>NC_086448.1:488845171-489180881 GCF_028390025.1 Pseudophryne corroboree
GATACTGCCATATATGTCCAGTGGTACTGCCATATAATTCCAGTGATACTTCTGTATATGTCCAGTGGTACTGTCGTATAAATCCAGTGATCCTGTCGTATATGTCCAGTGGTACTGCCGTATAAATACAGTGGTACTGGCGTATAGATCCAGTGATACTGCCGTACAAATCCAGTGATACTGCCATATAATTCCAGTGATACTGCCGTATAAATCCAGTCTAGTGGCAATGCCATATAAGTTCAGTGGTACTGCCATATATTTTCAGTGATACTGCTGTATAATTCCAGTGTTACTGGCACATATGTCCAGTGATACTTCCGTATAAATCCAGTCCAGCGGAACAGCCGTATAAATCAAGTGGTACTGCCATATAATTCCAGTGATACTGCCGTATAATTCCAGTGATACTGCCATATAATTCCAGTGGTACTGGCATATAAATCCAGTGACACTGCCGTATAAATCCAGTCCAGTAGTACTGCCATATAAATCCTGTGCTACTGCCGTATAATTCCAGTGATACTGGTGTATAAATCCAGTGATACTGCCATATAATTCCAGTGATACTGCCATATAATTCCAGTGGCACTGGCGTATAAATCCAGTGATACAGCCATATAAATCCAGTCCACTTGTACAGCCGTATAAGCCCAGTGGAACTGCCCTATAATTCCAGTGATACTGCCGTATAATTCCAGTGATACTGCTGTATAATTCCAGTGGTACTGGTGTATAAGTCCAGTGATACTGCCTTATAAATCCAGTCCAGTGGCACTGCCATATAAGTCCAGTGATACTGCCGTATAATTCCAGTGGTACTGCCATATAAATCCAGTTCAGTGGTGCTGTCTTATAAGTTCAGTGGTGCTGTCCTATGCTGTATCTTGTTGCCTTGACAAGAGTGATCAAATCTGCAGAGAGGATCATTGGCCAATCTTTGCCTAGGTTGGCGGATGTACTCACTGCAAGGAGTCTGTCGAAGGCAACTAAGATGATTGAAGATAGTGGTCACCCTTGTAATACGCTTTTTTCCCTTTTGCCATCGGGGAGACGTTATAGGTGTTTAAGATGTCGTACCACTAGGTTAAGGAATAGTTTCTTCCCTTCTGCGATTGTTGGCTTGAATTCTCAACTTTGCTAAATTTTATGTGATGTATTTTATCTGGTGTACATGATATGAGAACTGCATGTAATTTCGCTATACATGTTTATGTTATAGTGACAATAAATTATTCTTATCTTATCTTATATTATTTACTCCAAATAAAGGGGTTATTAATATTAAATCCAAATAATTTTCACAGGGTTTGCCCTGTGTGGTGCAGAGGTATGCTCTCCTGTACCACATATTGTGTTATATAACTCCAGAAAAATAATGGAGAACAAAAATTTGGAGGATAAAATAGGGAAAGATCAAGAACCACTTCCTCCTAGTGCTGAAGCTACTGCCACTAGTCATGACATAGATGATGAAATGCCATCAACGTCATCTGCCAAGGCTGATGCCCAATGTGATAGTAGAGGGCATGTAAAATTCATTAGCCAAAGTTAAGTAAAAAGACCCAAAAAAATAAATTTAAATGGTCTGAGGAGAAACATAAACTTGCCAATATGTCATTTACAAGATGGGCTGGCAAGGAACAGCTAAGGCCCTAGCCTATGTTCATGACTAGTGGTTAAGCTTCACACAACAATGGAAGCCCTCATCCTCCCGCTAGAAAAATGATAATAGTTAAGTTGGCAAAAGCACAGCAAAGAACTGTGCGTTATTAAATGGTATCACAATTTCCCAAGGAGAGTCCAAGTGTGTCGGCGGTTGCGATGCCTGACCTTCCCAACACTAGACGGGAAGAGGTGGCTCATTCCACCATTTGCACACCCTTTGCAAGTGCTGGAAGTAGCACCCACAGTCCAGTTTCTGATATTCAAATTGAAGATGTCACTGTTGAAGTACACCAGGATGAGGATATGGGTGATAATGGCACTGAGGAGTAAGTTGACAATGAGGATTCTGATTGTGATGTGGTTTGTTTAAATCAGGCACCGGGTGAGACAGCTGTTGTCTGAGGGATGAATAAGCTCATTGTGATGCCTGGGCAAAATACCAAAAAAGCCACCTCTTCGGTGTAGAATTATTTCTCCACAAATACGGACAATAGCTGTCAAGCCATGTGTTGCCTCTGTCAATCTGTAATAAGTAGGGGTAAGGACGTTAACCACCTAGGAACATCCTCCCTTATAAGTCACCTGCTGCACATTTATCAGAAGTCAGTGTCAAGTTGTGAAACCATGGGTAAGAGCGTAAGCAGTCCACTGACACCTAAATCCCATCTTCCTCTTGTACCCAAGCTCTTGCAAGACACACCAACAACTTCCTCAATGTCAACTTCCTCCTCAGTCAGGAACGTCAGTAGTCTAGCAGGCCATATCACTGGCAAGACTGAGGAGTCCTCTCCTATCCAGGATTGCTCTGGAGGATACTTGAGTGGTACGCCTACTGCTGCTGTTGATGTCGCTGATGTTGTTGCTGCTGTGAGTCGATAGTCATCCCAGAGGGTAAGTCGGAAGACCACTTGTACTACTACAAGTAAGCAATTGACTGTCCAACGGTCCTTTTTGAAGAAGATGAAATTTGACAGCAGTCTTCCTGTTGCAAAGCAGATAACTGAGGCCTTGACAGCTATGTTGGTGTTAGACGTGCATCCAGTATCCGCCATTAGTTCAGTGGGACTTAGAGCATCGATGGAGGTAGTGTGACCACGGTTCCAAATCCCATCTAGGTTCCACTTCACTAGGCAGGCGATACCGAGAATGTACAGAGACATCAGAAAAAGTGTCCTCAGTTTCCTAAAAAATGCAGTTATACCCACTGTCCACTTAACCACGGACATGTGGACAAGTGGAACAGGGCAGACTAAGGACTATATGATTGTGACAGCCCACTGGGTAGATGTATTGCCTCCCGCAGCAGCAACAACAGTAGCGGCACCAGTAGCAGCAGTAGCAGCATCTCGCAAATGCCAACTCGTTCCTAGGCAGGCTATGCTATGTATCACTGCTTTCTGTAAGAGTTACACTGTTGACAAACTTTTACGGAAACTGAGGGACATCATCGCAGAATGGCTTACCCCAATTAGACTCTCCTGGGATTTCTGATATCGGAGAACGCCACCAATATTGTGCGTGCATTACATCTGGGCAAATTCCAGCACGTCCCATGTTTTGCACATACAATTAATTTGGTAGTGCAGAATTTTTTGAAGAATGCCAGGGGCATGCAGGAGATGCTGTCGGTGGCCCGAAAAATTGCGGCCAACTTTCGACATTCAGCCACGTGTGCCAAAGACTGCAAACACTCCTGAACCTGCCCTGCCAGCACCTAAAGCAAGAGGTGGTAACGAGGTGGAATTCAACACTCTATTTGCTTCAGAGGATGGATTAGCCGCAAAATGCACCTGACTCAAGTGCAGTGGAGAATGAGTTCCGTCTTGTGAAAGGTTCTCCAACTCTTTGAACTTGCCTCTCATGAATTCAGTTCAGACACTGCCAGCTTGAGTCAGGTCATTCCCCTCATCCGGCTCTTGCAGAAGCAGCTGGAGAAATTGAAAGAAAAGCTAAGACGGAGCAATTCCGCTAAGTATGTGGGACTTGTGGATGGAGCCCTTCATTCGCTTTGCCAGGATTCAAGGGTGGTCAATCTGTTGAAATCAGAGCACTACATTTTGGTCACCATGCTCAATTCTAGGTTTAAAGCCTATGTTGTATCTCTCTTTCTGGCAGACACAAGTCTGCAGAGGTTCAAAGACCTGCTGGTGAGAAAATTGTCAACTCAAGCGGAATGTGACCTGTCAACAGATCCTCCTTCATTTTCTCTCGCAACTGGGGCTGCGAGCAAAAGGATAACATTTCCTAGCCCACCCACTGGCGGTGATGCAGGGCAGTCAGGAGCGAGTGCTAACATCTGGTCCAGACTGAAGAACCTGCCAACGATTACTGACTTGTCTACTGTCACTGCATATGATTCTGTCAACATTGAAAGAATGACAGTGACAGTTTTAATACCTTACCTGGCGCCTCACCAGCCGTCCTCGCCGCTACTCCATTCAGCTTACGGGATCTGGGCTTCTGGTCTCAAATGCTGTCACATGACCGGATACCTGCTCACCGGGCCGTCACACAGGAGGCGGGGGGGATTGTTGCCAGGATACGCCTGTCAACAATAACATTGCATCAGTGCATAAAATACAATACATGTGTACAATAGGACAGGCTGAACAAGTGTCAGCTTGAACAATAAGTGTGTTTCAATATGTGGAATGTAGTGATACTCCACACTACTAGTGTTTAAAAAATCGACAGAATAGAAAAAGATCATCAAAATAGAAAAAGATTAAAAACTATTGCACAGTGCTATATATCTAGAATCCGGTCTTGCTAATACCACAAACCCAGGATTCTAGATAATTATGTACAAAAACACAGTCTGGTTAATAACCAATATAAATATTGCGTGTTTATAAACATTATACATTGGCTAGACAGGTTATACTCTAATTAACCTCTATTCCATAAACAGTATACCTAGACTGATCCCGAAACATAATTACATCCTATGTGCAACAATGAGTCAGTAGGCACTGCAGCTACGTCAATCACCATTTAGTGTGCCCCCCTGCCATAAGGATTCTTACTGCTCCCAAGCTTAATTCCAAGAATATCAATATGTGGAGCCATGCTAGATGGACCAAGGTGTCATGTATATACTCTAAGTGCAATGCTTGTAATAATACACTCATTCTCCAGGGATTTATTCAATCCCTTGGGACTGAGTGTATTCCGGGTCAGAATACATCTCGTCTCAAGCTGTAGCAAACATTTAGCCCTGTCTCCACCCCTCATTGTGAGGGGGACCTGGTCTATAATGCGATAATGCAATGTAGGCAGGCTATGTTTAACAAGGGCAAAATGTCTCGCTACTGGCTGTTCACTAGTTCCTGTATTAAGGGCAGCACTGATGGCTGACCTGTGCTGCGTCATTCTTACTTTAAAGCTGCATTCTCTTTTCCCTATGTAGTGTTGACAGCAGGGACATTTAAGTAGGTACACCACGAATTTTGAATTGCAATCCAGCGAAACCTGGATATTGATCCTCTTACCAGTGTATGGGTGTTGGAACGAATCGCCAAGCATCAGGAAATTGCATGTGGTGCATCCACATTTGTAACAACACTTTCTTTGAGAAAGGGCGATGTGGTACCAGCTTTTTTAGACACATCCGTTTTCACTACCAGGCTCCTAATATTCCTGCTTCTAGTGTAGCTGGGCATTAACCTGCTGTTTTTAAACATCCATAGTTCTGGATCTGTCTGAATGATGGGCCATTGATCTTTCGCTTTCTTACTGGTATATTTACTACTCGTGTTGTACTGATTAACCTAGGGAAAGATATTTTCACCTTGTTTTTTGTCATGGATCTCCAATAATTGGTGTCGGGGCTTACTCACAGCTTTGTTACGGGCTTGTTGAAACAGCTCCGTAGGATATCCTCTCTCTCTAAATTTTGCTGTCATATCATCAAGTTGCTGGTCCCGGGAAGTTGGATCATTGTTGATCCTACACACCCTCAACATCTGCGAATAAGGCAGGCCATATATGATGGCCTTGGGTTGAAAGCTCTCAAATCTGAGTATGGTGTTGCAGTCAGTGTCTTTAGTATATAAGGATGTGCAATTAGCCTCTTTTTTTATGGAAATCTGAACATCTAAAAAATGTATCTGGCGATCATCCATCACCAAGGTAAGTTTTACCGGACTGGAGGACTCATTCTGTATAAAGAGCAAATTCTCCAGGGTATCCATCATACCTTGTACATAATATGATATGCTGTGCAATAGCTGATTGTGCAAGAAATAAATCCTTGTCTATCTCCCACATGAAGTAGTTAGCGAACGACGGGGCCACGCAGGACCCCATCGCACAACCAGTTAACTGTAAATAGAATTTATTATCATGCACAAAATAATTGTGAATAAGTGTAAATTCAAGTAACGACAGAAAAAAATATATATCAGTCCCCGTATATAGCGGATTGTTGGTGATAAGTGTCTTAACTGCCTGTATTCCCTGGTGATGTGGAATACAGGTGTATAAACTAGAGACATCAATCGTAGTCCATGTTGTTGATGCTGGGACTGATTTTAACATCTCCAGCTTTCTCAACAATGCCGATGTGTCTTTGAGATGTGTCTGGGTGCTCTGTATGCATGGCTGCAAGAAAGAATTTAAGTAAACTGCTATAGGTTCACATAATGACCCACTGGCAGAGATGATGGGTCTGCCAGGGGGATTATTGGCATCTTTATGAATTTTAGGAATCACATAAAACAACTGTGTCACCGGATGTACTCTAGTGAGTGCCTTGTGAACAGCTGGTGTAATGATGTCCTCTTTGAGGGCTTCAGCTAGCAGCACATCCAGCTCTTTATGGAACCTGTTCGTGGGGTCCTGAGCTAAAGGCGCATAGGTGGATGCATTGCCTAGGAGTCTGGAGCATTCTGCTTTGTACTTGTCCATGTCCATGACGACAATGGCTCCTCCCTTGTCTGCTCCCCGAATGACGATGTCATCTCTATCCCTTAAATCTTTCAATGCCAGCTTTTCCCCTCTCGACAAATTAGGGTGATATTTGCCGCCACTGTGTTCAATTGATGATTCCACCATTCGGTTAAATGTTTTAATGGAAGAAGTAGTAGATATTGGGTCAAACCGAGATTTAGGCTTGATTTTTCTTAAAGCCTCAGGTACATGGGATTCAGAAAGTGTAGTTGTAGACTTAGGATTTTTACCATAAAATTCTTTTAGCTTCAAATTCCGTTGAAATCTGTAATTGTCAATATTCCACTGTATTAGGTCAGGTTTGTGCATCGGAACATATGATAAGCCCTTGCTTAACACCCCGACCATATCCTTGGAGAGTGGAAAGGATGACAAATTAAAAATCAATTGCGAGTCCCTTTCGGAGGCTTCCTGTCTGTACCGGCTCCTCTCCCTCTGCCTCATTATCACTGGCAGAGGTGCTGGAGAATTGGACCGTCCGTCTCCTCCCTGCCTGACCTCTTGGTCCTTGCTGCTGCAATTGTGTTTTTGCACCAAGCCAGGCATACACTCTGTGTTGTGAGTAATCTAGTTGGACACGGGTAAGTTTCTGTTTTTTGTATCGGATCAAATCCCTTTGATATTGCTCCACTTGGATGATAATAAATTGTATTTACAGTTAACCGGTTGTGCGATTGTAAGGCGCGGCGGTCTTCGGCCATGCCCTGACTGAGCAGCGGTCACGGCCGCCGCGCCTCTCTCCTTCCCTGTCCCCCGCACGGCGCCTAGCAACGCCAGGATGCCGTGCGCACAATAGCCGCCGGGTCCCTGGCAACGCAGGACGCTGTGCGTGCAGGGCCGCCGGGTGCATAGCAACGGGGACGCCACAGGTGGACCGCGTTCCCTGTTGCTAAGAATAGTTAATTAGGTTGCTCGTGCAGCAGGGCAGCTGCACGGCAATTAGTAATTAGGGTCTGGGGGCTGGTCCTGCTGGCCCTCCTGTTATTGGCCAGCAGGGACTTTTTATGTGAGCCAGCACACTGCAGCCCCGCCGGTGATAGCTTCTTGTATGCTGTTCCTGCCTTGCAGAACTCTGTTCCTGTCAGCCGTGTTTGGTGGATCTTGCTCCCTGCCCTTTGGTACTTTGGAGGTCCGAAGCCGGTCCTGGGAATCCTTCTAGTCCTTGCGAACCTGTTTGTCATCTGGGGTTCTCGCCCGGTTTCGTGAGTAGCGGCTTCTGCCGCGTGTTGCGGCCTATGCCGCTTAGTGTTTACTTTACTGTGAATTGGTGCATTTGCGGAGGTTTCCGCTTTCACTGTCCTCCCCGGAACTCGGCGGTGCCGTGTAAGGGAGTGGACAGTGGTTTCTTTGTAGTTCTTTTTCCTTTGGTGGCGTGCCGCACATACGTTTAGTTTTTAGGTAGTTTATAGCCCCTAGCGTGGTTGTTTCAGTTAGAGGTCCCCTTGTTATTACCCTGTCTCAGTTCACGCCTTGTCTCTCTTTAAGACCTGAGGGGGCATCGGAGTTGGGCAGACCTAATCCGCCCTTCAAACGCGGCTGCCATGGGCCCAAGAAACCATAGTCATTCAGGCGTGAATTGATAGCACGGGTAAGACAACGGTGGTAGGGTGCTAGGGGCTATTTCCTTCCCATTTCCCAATCCCAGCATTCCGTCTTGGTGCTCAGGACTCACTACATAAGATCTCCCCTGTCCTGAGCATCAGGATCGTAACATTATCACCGGCCCACATAAAAAAAAAGGGGTTTAATTTTTTCCGTTGTATTGGTGGGCCTAGAAATTCGTCCTCATGAATCCGGCAGGTTTAGGGCCAAACCCCAGTCAGCTTTTGGTTAACCAAATACAGGAATTAAGTCAGATGGTTCAGGACCTTACTCTTCGGGTGAGATCGCAGGAAGATCTTTTGCGAGCCTCCCCGAGTATGGTTCCAGAACCAAAGATGCATTTACCTGACCGTTTTTCGGGTAACCGAAAGGATTTTTTTAATTTTAAGGAAGCTTGTAAGCTTTATTTCGTTTAAGGCACCGTTCCTCTGGTACTGAGTCTCAGCGGGTCGGGATTGTGATGTCTCTATTTCAGGGTGATCCACAGACCTGGGCATTTGGGCTAAGAGCGGATGATGCTGCTTTGTTATCAGTAGACGCCTTTTTTAAATCCTTAGGCCTCTTATATGACGACCCAGATAGAGAAGCATCAGCTGAGAGTCACCTGCGTGCCCTTAAGCAAGGCAAAAATCCAGCAGAGGTGTATTGTACCGAATTTCGCCGTTGGTCGAATGACTGTGGCTGGAATGACCCGGCCCTGCGCAGTCAGTTTCGCCTCGGACTGTCGGAAGTGATTAAAGACAGTCTCCTTCAGTACCCCGCTCCTGAGACTCTAGACAAACTCATGGAGCTCGCTATTAAAATTGATCGTCGTCTCCGAGAGCGGAGGGCTGAAAGAGGAACAACTTTTAGGCCTAATCCATGTGTATATACTTTTCCTGAGGACGTCGAGGAGCCCATGCAAATGGGTCTCTCCCGGCTGTCCCCAGAGGAAAGAACCAGAAGGTTAAGTTCTGGTCTTTGTTTGTATTGTGGTGGTAAGGGACATATCGCACGTAACTGCCCGAACAAGCCGGGAAACGCTCTGACCAAGTGAATTGTGAGGGGGTTCACTTGGGTCTGCAGTTAATCTCCTCTAATAATTCTCTATTAGTTCCGGTAAAGATTTCCTTTGGCAGCCTCAGTTCGTTGGTGTCGGCCTTCGTCGACAGTGGAGCTGCAGGAAATTTTATGGATTTAGCTTGGGCTAAGGCTTTAGGCGTTCCACTTATACCCTTAGATAGACGTATCACCATGCACGGCTTGGATGGGGGTCCGCTTTCCAATGGGGTTATTACTCACCGCACACCTCCAGTATTGCTGACAGTGGGGGCCCTACATTCAGAAGAAATAGAATTTTACCTTACACATTGTCCTGCAGTTCCAGTAGTTTTGGGTCACCCCTGGCTTGCCTTTCATAATCCCACCATAGATTGGCGGTCTGGGGAGATTTCCCAATGGGGTCCTTTTTGTGTTAAGGAGTGTATTTTCCATCCTGTCCGGGTTGCGGTGTCACGATCTAGGTAATACCTTATCAGTATTTACCTTCCAAATGCCTCCTGAGACTGTCCCGGTGTTCCAAGCCTGGATTCCATCTGCACTGTCTGTGTGCAGCACGCTGCATCTCATTGTCTCAAATCTCTTTACTGTGATTCTGGCAGCTTCATGGTTAAAGCTCACATTCAAGTTACAAACAATCTTTCCCTCCAAAAGCTACCATGGGCGCAGCCATGTTTTCCTAATCACATGTTACCTTTCAGCCTATCAGCTGCACTCTGCTCTCAGCCTGATTACACAGCAGCTGCACTCTGGTCTCTGGTTAATCAGCCAGCCAATCCCTGCTTCCCAGCAGGTATAAATATCCTGTTCCTGGGGTGGAAAGATGTCAGTGCTTCAATTGTCTTCAGTGATTCCAGTGTGCAGTTCTTCCATGGACTTTCTCTGCAGTACAGCCTGACTCCCTGGTGATTATACTCTGCAGTGTAACCCGACACTCCAGTGATTAACCCTCTACAGTCTACCCTGATTCACCTGTGTCTGAACTCCGGCTTCCCAGCAGCCATTCCCAGCTTCTTCTCCAGCGATCCCCAGCATCACTTCATGCTTCACCTGAGCTTCTAAGTACAATAGTGCATTTCTATCTGCGAACCCCAGCTACACTCAAAGCTTACCAACGATCCCAAAGTAACCATCGGTGTTCCGTCATCGATCCCAAGTATTTCTCTGAACTGTGTTTCTTATTACCAGTACCAAGTCATCAGTATTCCTCTGAACTGTGTTTAATAAAACCTTTGAACTTTCCCTTGTTGTCGTGGTCACGCCTTCGGGCATTTGTTCTAAAGGTTCCCTGCATGTCCAAGAACCCTGTACTGCCTCCCAGGTACACATATACCTCAGCCCCTACAACTGAGGCTTCCCCCTGGTCAGCACCAGCCCTCAGTTGTGACATGCGGCAGTTACCCCGGAACTTATTCCTCTGGAATATCAGGATTTTGCTGATGTGTTCTCCAAGGGTAATGCGGACGTTCTGCCTCCCCATCGGTCCTATGACTGTGCTATAGATTTAGTTCCCGGGGCCACTTTACCTAAGGGGAGATTATATGCCCTCTCCGGGCCAGAAACCACGGCTATGGATAATTATATCCAGGAAAGCCTGAAAAAAGGCTTCATTAGGCCTTCGAAATCTCCTTTGAGTGCAGGATTCTTTTTTGTTGAGAAAAAAGATGGGTCACTCAGACCATGTATTGATTTTCGGGCTCTGAATAAAATTTCTGTTAAAAACACCTACCCTTTGCCTTTGATTTCAGTACTTTTTGATCAGTTACGCTCTGCCGTTATCTTCTCAAAAATCAATCTTAGAGGAGCTTACAATCTCATCCGAATAAGATCTGGGGATGAGTGGAAGACGGCTTTCAGCACACAGTCGGGTAATTATGAATACCTGGTGATGCCCTTTGGGCTGTCAAATGCTCCTGCAGTATTTCAAGACCTCATCAATGATGTTCTTCGTGACTTTCTTGGAAAGTTCGTTGTCGTTTATTTAGACGACATTTTGATTTATTCTGAGTCTATGGACAACATATTACCCATGTGTGTCTGGTTCTTCAAAAACTACGGGAGAATCATTTATACGCAAAACTAGAGAAATGTGATTTTCACATCACGGAAGTGTCCTTCTTGGGGTATATTATTTCTCCCCAGGGATTTTTCATGGAACCGAAAAAACTTCAGGCCATCCTTAATTGGGCGCAACCCACAAATTTAAAAGCAATTCAGCGCTTTTTAGGGTTTGCAAACTATTATAGGCGGTTCATTCATACCTTTTCTGATTTGGTCGCTCCTATAGTAGCATTGACTAAAAAAGGAGCGGACCCTTCCAATTGGTCGCCTGCAGCCGAGTCTGCCTTTCGGGCCTTAAAACAGGCCTTTGTCTCGGCTCCTGTTCTCAGGCACCCTAACCTGGAGCTCCCCTTTATAGTCGAGGTAGATGCCTCAGAGGTTGGAGTGGGGGCTATCCTATCTCAGGAAGTTCTGGAGTCTCAGGAATTACACCCTTGTGCCTTCATGTCCAGGAAATTCTCCTCCGCAGAATCCAACTATGACGTTGGTAATCGAGAATTGCTGGCAGTTAAATGGGCTTTCGAGGAGTGGAGGCATTGGCTGGAGGGAGCTAGGCATACTATTACAGTGTTTACTGACCATAAGAACCTGCATTATATTGAGTCAGCTAAACGGCTTAATGCTCGGCAGGCACGTTGGGCATTGTTTTTTACTCGTTTCAGGTTTATTATCACCTTCAGGCCCGGTTCCAAAAATACTAAAGCTGATGCCCTGTCACGTTGTTTTCTTCCGGTTCACAATAACCATCCTGCTACTACCCCCATAGTTCCATCATCTGTCATCCGGGCAGGCCTCACACATGATTTATTTACTCAGTTAGTCCAGCTTCAACAGCAGGCTCCTAAACCGACTCCTGCTGATCGTCTCTTTGTCCCTGAATTTCTGAGAGGCACTGTTTTAGCTGAGTTTCATGACAACAAAGTCTCTGGTCATCCAGGTATCACTAAGACCTTGGAGTTAGTCTCTCGCTCGGTGTGGTGGCCTAGTCTTTCTAAAGATGTAAGGGAATATGTCCATTCCTGTCAGGTTTGTGCACGCATAAGGTTCCTCGTTCATTGCCGATCGGGCAACTCGTACCTTTAGCCGTTCCTCTCAGGCCATGGTCACATATATCCATGGATTTCGTGGTGGACCTTCCTCTTTCAGCCGGATTTCGAGTCATTTGGGTGGTAGTAGATCGTTCTAGTAAGATGGCTCATTTCATTGCTCTTCCCCGATTACCCTCTGCTCAAGGGTTGGCAGTCTTGTTTCTCCGTCATGTGTTCAGGCTCCATGGGTTGCCCAGGGATATTGTCTCTGATCGGGGTCCGCAATTCATTGCTCGTTTCTGGAAACGTTTTTGTGCCTCATTAAATATGAAACTCTCTTTAACATCTGGGTACCATCCACAATCTAACGGACAAACCGAACGAGTTAACCAGTCATTAAAACAGTATTTACGGTTGTATTCGGCCAAACTCCAGAATGATTGGTCTGAATTTCTTCCGTTAGCCGAATTTGCTTATAATTCTTGTCATTCTTCCACCAAGGAGTACCCATTCTTTTCAGTCTTTGGCTTTAATCCTAGAGCCAACTCTTTCTTTCCTCATTCTCCAGTCTCCTTGTTGACCTTAACCTCCCATCTCAGAACAATTTGGAGAAAGGTGCACCTTGCCTTGAGAAAAGCTGCCTTCCGAGAAAAGAAATTTTCTGATAGGCTCCGACGTCCTTGCACTTTTAAGGTGGGAGATAAGGTATGGTTGTCAACTCGCAACATCAAGCTCCGACAACCTTCGGCTAGATTGGGACCCAAATTTATTGGACCATTCCTTATCATTAAGAAGGTCAACCCAGTTGCTTTTCGGCTATGCTTGCCGAGATCTCAAAATTGGCAATACTTTTCACTGTTCTCTTTTGAAACAGTATTTTTCTTCCAGGAGATTTCCTCGGAGGACTTCCCAGGGTAGATCTCCGGTGGATGTTCAGGGGCAACAAGAGTTCTTGGTGGAGAAGGTTTTATATTCTAAGCTTTCTCGGGGTCGGCTCTATTTTTTGGTCCACTGGAAAGGTTATGGACCTGAAGAAAGATCTTGGGTCTTGGATAAAGATTTACATGCTCCCAAGCTGAAGAGGATTTTCTTTCAGGAGTTTCCTCAGAAACCTGGCTCTAGGGGTTCTTTAACCCCTCCTCAAGGGGGGGGGTAATGTTAGGCGCGGCGGTCTTCGGCCGTGCCCTGACTGAGCAGCGGTCGCGGCCGCCGCGCCTCTCTCCTTCCCTGTCCCCCGCACGGCGCCTAGCAACGCCAGGACGCCGTGCGCACGATAGCCGCCGGGTCCCTGGCAATGCAGGACGCCGTGCGTGCAGGGCCGCCGGGTGCATAGCAACGGGGACGCCACAGGTGGACCGCGATCCCCGTTGCTAAGAATAGTTAATTAGGTTGCTCGTGCAGCAGGGCAGCTGCACGGCAACTAGTAATTAGGGTCTGGGGGCTGGTCCTGCTGGCCCTCCTGTTATTGGCCAGCAGGGACTTTTTATGTGAGCCAGCACACTGCAGCCCCGCCAGTGATAGCTTCTTGTATGCTGTTCCTGCCTTGCAGAACTCTGTTCCTGTCAGCCGTGTTTGGTGGATCTTGCTCCCTGCCCTTTGGTACTTTGAAGGTCCGAAGCCGGTCCTGGGAATCCTTCTAGTCCTTGCGAACCTGTTTGTCATCTGGGGTTCTCGCCCGGTTTCATGAGTAGCGGCTTCTGCCGCGTGTTGCGGCCTATGCCGCTTAGTGTTTACTTTACTGTGAATTGGTGCATTTGCGGAGGTTTCCGCTTTCACTGTCCTCCCCGGAACTCGGCGGTGCCGTGTAGGGGAGTGGACAGTGGTTTCTTTGTAGTTCTTTTTCCTTTGGCGGCGTGCCGCACATACGTTTAGTTTTTAGGTAGTTTATAGCCCCTAGCGTGGTTGTTTCAGTTAGAGGTCCCCTTGTTATTACCCTGTCTCAGTTCACGCCTTGTCTCTCTTTAAGACCTGAGGGGGCATCGGAGTTGGGCAGACCTAATCCGCCCTTCAAACGCAGCTGCCATGGGCCCAAGAAACCATAGTCATTCAGGCGTGAATTGATAACACGGGTAAGACAACGGAGGTAGGGTGCTAGGGGCTATTTCCTTCCCATTTCCCAATCCCTGCATTCCGTCTTGGTGCTCAGGACTCACTACATAAGATCTCCCCTGTCCTGAGCATCAGGATCGTAACAGCGATGGGGTCCTGCATGGCCCCATCGTTCGCTAACTCCTTCATGTGGGAGATAGACAAGGATTTATTTCTTGCACAATCAGCTATTGCACAGCATATCATCTTATATACAAGCTATATAGATGATTTATTGATATTGTGGTCAGGACCGAGGGATACCCTGGAGAATTTGATCTTCATACAGAATGAGTCCTCCGCTTACCTTGGTGATGGATGATCGCCAGATACATTTTTTAGATGTTCAGATTTCCATAAAAAATGAGGCTATATGCACGTCCTTATATACTAAAGACACTGACCGCAACACCATACTCAAATTTGAGAGCTTTCATCCCAAGGCCATCATATATGGCCTGCCTTATTCGCAGATGTTGAGGGTGTGTAGGATCAACAATGATCCAACTACCCAAGACAGGCAACTTGATGATATGACAGCAAAATTTAAAGAGAGAGGATATCCTATGGAGCTGTTACAACAAGCCCGTAACAAAGCTGTGAGTAAGCCCCGAAAACAATTATTGGAGATCCATGAAAAGAAACAAGGTGAAAATATATTTCCCTGGGTTAATCAGTACAACACGAGTAGTAAATATACCAGTAAGAAAGCGAAAGATCTATGGCCCATCTTTCAAACAGATCCTGAACTATGGATGTTTAAAAACAGCAGGTTAATGCCCAGCTACACTAGAAGCAGGAATATTAGGAGCCTGGAAGTGAAAACGGATGTGTCTAATAAAGCTGGTACCATATCGCACTTTCTCAAAGAAAGGGTTGTTACAAATGTGGATGCACCACATGCAATTTCCTGATGCCTGGCGATTCGTTCCAACACCCATACACTGGTAAGAGGATCAATATCCAGGTTTCGCTGGATTGCAATTCAAAATTTGTGGTGTACCTACTTAAATGTCCCTGCGGTCAACACTACATAGGGAAAACAGAATGCAGCTTTAAAGTAAGAATGACGCAGCACAGGTCAGCCATCAGGGCTGCCCTTAATACAGGGACTAGTGAACAGCCAGTAGCGAGACATTTTGCCCTAGCTAAACATAGCCTGGCCACATTGCATTATCGCATTATAGACCAGATCCCCCTCACAATGAGGGGTGGAGACAGGGCTAAACGTTTGCTACAGCTTGAGACGAGATGGATTCTGACCTGAATACACTCAGTGCCAAGGGATTGAATGAATCCGTGGGAATGAGCAACTTTATTTAGAACATATTTGAGTGTATTATTACAAGCATTGCACTTGGAGTATATACATGAGACCTTGGTCCATCTAGCATGGCTCCACATATTGATATTCTTGGAATTAAGCTTGGGAGCAGTAAGAATCCTTATGGCAGGGGGGCACACTAAATGGTGATTGATGTAGCTGCAGTGCCTGCTGACTCATTGTGGCACATAGGATGTAATTATGTTTCGGGATCAGTCTAGGTATACTGTTTATGGAATAGGGGTTTATTAGATTACAACCTGTCTAGCCAATGTATAATGTTTATAAACACGCAATATTTATATTGGTTATTAACCAGACTGTGTTTTTGTACATACTTATATAGAATCCTGGGTTTGTGGTATTAGCAAGACCGGGTTCTAGATATATAGCGCTGTGCAATAGTTTTTAATCTTTTAGTCTTTAATCTTTTTTCTATTCTGTCGATTTTTTAAGCACTAGTAGTGTGGAGTATCACTACATTGCACATATTGAAACACACTTATTGTTCAGGCTGACACTTGTTCAGCCTGTCGTATTGTACACATGTATTGTATTTTATGCACTGACGTGATGTTATTGTTGACAGGCGTATCCTGGCAACAATCCCCCCCCCCCCCGCCTCCTGTGTGATGGCCCGGCGAGCAGGTATACGGTCATGTGACCGCATTCGAGACTGGAAGCCCAGATCTTGGAAGCTGAACGGAGGCGCTGCGAGGACGGCTGGTGAGGCGCCAGGTAAGGTATTAAAACTGTCACTGTTTATTTGATCACTGTGTGTGTCCTGATGACGGGGCTACGACCCCCGAAATGTTGATAAAGCACCGCTTGTTTCACCTGTTACCCATCTCATGAGTGCCGCCGCATACTCTCTTCTATATATATATATATATATATATATATATATATGCAAAAAAATTTTTTATAGATCAGTGCACTTATCCAACGTTCGAATATCCCTTCCAAAAGGTCGTCGGATTTCACTTATGCTGAGACTTAATTAGTCGTATTGGATCCGCATCCAAAGCCGTCTAGCAAATTTTCACGTGCTCTATAGACACCTTCCAAACTTCTTTGGTGGCAGCTCAGTTCCTCAAGAAATGACCTGGGTAGGTTCAGTCATGAGATTCTGTGGAGGTAGGGGAGAAGAACAAGCGCCATATGGTGTAGTAATTCAAATAATGGGTAAATTGTGGACACGTGAATGTGATGTAAGTACCAGATATAGTCTTGGAATCAGGCCTATCGGTCTCTCTTTTCTCAGTGGCTGCTTCCCACCTGGATAGCAAATTTCAGCAGCGGAGCTCCCAATACGAGTAATGAGTAGCAGTGATTTTTCACTGTGACTTATGTCTGCCACGGCAAGGTGCAGGAAGGTGAGTAGCAGGTATTAGATTACCTCTCCAGTGGGCTGGTGAACCCGAGCGTCCTCGGGTGGAATCCGATGTAGTGCCCACTCCTGTGTTTGTGGGGAGGGTAAACCTGTGGCATGCTTGCCGAAGTATGTCGCGGGACAGAACCTTAGTCTGCTTCTAGATGAACTGGAGCAGCTGCTTCAGTATTGAATGAGTGGGTAGTTGAAACTGCTTGAGCCGTCATATATATACAGATGGGTCCACGGTTATCTTGGCTAGTTTGCTGCGACTAGGCACAACATGATTTATTAGCATAAACCCTTCATCTATTGTTCTCAGCTGCAATACAATACAGAGAACAATACAGCAGGGGATTAAGTCTGACTGCCCAGTCTCAGTTAATCCTATTAAAGGTCAAGATAAACATAGACCCATCTGTACATACATATATATTATACACACATGGCTTGTTTACCTATGGGCTTCATTTCTAGGCCTTCCATTTAATATAGGTCCACAGAATGTCTGGTCTTGAATAAGTTAGGTACATGTGTCTATATTTTTACAGGATACCAAATATTTTAGTCATTTTTTCACATACAGTATTTTTACACTTTTATTCACTTTCTATGTGGAGCTTTTATGTGTTTGCTCATTATCACTTCATTATTTTTTTTTAGATTCATCTCTGTTTTATTCACTTTTCATCTAGATTTCACTTTTAGGTGATCTTTCTTTTTAATAATTACACTTATATGTTTACACTGAACATTTAAGGATGATATATAAATGTATACATAAACATTTTTAATACGCTTAGGTTATGCACTCAGGTAATAGGATAAGCTATTAATGGTTCATATATACTGATATCTTAATTTATATTACTTCAGTTCTAGTTTTATATATATATATATATATATATATATATATATATATGTAATAAGATTAGTAATACTAGATTGGCATGCGTTAGATTGAAATAAGTCAATCCTGGATCACTTCTTTTAATACTATTATGTCAACAAGGGCCACTTATGGTTAGTTGTAGATTATGTGTGGAGTTTATATGTATACAAAACATTTTTTATGTAATTATTTTGAAATGAGTTCATCCTTGATCATTATTATTATTACAATTTTGCCTACTTTGCCTTCCGAGTATATTAGTATCAGGTTTTCTGTTGATTATATATTGTTTTACTGTGATTTAGGTTATGTCATTTTTTATATTGTTTGACTTGACTATTGTAAAATTTGTATATTATAAATATTAGTCTAGAAAAAAGTTTCTGATATACCATACTTGTTGTTCACTTTAAAATGATGTTTGCTTATATTTAAACTCTTTTTTAGCATCACACATCAAATATGGGACAAATCCCACAGTAACTCCAATCAGGCCACATAATGACTTCAGCAGTAGCATAATACTAAATATATCAATTACTTTTTGAGACGTTCACCAACTCAGCTTTTTTAAGAGTAACCAGGCTACCAGAATCTAATAAAGCCTCTAACCACTTGCCCTCTTTGATGATTACACAAATTTGTCCATCTGTCTCAGCTTGGTGTTATGCAAATCAAGATACAGTAGCTGAGTAAAGAAAGATTGACTGCAATAAACAGTATCACATTGCATAGGTTCAGTGGTAAGTAGGCAACTGGCAGCAACATGTCCCAATCCACTACATGTAAAACATTTAAACACATATTCATCAAGTACATTATAACATGAGAACCTTCTTGACACAGTAGCTCTGGTTCCACGCCTACATTCTCTGGATTTTAAGTCCATCTCTCCATCTAACATAGGTGGTCATTCTGAGTTGGTCGCTCGTTATGTTTTTTCTCGCAACGGAGCGATTAGTCGCTAATGCGCATGCGCAATGTCCGCAGTGCGACTGCACCAAGTAAATTTGCTATGCAGTTAGCTATTTTACTCACGGCATTACAAGGTTTTTTCTTCGTTCTGGTGATCGTAATGTGATTGACAGGAAGTGGGTGTTTCTGGGCGGAAACAGGCCGTCAATCTGTTTGCCTGATTGTTTTTGGTTGTTTTGGTCAACATATACTCTTTTCTAAGCCCTTAATGTTATAAATATTGACAATGTGTGTGTATATTTGTTCACAATCACTTCTTACATAAATTTCTACAATCACTAAAAATAAAACACCACAAAAATATTGTATTTTGATGTATTTTACTCAATGTATCTATCAAAACACAACTTTTTACATTAGACAAAATTAAATTTCAAAATAAACATACAATTAATGCAAATAGTGAACAAAAACAGTAACATGGGTGGAGTAATAATTGAAATAAACAGATGCAAATTATTGTGTGCAACAAAAAACAATAAATACATATTTTTTAATCACAGAGGACACTTATATGAGCAGCTTCTGTGCTGTCTCCCACGCCCCATAGGCAGAAATGGATTAAAGCTGGGGGGTGGGGGGTGGAGGGTGGGGGGGGGGTTTGGTGCAATAAATCATCAGTTAAGTTGTTAAAAGGAATGTGATCGATTATAATGGCACGGATGCTAGCTATACTGTGTTTTGCTTGGACACAGTGTCTGGCAACCGGTTGGTCCCTGTGACCAGATTCCAATGCATGTCTGATAGCTGTGCTGTGCTGAGCCATTCGCTCCTTAAATTGTCTTTGTGTTTTCCCTATATATGCTAACCCACATGGGCAGGTTAGCATATATACAACAAACATAGGTGTTCAGCCTCTCACTAAGCCCTTTCTGGCAAATTTGAAGCCTACAGTATAACCACCTTTACTTTTCAATAATCTGTTCAGAAGAGGTGTTTGTAGAACGGTGTTTTATTATTCAGTAAAGGGATCACAGATATGATGCGTTGATTTGATGTACAATACGATATGATGATGTGTGATAATGAGGTAAAACTGTTAATGAAACAAGAATATGCAATTATGATATGCATGTGAAAAGCAAAATGGATATACACAAGTACATATAACATGGGCTGTGCAAACATGTGATTACATGTGCAAGTATAAACTACAGTGCAGCTAACATTACTCACTGGCTAAACAGGTTGAGATGAGACATTTAATATACAAACTCACCATCGAATGCTATATGAGAGTTGGACCCATGTAAAGCATGACTGTCTGGGACCATGAGGGAAGTAGAAAGGCTGATCCCAGCTTCTTCATCCCAGAATGCATTGCAAGACTGGCTACAAGAAGCTATGAGGGTCAAATTAATTGATGGGACTGACCACCAGATGGGGCAATAATACAACTTTCTGTAGTAAAAGTAATCAGATCTACACAAAGCAAATGCTGAAGGCATGACACTCCCCGTCTGGTATCACTGGTACCATATTTTAAACTCTAAACAGATAACACTAAGAATAGTTCAGTCACTGGTCTGAGGAACAACTTAGTCTCTCCTCGCTTACAGATCTTGACCTCAACCTTACGAACCTTCCCATCCTTGCTTGGGAACGTCTTGGTGACAAGACTTAAAGGCCATTCGTTGCGTTGTGACTGGCAATCTCTGACGAGCACAATGTCACCTGGTTTTAAGTTGGGTTTGGCAACTTGCCACTTGCTCCTTGACTGCAGGGTAGAAAGGTATTGTCTTTTCCATCTGTCCCAAAAGGTGTTTGCAAGGCTTTGAACTTGTCTCCATTGACGTTTGAACAGGTCTTTGGTATTGAATTCTCCAGGAGGAGCATAGGTAATCCCGGTCTTCTGTGTAAGAAGAGTGGCCGGAGTAAGTAGAAGTGGGTCTTCTGGGTCATTAGACACTGAAGTCAATGGTCTTCCGTTGACAATAGCTGAGACTTCAGCCATGAAGGTTGTTAAGCTCTCGTGAGTAAGTCTTGCAGTTCCCACTTGCAAGAATATGGAATCAAGGATTCTGCGTATCATGCCGATCATCCTTTCCCAGGCACCTCCCATATGAGAAGAATGAGGCGGGTTGAAGGTCCATGTACAACCTTGCTCACTGAGATATCTCTCTATGCTTTTAGTGTCAATGTTCGAATTAATTTGTAATTCTTTGGCTGCTCCAATGAAGTTGGTACCTCTGTCGGACCGGATGTGTTTTACTGGGCCACGGATAGCAATGAAGCGTCTAAAGGCATTGATGAAGCTTGAAGTGTCCATTGATTCTATAACTTCGATGTGAACAGCTCTGATGCTCATACAAGTGAATACAACCGCCCAGCGCTTGCTGTTCGCATTCGCACCTCTAGTATGTCGTGTGATGACAGTCCATGGACCAAATACATCAAGACCAACATTGGAGAAAGGAGGGTCTGTACTAAGTCTGTCTGTTGGAAGATTAGCCATCTTCTGAGTTTGGGCAGTACCACGAAGTCTACGGCAAATGATACATTTGAAGATTGTGCTGCTTACACACCTTTTCGCTCCAATAATCCAGAACCCAGCTGATCGTAGAGCTCCTTCGGTAAACAATCGTCCTTGGTGTTTGACTTCGTTGTGATAGTGTTGCACAATTAAAGAAGCTATGTGGTGACTCCCAGGAATGATTAAAGGATTTTTCTCATTTGTCTCCAAGTTTGCTTCTTGAAGACGGCCTCCTACTCTCAATAAATGATTTTCATCAAGAAAAGGGTCTAGCTTTTTTAAGGTGCTGTCTTTGGGAATAGGATTTCCACTGTTAATGCAGTCGATCTCTCCGGAAAAGATTTGGTGCTGCACAACACGGATGATAAGGTTCTTGGATCGTTGTGTTTCTTCTGGTGCGTAAACATTTTGACAGTGATGCCAACCTTTACATCCATTCACACTTACAGATGCGTTGCGTTTAAATGAATGGACTATGTGAGTTAAGCAGGTAATGGCTCTGACAAGTGATTTCCAAGTTGAAAATCTTTGGAATCTGTGAGGCTGAAGTTGACAATCTGAAGTTACGGTATGGATTGTAGTTATTTGTGGACGAATTTCAACATCTGAGTCTGCGTCTACTAGCTTGAATATGCTACTTTCAGGATTGTTCGAATCTGCCTTGTACAGGAATTCAGGTCCTCTGAGCCATGTAGTGTCTTTGAGGATACTGGCTGGGACAGCTCTTGTAGCGTGATCTGCTGGATTGTGAGCAGTAGATACATAGTGCCACTGTTTTGGATTGGTGGATCTTCTGATTCTTAGCACACGATTGCTGACATAAACATGGAACCGTCTGGTCTCGTTGCATATGTAGCCTAATACTACCTTACTGTCTGTGTAGAAATCTGCTTCAGAGAGTCCAATTGGTAACTCAGATGAAATGAGCTCAGCTAATTCTACAGCTAGTACTGCAGCACAAAGTTCAAGTCTGGGCACTGTGTGTTCTGTACGTGGAGCTAACTTTGCTTTGCCCATGACAAATCCAATATGACATTGTCCCTTGATGTCCATGGTCTTAAGATATGCAACTGCAGCAATTGCTTGGGTTGAGGCATCAGAGAATACACATAGTCTCTGGTTTTGTACTGCTGTAGAATGCACGGGGGCATATGGACGTGTAATGCGGAGGTTGGTTAAGGTAGATAGAGAATCTTTCCACTCTTGCCACAAGTTTCTTTTCTGGGGAGGCAGTGGGGCATCCCAGTCAATTGACTCACAGGTTAGGTCTCTGAGCAAAGCTTTACCTTGGATAGTGACAGGAGCTGCAAATCCTAAGGGGTCGTACAAGCTGTTTAGAGTAGAGAGAACACCTCTGCGAGTGAAGGGTCTTTCTTCGCTGTTTACTTGGAAGGTAAAGGTGTCAGATTTTAAGTCCCACAAGAGTCCAAGGCTACGTTGAGCTGGTGGGGAATCGGTTCCTAAATCCAAGTCTCTTAAATCGCTGGTATGATCTTGGGAAGGGAAGGCTTCCATCACTACTTTGCTGTTGGAAGCTATTTTGTGAAGCCTCAGGTTTGAACAAGCAAGCATTTCCTGAGCTCTTTTGAGGAGGCTGATTGCTGTCTCGGCTGTTGGCATAGATTTTAGGCAGTCATCTACGTAGAAGTCTTTATCTACAAGTTGTCTAACATCAGAACCATACTCTAGCTCACCCTCTTGAGCTGAACGTCTGAGTCCATAGATGGCAACTGCAGGTGAAGGGCTGTTACCAAAGATGTGTACCTTCATGCGATACTCCATGATGTCTTTTGAGGGGTCATTGTCTCTGAACCAGAAGAATCTTAGGAAATTCCTGTCTTTTTCTCTCACAAGAAAGCAATGAAACATTTGTTGAATGTCAGCTGTGAAGGCAATAGAGTCTTTTCGGAAACGGATGAGTACCCCTAGGAGTTTGTTGTTGAGGTCTGGTCCTGTCAGGAGTACGTCATTTAAAGAAACACCTTCAAACTGGGCACTGGAATCGAACACCACTCTTATCTGACCTGGTTTCTTCGGGTGATATACTCCGAACATTGGCAGGTACCAGCATTCTTCTGTGTCTTTAAGAATGGGAGCTATCTCGGCGTGACCATTCTCAAATATTTTAGCCATAAAGGAGAAGAAATGATCTTTCATCTCTGGTTTCCTGTGAAAGTTGTGTTTAAGTGAAGAGAAGCGTTTGAGTACTTGTTCTCTGTCATTAGGAAGGCGTTGTCTGGGTGTTCTAAAGGGTAGAGGAGCAACCCAGCTGTTGGCATCATCCTTGACTAGTCCTTTCTCCATTATTTCCAAGAATAGTTTGTCCTCTATGGACATTGCCACCTGGTCATCCTTCTTTGTTCTCTGGAAGACTGCGTGTCCCAGATGATCTTGATAGTTGTCACAGATATGGTTGTCATTAGTTGAGTCTATGAAGGTACAGTGTGGTAATTCCTTTATGAGGAAATGGTTATGACATGGCTGGAATAGAGAAGGGCGTCCATTTTCTAAAGTACAGGTAAGCATGCTGTTGACAGAATCTGGTTTATGCACATCTCCAAGACATACTTCTCCTATTATTACCCATCCCAGATCCAGTCTTTGAGCGTAAGGTGCGTTATGTGGACCATTAATCTGACTTCTGGCTTTGTGGACTTGTAGGATATCCCTCCCAATGAGTAGATTTATTTGGGCATGTGGATCCAGTTCTGGTATCAGATGTGCTATGCGTTTCAAATGTGTATGGTGTTTAGCTACATCTGGTGTAGGAATCTCACTCCTATTGTCTGGAATCTCGTCACACTCTGTGATAGTTGGTAAAGAGAGACATGTCTTCCCATCCAAGGACTCAATTTGATAGCCAGTTGCTCTCCTTCCTGTTGTCTCAAAACTCCCTGCGCAGGATCTTAAGGAGTAAGGAGTGCTGGGTCCTTTAACATTAAAGGTCTCAAAGAAGATTGATCTGGCTAGAGACCTGTTACTTTGGTCATCTAGGATTGCATAAAGTTTAACGGCTTTGTCTGGATGGCCTTTGGGGTAAACTTTGACTAAACATATTTTGGAGCAGGATCTACCGCTAATGGCATCTTTGCAGACTTCGGTACATTGTGAAGTTATTTCTGGTGTGACTGCAACAGTGTCTTTTTGTTCTACACTGTGCTCCCCACCATGCTCTGTATCGGTATAACTGTGTTGCAAAGCCCATGGGGGAGGACCAGGGTGTAGAGCGGTATTGTGGTCTGTGCTGTGGCATTCTGTGCAGTTAGCACTAACCTTGCAGTCCTTGGCGAGGTGTGATGTGGAGGAACAGCACTTGTAGCAGATCCTATTCTCCTTTAAGAAGGCTTTGCGGTTCTCCAGGGACTTTTCTCTGAAGGTTCTGCATTTCAGGAGAGGATGCGGTTTGTGATGCAGAGGACATTGCTTGGCTGGATCTTTGTCTGTGGTCTCTTGGCGATTAAAGCTGGTAGACCTGCGGAAAGAATCTGAATAATGCACATTAGTCTTGTGAACTGCAACTGATGTTTTGCGGGGGTTAGGTACCATAGGTGCAGTATTTGTCAAGGTAAAGGCAAAACTAGGATCATTCCTGGTCATAGCTTGCTGGTGTACAAAGTCCACGAAAACTGAGAATGGTGGAAATTGCACTTTGTTCTGCCGCTTATATTTGGAGCCATGGTTGATCCATTGTTCCTGCAGATTATACGGTAGTTTCTGCACTATAGGGTTAACGCCTCTGGCTGTGTCAAGGAAGGCAAGTCCTGGTAAATCTCCCTCACATTTAGCTACTTGAAGTTCTTTTAGTAAGTCACTTAGTTCTCTGAGTCTCTGATAGCCTTTGTTGGGTAACCTGGGGAAATCGTCTATTCTTTTGAACAGAGCACTCTCTATTATCTCTGGTGAGCCATAGCACTCATTAAGTCTATCCCAGATCATCCTAAGTCCATTCTCAGGGTGGTTAATGTTAATCACTCTTATCCTTCTAGCATGTTCTGCAGATTCATTCCCAAGCCATTTAATTAAGAGGTCTATCTCTTCACTATGTGAAAGGTCTATTCCTCTGATAGCATTTTGAAAAGAGGACTGCCAGGCTCTGAAGTTCTCAGGGCGATCATTGAACTTTGAAATACTAATCGTGACTAATTCACGGCGGGTGAGAAATTTAGCAAAGTCTAATGTGTCCTGATTGGCTCTTGGAGATGTCGGTACATTAACACGGTAGGTATATGGTGTGTAGTCATACCTGTTAGTGTTGTCTGGTTCCCGACGGTTGGTATCACACCGCTTCTGTGTGAAGTAGGCTGTGTCTTTCTTGGAGTTTGCAGATTCAGACATCTGAGGTGGGGAAGAGTTGTCCCTCATAGGTTCACAGTGTCTAGGATTCTCTTGCTTGCAAATGTGTGGTCTGTTGTCCACTGGTGGTGGCGCTGTAGAGTGTACTTGATTTGTTTGCATGAAGTCTGAATGCGTACCTTGTAAAGATGGAGGGTTGCTACTCCTTTTTGAGACTTGACGTACGTATTCTGATGTGCGTTGCAGTGAATCCTGAGATCCATTCTCTGTGTCAAGTACATTGGTTCTTCTTATATCAGGGAGTTCTGCAGTCTCCAAGATTTCTGCTTCAGCTATGGCAGCCGCTGCCTCCTTCTCTGCAGTGAGCTTCTCGCCGATTGCTTCTAAGCGTTTGCTCTCGATTTTTAATTGCATCTCCTGCTCGGCAAAGTTAGCCCTTACTTTTGCGGCTTCCGCTTTTGCACGTGCCATGATGACTGCATTACTGACAGACAAGGATTTGGAGGAACCAGAGACTTGGGACCTTGTTTTGTATGAGGATATCGTTTTCTGTGACATGGTGATCTGGTAGAGATGTTTGATTGTGTAGAGACTGCTGTAATGCTGACTGCAAGTAACTGTTCAGACTGTGTCGCAGATCTCTGAGGAGTCAGTATCTTTGAACTGTTATGAAGCTGCTTGACTGTGAAGAGACTGTTGTGTTGCCTTATAAGCGTGGCTGCACTGACTTGTACAGGTTTCTGTGTAGTCAAATGGCGGTACTCCTATTGCTGAGCTGCCATAGTTGGTAGACTGTATAGAAACTGTGTGGCTGTCATATGCAGATAGCTGTGGCTGGCAGTGTAACGGCTCTGTAAGTCAGTATATGTCCCCACTGCTGACAGGCAATGATTTACTGACGGAGTCAGTGTAAGAGAGTCCATCTGCTTGTAGCATTCGATGTTTTACTGTTCAGCCTCTCACTAAGCCCTTTCTGGCAAATTTGAAGCCTACAGTATAACCACCTTTACTTTTCAATAATCTGTTCAGAAGAGGTGTTTGTAGAACGGTGTTTTATTATTCAGTAAAGGGATCACAGATATGATGCGTTGATTTGATGTACAATACGATATGATGATGTGTGATAATGAGGTAAAACTGTTAATGAAACAAGAATATGCAATTATGATATGCATGTGAAAAGCAAAATGGATATACACAAGTACATATAACATGGGCTGTGCAAACATGTGATTACATGTGCAAGTATAAACTACAGTGCAGCTAACATTACTCACTGGCTAAACAGGTTGAGATGAGACATTTAATATACAAACTCACCATCGAATGCTATATGAGAGTTGGACCCATGTAAAGCATGACTGTCTGGGACCATGAGGGAAGTAGAAAGGCTGATCCCAGCTTCTTCATCCCAGAATGCATTGCAAGACTGGCTACAAGAGGCTATGAGGGTCAAATTAATTGATGGGACTGACCACCAGATGGGGCAATAATACAACTTTCTGTAGTAAAAGTAATCAGATCTACACAAAGCAAATGCTGAAGGCATGACAATAGGGGTAATTCAGAGTTGATCGCAGCAGCAAATTTGTTAGCAGTTGGGCAAAACCACGTGCCCTGCAGGTGTGGCAGATATAACATTTGCAGAAAGAGTAAGATTTGGGTGGGTTATTTTGTTTCTGTGCAGGGTAAACACTGTTTGCTTTATTTTCACACTGCAATTTAGATTTCAGTTTGAACACACCACGCCCAAATCTAACTCTCTCTGCACATGTTATATCTGCCCCCCCCTGCAGTGCACGTGGGCCTAATTCTGAGTTGATCGTAGCAGCAAATTTGTTAGCAGTTGGGCAAAACCATGTGCACTGCAGGGGGGACATACATAACATGTGCAGAGAGAGTTAGATTTGGGTGGGGAGCGTTCAAACTGAAATCTAAATTGCAGTGTAAAAATAAAGTAGCCAGTATTTACCCTGCACAGAAACAATATAACCCACCCAAATCTAACTCTCTCTGCACAAGTTATATCTGCCCCCCCTGCAGTGCACATGGTTTTGCCCAATTGCTAACAAACTTGCTGCTGCGATCAACTCAGAATTACCCCATGGTTTTGCCCAACTGCTAACAAATTTGCAACTCTGAATTAGGCCCAGAGTGCTGCAAGTGACTGTATGTCTAATTGTGAATCTTTTGCCTGTATGTGGGTGTCTAAAAGTGCTACCTGCCAGCAGTGCCCTACAGGCAACGCACCCCAGGCGTTTGTAACGACCATTTATTCTACTTTGGAAATGTTGAGTTTTTTTGCTACCTAATCCTGCAATATCTAGTTTCACTAAACGATCTTTAAAATACCTACCTCTAGTAAAACTGGGTAGTAATCTCGAATTCTCAAGTAGCTTGAGCTCACTATCACTATAGCCCATAGGCTGCCCTTATTTCACTTTCTTAGTCAGGAATGGGCTTTTGGCTGTGTATTGTGTAATCCATGGGGTGATGTTATTATTTTTAGTGGACTTAGAATCTTCCACATATTTTAGGGTCTGCTCACGTGGTATACTCAATGTTCTAGCACCTTTCCATCATAACCAATGTGACCGGACGGTCCCGTACGAGAGCCCTCACCGCTTCACGTCCCGTCCCCAGTCACAGAATTTTTTTAGGTCACACGGGACCTGGCCAATTACGGGATTCCGGCTTAACATCAGTAACCGCCTGTTACTAACTCCACCCACTGCACAGTGGGTGGGTACTATGCTGCCACCACCAGACTCCTACCTTGTCGTGGCATCTTGAACCATGGTTCTCATCTGTATGCGTCGACATGCTGTCTTACCACACCTATGTGATGTTGACGAATCCCCACTAGTCGCTTGACTAGGCCTCTACCCGGTAGCTGGCTGGAGGCAGAGTTTGGAGACACTGGGTGTACCCTGGACAACCGGAAAATGGAGCTAGGTCTCGCCTATCCCTGCAGGTCACAAAATGAAGCTGTCGTCTTGAGTCAGAAGATCTTTATTTGCACAAAAAAAGTTCTGAAAAGAACTCGGCAATACAGGAAGATGTTTACAGCAGAATGAAAACGGTATAATACACCCTGAAGCTAACAGGCCTCCTCTTTTTATACAGTAAAACCACAATGCAATGCATTTCAGTGGGGTAGTTCTTCCCCCCTCCCCCCCTGAGTCCTTTCTTACAATCAGGAATCTTACAAAATACAGTATAAATAAATTACATTTTAAAAGGATATAAGTGCATGAAGCAATTTCCTCCTTCCTGTCACACACAAAGTTTGGGGTTATTTAAACTCCATTCCTTACCACCTGGGAGTTTACACTTCGCCATTGATACATTTATCACATAGTTTCAAAATACGGTTTGCATTTGATTTCCCAAACAAATGTTCCACATCCGTTTCCTGCATATACCATTCAGGATTCATATATCAATCAAACCAGTTACGTAAATAAATAGGTCCAAACCCATAAAGATCCATACCACTTTACATATTCACACTCCCAGCATTTACCTGCCGGGCACTGTCCAACATCAAAAAGGTTTTGTCATTCACCCGATCTGCTAGGAAAGGGCAATTAGCATTCCATTTCCTAGTCACAGATGGTAGGGGAGTCTTACTCAGTCACATATAGTAAGTGCATTTTTCCCTTAAAAAATACATTTAAACATGCAATCCTACAACTGTGCACAGAGCACTACATATGACATGTTAAAACACATCATTAAACATATTTTTAAACAGTCCGCGCTTGACGTCGTACGTACATTTAACAGTGTCACCAAGCACCTATTGTCCTCATCATGGCGCCGGGCACCTAAGAGTTAACCCCTTCAGTGCTGCAGCCACCATTAATCATGTGGACCCCAGGGTCTATGGACATACTCCTTCCCCCCAATTCAAGTGGGAAAACCAGCGAGTTATGTCCCAATGATTTGGCTCTTGATCCTGCAGTCTCTTGGGGTGAAGGTGATGCTACCTGGTGGGGTTAGGCTTCACCCTAGACAGTCCATCTATATTGTGGTGGGCCTTTCTTCATGGGTAGACAATGTTCAAATAGTCCACATGAAGTCCAAATTCAAGGCTCCACCACAAAAGTCTGTCTGATTTCCCCAAGGTAGGTTGCAACCACCTGACGGGTGGGTGGTAAGTCACCACTGTGGAGGCCAGTTACACAAACAAAGTAAAAACTGGTCCAATGCACACACAAGTGCCACCCAAGGTGTCCCAATTCTGGCATACCCCACCTCCCACCATAGCAGTGTTCTGCTCAAACAGTCCACAGGGTGCACCTGTCCATATGGATCCTCCTGGCATGGTACTGCTTCCAGTCCATGCAGTGGTGCAGTAGTTCATACTACAATGTCCTGGTCAAAAATAGGCACCATCAGAACTGGAGCAGGTACCAGAGCCTCCTCCAATAACAGGAATGCCAATTCACAAGCGGATACAAAGTCCACTGGCTTGGGAATACCCTTCCTAGTCTTCTCTGCGAGGGGTTTCACAACAGAACTACAGTCAGTGACAACATGTCCGTAGGGCCTTACAGGTTCTAAGGTCAGTACCTGTGTGGGTATTTGTGGTCTGGGGACAGCCTCTGGTCGCCTCTACCTCCTCTGGTTTGGGCCTACCCCTGTCTCCTCCCACACTGTGCCCCAGGCACTGCACCTCTGTCATTCCTATATGGCAACTGTCTGTCTTAACTGTCAGACCTTCCCTCCAATCCTCTGTTGACCTATGACTCGGGAAACCTACCCTGTCTCCTAGGTCTGCTCTTATCTCCTTGTCTGCTGCCTGTACCACACTGATGGTGCCTAGACCACCAGCCTCTGGATCCTGTGTGGCATCCACTACAGAGAGGCTGCGTGTCTTCCCCTATCTACTGCGCACAGGCAGGGGACCTGCTATGTCCACAGCAACTTGCTGTAAGCGTTCTCCTATGGGCAGAGATCCAGAGACAACATAAACACTGGAGTGCCCCAGCTGCTAAAGCATGGCACCAGCCTTACAGTTTGTCTGGGCATCATCCGACATTCCAGACCAGGGTAAGCTCCGTTTCAGGCACTTCAGGGTACGGACTATCTCCGGGTGACTGTCCAAAAGGGTTTCTCTGGCAACCAACACTGGTTGCGCAGGAAAGATCCCTGGGGGACCAGTTGGACATGTTTCCTATCTGGTCTATCCCCTCCCCCGTTGCTGGCTACACTGTACCTTAACCCTACCCACCAGGTCAAACTTTCTACCCCAACCCTTTCAAGGCCACTGCCAGCATGGCACCTCATGCCTTTCAGGGATGGGTCAGAGAGTTGAGCCTGCCTAAACTCCTGTCTGTGGCCCTCAATATCTCCTAAATTATGACACTCTTCTGGGGGATCTAGGTGGGGACTATTAGGGTCAGTCTGGTAGGGGTCAGTCATGGAAAGGTTATTGTGGTTTCTCATACTCACCACCAGATTTGGCAAACCACTTGGGTCAGGAGCATCATTGGGCACCCCCACAGGATCAAACGAGCTGGAACCACCATCCTCTGCGTTGCTAGGGGATGTAGGCATACCAGAGGCAAAAGGCATGCTGGGTCAATGTGCTGATCTAGCCACTGTAATCTTTTCCTCTGGGCCGGTTGAGGCTGTGGTTGGCTGTGCTGGCAGTTGTCTAGCAGCTGTAGTCTTTTCCTCTAGGCTGTGCTTTGCTGGAGTAGCTGATGTCAATGGTGGTTGTGGAACTTGACTCAGGGAAATGGCGCCAGCAAAAGTGGTGACGATCCCACCACCCAGATCATTTCCTAGGACCACATCAGTTTGGAGACCATCCATGACGGCAACTTCTCGCAACGCTGTTACAGGTCCCAAGTCCAGGTAGACTCTTGCCATGGGAACCTCTTTCTCCATTCCATCTGCCAGCGCGACCCTGCAATACTGCAGCAAGATTGATAAGGTGGGGGCTCACCACAGTGATATAGGCCCCAGAGTCTCTTAGGCCTTCCCACTGCAGTAGCCCCAGGTGGACTGGCTGCAGGTGCCTCCACATATTGTGTAGAGGCCATTTTGCCAAGCAGGTGACTCTGCAGAGTGCACCTGTTTCTCATCACACTCCATTGAACCGACTGGAGAAGGAACAGTCTCTGTAGGCTCATCTATAAAGCAAACAAACAAGTAAGCCAAGCTCCAGAACTCGGATTTGGGGCACGAGTCTGGGGTGCTTGGGATGCAGGCCAGTTCATCCTCAAATGTCCTCTGATTACTGGTAGGGGCACTGCGGGGCGGTTGCTGGCGAAAAGCACCCGGGTTGGAAGATGCTTGCTTTGGAGGGTGATGAGCAAAAGAGGGGTGCCACGCTGGTTTACAGTCTTTTGGGGCTGGCTGCTGCTTGGGCGTTTCTGCCCATGCGGCCGAATTGCAATATACTTATCTGCTAGCTGGGCAGCCATCTTTAAGCTAGGTGGCTCCCTGTCTAGCACCCACTCCTTAACTTCTGGGGTGCAGCTGCGATAGAACTGCTCCCTACAGATCAGGGCAATCAGTGCGTCCCACGTAGTGTTCAGAATCCTTCACCCACTTCACCACGTACTGCCACAGCTGGGTGGCAAACTGCTTATGGGTGCTGTTAGGGTTCTTGGGCAAGTCCCGGAACTTTTTCCTGTAAGACTTTGGAGTGATGAAGAATCGCTGGAGGAGGGTCTTTGCAACTTCATCATATTTTCCACAGTCCTCAGTGGCCACTCCTCGATAGGCCTTCAAGCCCTCTCCATGCCGATTGGGCACAAGGTGTCTCACTACCTCTGACTTGGGTAAATCATGTAATTTGCAAGTCCTTTCAAAAACTTGTGAATGTTCATCAATGTCCTCATTACTGTCTGCAAACTTAGCAAATGGTATACGTCCTGATCTGTGTGCAATAGCGGGCAACGGCTCCTGGGGTACCATGGCTTGTGATGCGCCTGACATGCTCATATTTGGGTCAGGTATGTGGCCAATCAGTTGGGTGCTAACTGCCCAATGGTGGTATTTAAGTCCCTGCAAACAGCATTTTGGGATTCCATGATCCTAATGACAGTATGTTGGTTTGTTGTGTTTGATTCAAGTAAATGAATGTAGGCATGGTGAAACTTCTGATTGTGATAGTCTTGGCCACCCATATAATTTCCTTAGTGAGATGGCTAATGTTGCGGTAAATTCACTGTGTATTTTTTGTTTGGCAAGGAATTTCTTGCACATGCCTTTGCAAGCAATCCAGCTGCTGTCCTTGGTGCTGGGATCAGCTGGTCTAAAACATTTGTTCTGGGCTCTGGATTATCTCAGATATCTGACTTAGTGGTTGTGCCAATGGTGTTGCCATCAATAATGATGTGAAACATTCTTAGGTGATGGGCTCCAAATTTAATGTGAATGTCTTTTATCTTTCAGAACCCACTGTGGTTGCAGACTGCTGGGGGGGACATGATGTCTTCTTCAGAAACTAAGGATAAGAAGTTTGTAAGTAGATTTTGTTTCTTATAAACATCTTGCTACACATTTACAGTACTACTATTGGATGTTGTTCTTGTTTTGTATCAAGTGCTATTGTGCTCCACAATAAACCAAAACAAAATTCCTTGGTATCCACATACAGTACCTCTAGCCTGACAAACTGCCCTGACGGCAGTTACCACCTTCACCTGGCGGAAACACATGCCGCCTCCTGACCAAACAGATTCTGGTGATACTGTACTTCATCACTTTCTGCAAGCTGCTGTAGTAAGGCCATAACTATGTCTTTCATGTTATCGCTTGGTGCAAGTGTGGAGCAGTGTCTGGCTTATCTAAAAAAATCTGATTACAACACCACCATGGATTTTACACTCTAACCATCTTTTTCCAACAACAAAATAAATAAGTCCAATGCTCACAATCTCCACCATATGTTGGGAGATTGGTTTAGGGGGCCATCTCCTGGTGTAAACAGTAGCAGTTTCTCATGCAGCAGCCAATTAACAGCTTACCATTCCAGGGACTTTGTACTAGTATCTGCAGCTAGTTGTCATAGCCCTGTACAAAGACCTCCATCACAGAACTTGATACTTACCACTCTGGGAACTGTGACTGCTTTTGTGTACATCCCGAGGTCCACCATTGGATAGCGGTTATTAGGTCAACAAGCATTAGGTTGACATACATTGGGTTGACCACTGAAGGTCGACATGCACTACGTTGACATGGTCACTAGGTTGACATGGTCATTAGATCAACTTGTACTAGGTCGACATGCAAAAAGGTCGACATGAGGTTTTTTTAAAAAATTCCCTTTTTTGACCTTTTTTCATACTTAACAATCCACATGGACTATAATTGGGAATGCTAACCTGGGCCGAGCGCAGCGGTAGCTGAGCAAGGCACCTTGCCCGAAGCATGGCGAGCAAAGCGAGCCATGTAAGGGTACGCAGAGCACTAATTGGGGTTCCCCGTCACTTTTAGAACAGAACGACACCAAAAACAGTGAAAAAAATTTCATGTTGACCTTTTTCCATGTTGACCTAGTATATGTCGACCTAATGACCACGTCGACTTTCAGTGGTTGACCTAATGTACTGTATGTCGACCTAATGTACCACACCCCCGCCATTCTCTATTCACTGCTGCTTCTGGGATCTCTTTCTGACAGCGCCTGCATACTGTTGTTGCTGGCAGCTCCCACACTCTGGCTCATGCTGGCTATAGTCACAGTCAAGTCAGGGGACCGCTGTACCAACAATGCAATCCTAGTTCAAGGTCACCTGACTTCAGCAGCCAATCCATAACCAGAAGCCCCTATAAGAAAACGTCCCGGAGAGCTGGCTGGTAGCCAGTGCATTGTCACAGTCTGCACCATGAGCCTGTATTCTGTGCTTTTCAGTGTGAACTTTTCAGTGTGAACTCACTGAATATCTTTCAACAGTTACTGGTTCCAGTCCTATTCTCAGTGCTACCAGTTTCAGCCATGTGTTCAGTGCCTCTGATTTCAGTCCAGTTCTTAATACCTTCCATTCCAGCCTGGTATTTAGTACTACCAGTACCATTCCATTTTTCAGTGCTACCAGTGCTACTGGTGTTCAGTGCCTCCAGCTCCAATCTGGTTCTCAGTGCCACTGGTACCAGCCCTGTGTTCAGTGCCTCCAGTTCCAGTCCAGTTCCTATTGCCTTTTGCCTTCGTCTAGTTCCCAGTACCACTGGTCCCAGTCTTGTTCCTGTTATCACTGGTTTAAGTCTAGCTCTCAGCACCACTGGTTCCAGTCCAGTTTCTTAGTTAAGAATGTATCAAGATATCTGTGCCACAGAATCTTCTAGTGCTAAATCTTGGATTTTACCCTAATATGACATTCTACCAGTCACAGCCTGGCTCAATAGACAAGCCTAACTGGTCCTAACCATGTTCTACATTACTTATCACCTGTCTTAGCCTAGCTCAGTTATTATGTGTTCCTCAGATCCCCAGAACCTACAGTTACTTGATTCTGTAGTATACCCTGGTCTATCCACAGTACAGTATACATACTCTTCCATGCTATTTAATCTGTGACTTAGCAATGCCATGTGATTTTTCTTCAAATATACTACTTTAATCTGCTACTTTATCCAAATTCTTTAGCACCAAAAAAAAAAAAAAAAAAATTGGGACGCTATCAAATCGCTACTGATGGTGGTTTGACTCAACTATGCTCAACATTTTGTGCCAAATGAAGCAAAAAGGAAAAGGTGTATGAGGACACATCTATATAATAAAAATATCACTGTAAAATTCAAAACACTATGTTTATTGAAATATAACTTCTACTGTTAGAAATACAAGGATAATGTTAATATCTATCTATCTATCTATCTATCTATCTATCTATCTATCTATCTATCTATCTATCTATCTATCTATCTATCTATCTATCAGAAAGACATATGTTCACCTTATACCGGCATACATACAACATAACATAAAACACCCATGTGGTACTGAGGGCTGGAGGGTCTTTGATATAATAGCTGTAAATACATTTATGTGGTCCTTGATAATTAACTATTTCAAAGTTTCAGTAAGGGTCCCAATGTACCAACTTCTCTAAGATAGGGGATACACCTAGGCATTTTACTCTCCCTGTATGTGTGATGTAGTGCTAATTATAGTGGTATGCTCTTAATAGAGCATGTTCATCCAGAAAGTGTGACACATGTGTATTAGTCCTGGTTATCGAGGATCCCAATAAATGTTGGTCAAAATGAAATAATTATAATGTAATTGCCAGTTCTACACATAAAAATACTTGGCACCTCTGGTGTACTATGGACACACACTGCTCGGTGACTGCCCCTGTAGTGCAGGGGTTGCAGATGTGTCCTATTTAACTTGCGGCAGTAATGGTGGATGATTGAAGTATCTGGAGAGCTCAGAGGTGCTGTGCGGTCTTCCATTGGAGGTCTGGTGGTGATTGAGGGTCTGCTGGTAGACCAATATGTGCCCGTGTGAAAGCACTATACTATACGGCACATATGTGATCAATGCTCTCTGCACTCTATGTGTTTCTCCTTTGAGGGCTTCTTCAGGAAAGCAGATAACCTGATCCTCGACCTTACTGTGTTCACATAGTGGCTGAGCCTTACTGTGTTCACATAGTGGTTGCATTGTTCTAACATGCTATCACTTCCCCCTGCTGAGGCCAAACATTGCAGGATCTGCCACCTATAGGACCTAATTCAGACCTGATCGCAGCAGCAAATTTGTTCTCTAATGGGCAATACCATGTGCACTGTAGGTGGGGCAAATACAACATGTGCAGAGAAAGTTAGATTTGGGTGGGATGTGTTTATACTAAAATCTAAATTGCAGTGTAAAAATAAAGCACCCAGTATTTACCCTGCACAGAAACAAAATAACCCACCCAAATCTCAATTTCTCTGCACATGTTATATCTGCTCCCCCTGCAGTGCACATGGTTTTGCCCATTATAGAACAATTTTGCTGATGTGATCTGGTCTGAATTAGGCCCATAGTCCATATCAGATTTCTCATATTCACGACGTTTAACAAATACGAGGACAAATGACTTAATCTAAAAGGTGCATTGGCATAAATTGCCCATGAATGCATAAATGTGTCAACTATCAACTAAATGGTTATTCTAGTATTAAATTTGTGGATTTTCTGAATAAGGTGCATTGTTTATAAAAAAAACATACAGCGCAAAGCCATGAGTTTATATAAAATATGAATAAAAAATTGTAAAAACAAATATTTAGAAAAAAAGGAACTTTTACATATTCAAATTATAGGGGAAAACTTATATCTGACATTCTATATGAATGGAATTTAGTTATTATTATTAGTAAATAGAAAATTCTCAGGTGAATTACTGAGAAGAAGGGCTAAAGACTAGGGGCAAAATATTTATGGAATACTAATAGTTTTATTATTCTGCATGAAATAGATAGAAGGAAACACACAATTCCCTATCTATCTATCTATCTATCTATCTATCTATCTATCTATCTATCTATCTATCTATCTATCTATCTATCTCTCTATCTCTCAAGGAAATGTGATAGCCTAATATTGATCATGCTCTGCTGCGTGTGACAAACCTAATGTGCATGACGAATGCCCGTCTATCACATGCATGCATCTTGCACATTGGAATTACCGGGAACAGAGGAGTGTAAGTAGTTGAAATGTGATGGGACAAGAGTGAAGGGCAAGAGGAGAGAATGCTGGTAAGGGAGAGAGTGGGCGAGATGAGGGCAGCAGAATTTTACCCCGGTCTGTAACCACTAGCATATACATGTGTGTATACTCTCTCTTTATATATATATATATATATATATATATATATATATATATAGAAACAAAAAGTACAGCACTCACCAAAATAAGCTCAATTATCCTCACAACATCTCTGGATAAATGAATAAACGATGGGGGTTTAGTTAGTGAATTGGCCAATGCACGAAAGCCTGCATACCGCTCTACGGTACCCCACCTACATGCAGGTCCTACACTATCACCAAATCAACTAAATTAAAACCTGGCAACTGTATCTCATAATATAACTGCAAAAATGCCCACTTGGTGTAAGGTATACCTGCCATGAACTGCATGGCTTTTAAAAGGTACACTAGTTACCTGACACTGGCTAATCATTTACTAAAGGGCAGCTGACACAGGTTTAAGACAATTGGGGTGCATGAACAGAGTCTGTGGCCACAGCTAATGAGTTAACCAGGGGTTAACCCTAAAATATACCAGCATATAGAAAACCACAGCACTCGCCACCCCAGTAGTGGGGTGCAGTATCCGCACTCGCCACTGATAGGGTGGGGTGCATGTAGCCCATGGCCACCTACTCAAAAATATAGAAACAAAAAGTACAGCACTCACCAAAATAAGCTCAATTATCCTCACAACATCTCTGGATAAATGAATAAACAATGGGGGTTTAGTTAGTGCATTGGCCAATGCACTAACTAAACCCCCATCGTTTATTCATTTATCCAGAGATGTTGTGAGGATAATTGAGCTTATTTTGGTGAGTGCTGTACTTTTTGTTTCTATATTTTTGAGTAGGTGGCCATGGGCTACATGCACCCCACCCTATCAGTGGCGAGTGCGGATACTGCACCCCACTACTGGGGTGGCGAGTGCTGTGGTTTTCTATATGCTGGTATATTTTAGGGTTAACCCCAGGTTAACTCATTAGCTGTGGCCACAGACTCTGTTCATGCACCCCAATTGTCTTAAACCTGTGTCAGCTGCCCTTTAGTAAATGATTAGCCAGTGTCAGGTGACTAGTGTACCTTTTAAAAGCCATGCAGTTCATGGCAGGTATACCTTACACCAAGTGGGCATTTTTGCAGTTATATTATGAGATACAGTTGCCAGGTTTTAATTTAGTTGATTTGGTGATAGTGTAGGACCTGCATGTAGGTGGGGTACCGTGGAGCGGTATGCAGGCTTTCGTGCATTGGCCAATTCACTAACTAAACCCCCATCGTTTATTCATTTATCCAGAGATGTTGTGAGGATAATTGAGCTTATTTTGGTGAGTGCTGTACTTTTTGTTTCTATATTTTTGAGTAGGTGGCCATGGGCTACTGTACATGCACCCCACCCTATCAGTGGCGAGTGCGGATACTGCACCCCACTTCTGGGGTGGTGAGTGCTGTGGTTTTCTATATGCTGGTATATTTTAGGGTTAACCCCTGGTTAACTCATTAGCTGTGGCCACAGACTCTGTTCATGCACCCCAATTGTCTTAAACCTGTGTAAGCTGCCCTTTAGTAAATGATTAGCCAGTGTCAGGTGACTAGTGTACCTTTTAAAAGCCATGCAGTTCATGGCAGGTATACCTTACACCAAGTGGGCATTTTTGCAGTTATATTATGAGATACAGTTGCCAGGTTTTAATTTAGTTGATTTGGTGATAGTGTAGGACCTGCATGTAGGTGGGGTACCGTGGAGCGGTATGCAGGCTTTCGTGCATTGGCCAATTCACTAACTAAACCCCCATCGTTTATTCATTTATCCAGAGATGTTGTGAGGATAATTGAGCTTATTTTGGTGAGTGCTGTACTTTTTGTTTCTATATTTTTGAGTAGGTGGCCATGGGCTACATGCACCCCACCCTATCAGTGGCGAGTGCGGATACTGCACCCCACTACTGGGGTGGCGAGTGCTGTGGTTTTCTATATGCTGATATATTTTAGGGTTAACCCCTGGTTAACTCATTAGCTGTGGCCACAGACTCTGTTCATGCACCCCAATTGTCTTAAACCTGTGTCAGCTGCCCTTTAGTAAATGATTAGCCAGTGTCAGGTGACTAGTGTACCTTTTAAAAGCCATGCAGTTCATGGCAGGTATACCTTACACCAAGTGGGCATTTTTGCAGTTATATTATGAGATACAGTTGCCAGGTTTTAATTTAGTTGATTTGGTGATAGTGTAGGACCTGCATGTAGGTGGGGTACAGTGGAGCGGTATGCAGGCTTTCGTGCATTGGCCAATTCACTAACTAAACCCCCATCGTTTATTCATTTATCCAGAGATGTTGTGAGGATAATTGAGCTTATTTTGGTGAGTGCTGTACTTTTTGTTTCTATATTTTTGAGTAGGTGGCCATGGGCTACATGCACCCCACCCTATCAGTGGCGAGTGCGGATACTGCACCCCACTACTGGGGTGGCGAGTGCTGTGGTTTTCTTTATGCTGGTATATATATATATATATATATATATATATATATTAGTGATGTGCACCGAAAATTTTTCGGGTTTTGTGTTTTGGTTTTGGATTCGGTTCCGCGGCCGTGTTTTGAATTTGGATGCGTTTTGGCAAAACCTCCCTGAAAATTTTTTGTCGGATTCGGGTGTGTTTTGGATTCGTTTTTTTTTTTTACAAAAAACCCTCAAAAACAGCTTAAATCATAGAATTTGGGGGTCATTTTGATCCCATAGTATTATTAACCTCAATAACCATAATTTACACTCATTTTCAGTCTATTCTGAACACCGTGACCTCACACCTCACAATATTATTTTTAGTCCTAAAATTTGCACAGAGGTCACTGGATGGCTAAGCTAAGCGACACAAGTGGCCGACACAAACACCTAGCCCATCTAGGAGTGGCACTGCAGTGTCAGGCAGGATGGCACTTCAAAAAAATTGTCCCCAAACAGCACATGATGCAAAGAAAAAAAGAGGCGCACCAAGGTCGCTGTGTGACTAAGCTAAGCGACCCAAGTGGCCGACACAAACACCTGGCCCATCTAGGAGTGGCACTGCAGTGTCAGGCAGGATGGCACTTCAAAAAAATTGTCCCCAAACAGCACATGATGCAAAGAAAAATGAAAGAAAAAAGAGGTGCAAGATGGAATTGTCCTTGGACCCTCCCACCCACCCTTATGTTGTATAAACAGGACATGCACACTTTAACGAACCCATCATTTCAGCGACAGGGTCTGCCACATGACTGTGACTGAAATGACTGGTTGGTTTGGGCCCCCACCAAAAAAAGAAGCAATCAATCTCTCCTTGCACAAACTGGCTCTACAGAGGCAAGATGTCCACCTCATCATCATCCTCCGATTCCTCACCCCTTTCACTGTGTACATCCCCCTCCTCACAGATTATTAATTCGTCCCCACTGGAATCCACCATCTCAGGTCCCTGTGTACTTTCTGGAGGCAATTGCTGCTGGTGAATGTCTCCACGGAGGAATTGATTATAATTCATTTTGATGAACATCATCTTCTCCACAGTTTCTGGAAGAAACCTCGTGCGCCGATTGCTGACAAGGTGAGCGGCTGCACTAAACACTCTTTCGGAGTACACACTGGAGGGAGGGCAACTTAGGCAGAAGAAAGCCAGTTTGTGCAAGGGCCTCCAAATTGCCTCTTTTTCCTGCCAGTATATGTACGGACTGTCTGACGTGCCTACTTGGATGCGGTCACTCATATAATCCTCCACCATTCTTTCAATGGTGAGAGAATCATATGCAGTGACAGTAGACGACATGTCAGTAATCGTTGGCAGGTCCTTCAGTCCGGACCAGATGTCAGCACTCGCTCCAGACTGCCCTGCGTCACCGCCAGCGGGTGGGCTCGGAATTCTTAGCCTTTTCCTCGCACCACCAGTTGCGGGAGAATGTGAAGGAGGAGCTGTTGACGGGTAACGTTCCGCTTGACTTGACAATTTTCTCACCAGCAGGTCTTTGAACCTCTGCAGACTTGTGTCTGCCGGAAAGAGAGATACAACGTAGGTTTTAAATCTAGGATCAAGCACGGTGGCCAAAATGTAGTGCTCTGATTTCAACAGATTGACCACCCGTGAATCCTGGTTAAGCGAATTAAGGGCTCCATCCACAAGTCCCACATGCCTAGCGGAATCGCTCTGTTTTAGCTCCTCCATCATTGTCTCCAGCTTCTTCTGCAAAAGCCTGATGAGGGGAATGACCTGACTCAGGCTGGCATTGTCTGAACTGACTTCACGTGTGGCAAGTTCAAAGGGTTGCAGAACCTTGCACAACGTTGAAATCATTCTCCACTGCGCTTGAGTCAGGTGCATTCCCCCTCCTTTGCCTATATCGTGGGCAGATGTATAGGCTTGAATGGCCTTTTGCTGCTCCTCCATCCTCTGAAGCATATAGAGGGTTGAATTCCACCTCGTTACCACCTCTTGCTTCAGATGATGGCAGGGCAGGTTCAGGAATGTTTGGTGGTGCTCCAGTCTTCGGTACGCGGTGGCTGAATGCCGAAAGTGGCCCGCAATTCTTCGGGCCACCGACAGCATCTCTTGCACGCCCCTGTCGTTTTTTAAATAATTCTACACCACCAAATTCAATGTATGTGCAAAACATGGGACGTGCTGGAATTTGCCCAGATGTAATGCACGCAAAATATTGCTGGCGTTGTCCGATGTCACAAATCCCCAGGAGAGTCCAATTGGGGTAAGCCATTCTGCGATGATGTTCCTCAGTTTCCGTAAGAGGTTGTCAGCTGTGTGCCTCTTCTGGAAAGCGGTGATACAAAGCGTAGCCTGCCTAGGAACGAGTTGGCGTTTGCGAGATGCTGCTACTGGTGCCGCCGCTGCTTTTCTTGCTGCGGGAGGCAATACATCTACCCAGTGGGTTGTCACAGTCATATAGTCCTGAGTCTGCCCTGCTCCACTTGTCCACATGTCCGTGGTTAAGTGGACATTGGGTACAACTGCATTTTTTAGGACACTGGTGACTCTTTTTCTGAGGTCTGTGTACATTTTCGGTATCGCCTGCCTAGAGAAATGGAACCTAGATGGTATTTGGTACCGGGGACACAGTACCTCAATCAAGTCTCTAGTTGCCTCTGAATTAACGGTGGATACCGGAACCACATTTCTCACCGCCCAGGCTGCCAAGGCCTGAGTTATCCGCTTTGCAGCAGGATGACTGCTGTGATATTTCATCTTCCTCGCAAAGGACTGTTGGACAGTCAATTGCTTACTGGAAGTAGTACAAGTGGTCTTTCGACTTCCCCTCTGGGATGACGATCGACTCCCACCAGCAACAACAGCAGCGCTAGCAGCAGTAGGCGTTACACTCAAGGATGCATCGGAGGAATCCCAATGCAGGAGAGGACTCGTCATACTTGCCAGTGACATGGCCTGCAGGACTATTGGCTTTCCTGTGTAAGGTGGAAATTGACACTGAGGGAGTAGGTGGTGTGGTTTGCAGGAGCCTGGTTACAAGAGGAAGGGATTTACTGGTCAGTGGACTGCTTCCGTTGTCATCCAAAGTTTTTGAACTTGTCACTGACTTCTGATGAATGCGGTCCAGGTGACGTATAAGGGAGGATGTTCCTAGGTGGTTAACGTCCTTACCCCTACTTATTACAGCTTGAGAAAGGCAACACACGGCTTGGCACCTGTTGTCTGCATTTGTGTTGAAATAATTCCACACCGAAGAGGTGATTTTTTTTGTATTTTGACCAGGCATGTCAATGGCCATATTCGTCCCATGGACAACAGGTGTCTCCCCGGGTGCCTGACTTAAACAAACTACCTCACCATCAGAATCCTCCTTGTCAATTTCCTCCCCAGCTAAAGCAACACCCATATCCTCATCCTGGTGTACTTCAATAGTGACATCTTCAATTTGACTATCAGGAACTGGACTGCGGGTGCTCCTTCCAGCACTTGCAGGGGGCGTGCAAATGGTGGAAGGCGCAAGCTCTTCCCGTCCAGTGTTGGGAAGGTCAGGCATCGCAACCGACACAATTGGACTCTCCTTGGGGATTTGTGATTTAGAAGAACGCACAGTTCTTTGCTGTGCTTTTGCCAGCTTAAGTCTTTTAATTTTTCTAGGGAGAGGATGAGTGCTTCCATCCTCATGTGAATCTGAACCACTAGCCATGAACATAGGCCAGGGCCTCAGCCATTCCTTGCCACTCCGTGTCGTAAATGGCATATTGGCAAGTTTACGCTTCTCATCAGACTCTTTCAATATTGATTTTTGGGTCATTTTACTGAACTTTTGTTTTTTGGATTTTACATGCTCTCTACTATGACATTGGGCATCGGCCTTGGCAGACGACGTTGATGGCATTTCATCGTCTCGGCCATGACTAGTGGCAGCAGCTTCAGCACGAGGTGGAAGTGGATCTTGATCTTTCCCTATTTTAACCTCCACATTTTTGTTCTCCATTTTTTAATGTGTGGAATTATATGCCAGTATCAATAGCAATGGCCTACTACTATATATACTGCGCACAACTGAAATGCACCACAGGTATGGATGGACAGTATACTTGACGACACAGAGGTAGGTACAGCAGTGGCCTACTGTACCGTACTGCTATATATTATATACTGGTGGTCAGCAAACTGTGCAAAAATGAAATGCACCACAGGTATGGATGGATAATATACTTGACGACACAGAGGTAGGTACAGCAGTGGCCTACTGTACCGTACTGCTATATATTATATACTGGTGGTCAGCAAACTGTGCAAAAATGAAATGCACCACAGGTATGGATGGATAGTATACTTGACGACACAGAGGTAGGTACAGCAGTGGCCTACTGTACTGCTATATATATTATATACTGGAGGTCAGCAAACTGCAAAACTGAAATGCACCACAGGTATGGATGGATAGTATACTTGACGACACAGAGGTAGGTACAGCAGTGGCCTACTGTACCGTACTGCTATATATTATATACTGGTGGTCAGCAAACTGTGCAAAACGGAAATGCACCACAGGTATGGATGGATAGTATACTTGACGACACAGAGGTAGGTACAGCAGTGGCCTACTGTACCGTACTGCTATATATTATATACTGGTGGTCAGCAAACTGTGCAAAACTGAAATGCACCACAGGTATGGATGGATAGTATACTTGACGACACAGAGGTAGGTACAGCAGTGGCCTACTATACAGTACTGCTATATATTATATACTGGTGGTCAGCAAACTGTGCAAAACTGAAATGCACCACAGGTATGGATGGATAGTATACTTGACGACACAGAGGTAGGTACAGCAGTTGCATACTGTACCGTAATGCTATATATTATATACTGGTGGTCAGCAAACTGTGCAAAACTGAAATGCACCACAGGTATGGATGGATAGTATACTTGACGACACAGAGGTAGGTACAGCAGTGGCCTACTGTACCGTACTGCTATATATATTATATACTGGTGGTCAGCAAACTGTGCAAAACTGAAATGCACCACAGGTATGGATGGATAGTATACTTGACGACACAGAGGTAGGTACAGCAGTGGCCTACTGTACCGTACTGCTATATATATTATATACTGGTGGTCAGCAAACTGTGCAAAACTGAAATGCACCACAGGTATGGATGGATAGTATACTTGACGACACAGAGGTAGGTACAGCAGTGGCCTACTGTACCGTACTGCTATATATATTATATACTGGTGGTCAGCAAACTGTGCAAAACTGAAATGCACCACAGGTATAGTATACTTGACGACACAGAGGTAGGTACAGCAGTGGCCTACTGTACCGTACTGCTATATATTATATACTGGTGGTCAGCAAACTGTGCAAAACTGAAATGCACCACAGGTATGGATGGATAGTATACTTGACGACACAGAGGTAGGTACAGCAGTGGCCTACTGTACTGTACTGCTATATATTATATACTGGTGGTCAGCAAACTGTGCAAAACTGAAATGCACCACAGGTATGGATGGATAGTATACTTGACGACACAGAGGTAGGTACAGCAGTTGCATACTGTACCGTAATGCTATATATTATATACTGGTGGTCAGCAAACTGTGCAAAACTGAAATGCACCACAGGTATGGATGGATAGTATACTTGACGACACAGAGGTAGGTACAGCAGTGGCCTACTGTACCGTACTGCTATATATATTATATACTGGTGGTCAGCAAACTGTGCAAAACTGAAATGCACCACAGGTATGGATGGATAGTATACTTGACGACACAGAGGTAGGTACAGCAGTGGCCTACTGTACCGTACTGCTATATATATTATATACTGGTGGTCAGCAAACTGTGCAAAACTGAAATGCACCACAGGTATGGATGGATAGTATACTTGACGACACAGAGGTAGGTACAGCAGTGGCCTACTATACCGTACTGCTATATATTATATACTGGTGGTCAGCAAACTGTGCAAAACTGAAATGCACCACAGGAATGGATGGATAGTATACTTGACGACACAGAGGTAGGTACAGCAGTGACCTACTGTACCGTACTGCTATATATTATATACTGGTGGTCAGCAAACTGTGCAAAAATGAAATGCTCCACAGGTATGGATGGATAGTATACTTGACGACACAGAGGTAGGTACAGCAGTGGCCTACTGTACCGTAATGCTATATATTATATACTGGTGGTCAGCAAACTGTGCAAAACTGAAATGCACCACAGGTATGGATGGATAGTATACTTGACGACACAGAGGTAGGTACAGCAGTGGCCTACTATACCGTACTGCTATATATTATATACTGGTGGTCAGCAAACTGTGCAAAACTGAAATGCACCACAGGAATGGATGGATAGTATACTTGACGACATAGAGGTAGGTACAGCAGTGGCCTACTGTACCGTACTGCTATATATTATATACTGGTGGTCAGCAAACTGTGCAAAAATTAAATGCTCCACAGGTATGGATGGATAGTATACTTGACGACACAGAGGTAGGTACAGCAGTGGCCTACTGTACCGTAATGCTATATATTATATACTGGTGGTCAGCAAACTGTGCAAAACTGAAATGCACCACAGGTATGGATGGATAGTATACTTGACGACACAGAGGTAGGTACAGCAGTGGCCTTCTGTACCGTACTCCTATATATTATATACTGGTGGTCAGCAAAATTATGCACTGTACTCCTACTATATACTGTCTACAATGCAGCACATATTTGGAGTGTTTTTCAGGCAGACAACGTATACTGGTGGTCACTGGTCAGCAAAACTCTGCACTGTACTCCTCCTATATAATATTATACTGGTGGTCCCCAGTCTCCACAATAAAGCAGCACACTGAGCACAGATATGGAGTGTTTTTCAGGCAGACAACGTATACTGGTTGTCACTGTCAGCAAAACTCTGCACTGTACTATTGCTATATAATACAGCTGCTCCCCAGTCCCCACAATTAAGCAGTGTGAGCACAGATATATGCAGCACACTGAGCACAGATAAGGAGCGTTTTTTTTCAGGCAGAGAACGGATAAAACTGGTGGTCACTGATCAGCAAAACTCTGCACTGTACTCCTCCTATATTATACAGCTGCTCCCCAGTCCTCCCCACAATTAAGCAATAAAGCACAATCAAGTTCAACAATAAACGGAGAGGACGCCAGCCACGTCCTCTCCCTAACATTTCCAATGCACGAGTGAAAATGGCGGCGACGCGCGGCTGCTTATATAGAATCCGAATCTCGCGAGAATCCGACAGCGGTATGATGACGTTCGGGCGCGCTCGGGTTAACCGAGCCATATGGGAGAATCCGAGTATGCCTCGGACTCGTGTAAAATGGGTGAAGTTCGGGGGGGTTCGGTTTCCGAGGAACCGAACCCGCTCATCTCTTATATATATATATATATTATACACACACACACACACACACACACACACACATATACTGAGACGTTCATGGCAATGCAATCACATTCTCCCAGCCGCACACGTGGCCTCGAAAATGGGAGAATGCGGTCACATCTCATATGCATCCCAACCTAAATTGGGCCCATACTGGGTAAAACAACTGTCATTAAACATGACATAATCACTAACCCAGGGTTTAAGGTAAACCTAAAGCCCTATAGAATATTTGAAGCCCAATGGGAAAATTCTAAAGATTTGGGAGTTGGATGTCATGGAAGTGTCACATACTGTAATGTTAGGATTCACCTGCCTGGAATGACTGGAAGATGAATTGCTAGACAATGATAAATGCTGGGGTAGAACAGAAAACTAGTACAGGGATGTTTGTACAGATGTGTCCACATACACCTTTTCTATTTTGCTCAATTTGGCACACCATACATAGCTAAGCTTTTTTTCTATGAGTAGCGAATTAATAAATTTTTACATTTTTGTTTGCCATAATACAATATGTATAAAGTAGCATATTAAAGAAGCAAATTAAGAAAAATCACACAGCATGGCTAAATCTCATGTTCTATGGCTTTCCAAGCCATGCAATACATGGCAGGATAAAGGAAAGGTGTATGTGGACACACCTATATCAAATAAATCTGTATAAAGCAAAAAATCCAGAAGAATGTAACAATGGTAACTTGCAGATGTAAAACAGGGTAGGATGCTGTTGTAAGTTAAATACCACATGAAGGCATTATATTTCAGCAAAGTATACTTAACAGTCTTGGTACAGATACAGGAGTTTTTGGTACAAATGTTGGAGTTTTTGGTACAGGTGCAGATTGGAGACAAACAAAGCAGAGAATTCGGGAAACAAGGCTTGAAGCTTAATACCGGCAAGAATCTCAGGACCAAGTACAAGAATCAGGTTTGAAACTGGATACAGGCAAAATACACAGGGACAGGTAACATGAGCAAGGCTAGAAACTAACAGAAGATTTAACTGGCACTGAGGCTCAGTGATATCTCACAATTAAAATAACACAAGGCAAATCACTGCAGAACACAAGCACAGGCTCTTAACAACAATATGCTACAGCTGGAGAATGTAGTTAGGAGAGCAGCATGTTCCAACAGATTAGACCAGATGGGACTGTTATCAGACAACAGCACCTCTGGCAGCCCAGAAGTAATTCAGGCCATAACTGCAGGCCAGAAACCTACCATCAGCACCTCTGGCATCCTGAAGGTACTGCAGGCCAGACAATATAAATGTCAGAGTCATGACACATAGTGAGTGGTCAAGTCCTATTGTACTCATTCTGAAACCTGATAGGAGTTTGTACTTCTGTAATGATTTCCTTAAGTTGTCTGTTTGATGGCTACCCAATGCTTAGGGTAGAAGAACTTACTGAACAATTAGGAACAGCAAGGCACTTAACCAAATGGTAAACTGGCGCTTATGTGTTTCTCCAATATTAATAATGACTGTGGATCAATTTCAATGAAGATAACATAAAATTTATTACCTATACATCACAAACTAAAAAACTAAAAACATCCTGAACATATATATCCGATATAAAATTGAGGCATATATGGAGCTGAGAAATGTTTAAAGGTGGCTGCTTTCAGTGTCCACAAAAGGATCCCGGACTAAGTGCCTTGTGCAAAGTTCTCTGGTGAGAGGAAATATGTACAGCTGGTATTACCCGTGTTGATGGAGGCTTCCAGAGGTGTGGAGATTTTTCAGCAAGCAAGCTGTGGCAATGGAACAACCTGGGTCTCTCCCATCAATGCTGTACAGATGAAATTCCTCAGAGTTCAAAAAAGGCAGGTTTGAAAGTCCATATCTGGATCCGTCTTGAAAGTGGAACACTTGTAATAGTCGTCGCAGCTTCAACACTGAAGCTGCGACGACTATTACAAGTGTTCCACTTTCAAGACGGATCCAGATATGGACTTTCAAACCTGCCTTTTTTGAACTCTGAGGAATTTCATCTGTACAGCATTGATGGGAGAGACCCAGGTTGTTCCATTGCCACAGCTTGCTTGCTGAAAAATCTCCACACCTCTGGAAGCCTCCATCAACACGGGTAATACCAGCTGTACATATTTCCTCTCACCAGAGAACTTTGCACAAGGCACTTAGTCCGGGATCCTTTTGTGGACACTGAAAGCAGCCACCTTTAAACATTTCTCAGCTCCATATATGCCTCAATTTTATATTGGATATATATGTTCAGGATGTTTTTAGTTTTTTAGTTTGTGATGTATAGGTAATAAATTTTATGTTATCTTCATTGAAATTGATCCACAGTCATTATTAATATTGGAGAAACACATAAGCGCCAGTTTACACTTTCTTATTCTGAAATATTTTCAGGGACTGACAATCCCTTCTGGCAGCTGTGACAGCGCGTCTGGGCCATTTTCTTTTCTCTGACTTAACCAAATGGTATTGGCAAGTGCCATAAACAGAGAACAAAAAAGATGGCTTTTTTGCACCAGAACTGTTGTTCCAATACAAGATGTTGCCACTTGGGTTACATGGGACACCTGCCACCTTTCAAAAGATGAAAGGTAAACTTCAAAGGCCCCATAGACAGTATTCTGCTGTATATTTAGATGATGTACAGTAGTCATCTATAATCCTCATTTGCAGTCACACTTGCTCAGGGTACAAGTAATGTTGACAGTAAACCCAAAAAAGTTGTTTAGGGATGAAAGGAGTAAAGTATCTTTGATACACCATTGGCACAGGTTTCATAAAGCCCAACTTAATAAAAATGAGGCAATGCAAAATTATCCCTGACCACTGAAAAAGCAGTTGAGAGATTTCTTAGGAATAACAGGGCATTATAAAAGATTAGACCCAATTTGCCACAGTTGCTGTCCCATTGACAGACTTTACCAAGGGCAAACAGAAAGTAATAGTTAAAATGAATCCTAAAACAGAAAAGGCTTTTCTGGAGTTGAAAGTGGCATTGTGTACCTAACCAGTTCTGATGACATCTAACTTTAAAAGGGAATTTGTGGTGCAAGCTGATGCGTTGTATGTAGGGAGAGGTGTCCCAGAACAAATTGGGCAAAGAGCATCCTCTTATTTTTTTAAGCCGGAAATTGAATGTACTGTACAAGAGAGAAATTATGCCACTGTCACTGTCAGAAGCATTGGCAATTAAGTGGGCATTAGAAACTCTCAGGTAACACCTGCTGGAAAGGATATTTGGCTTGGTCCTTTATTTATATGGCACCACAAGGGTTACGCAGCACCAAATTGCAATGTACATAAACAAATAATCAAAACAGGAAAACAGCAACTTACAGTTGACGACAATATAAGACAAGTACAGGGCAAATATAGCTACTTCAGTAGATGACACTGGAATACGTATCAGGTGGCAGAAGACTGCTGGATTTGGTGCAGTTGAAGATTATTAAAGTAAGAAAAAGGATAAGCACATGAGGGAAGAGGATCCTACTTGTGAGTGCTTACATTGTAAAGGGGAGGGGTAGACAGATAGGGGTGACACAGACGGGGTACATAGAGAGCATGGAACAGAAGGTTAGGATGAGATTTGGCTGGGTTTGATGAAGAAATGGGTCTTGAGATCCCATTTGCAGTTTTGTAGAGAGGTGGAGAGTCTGAGGGGAGAGGTAGAGAATTCCATAGAAATGGAGCAGCACGTGAAAAATCTTGGAGGTAGGAGTGGTAGGAAGTAATCAGTAGGCAGAAGAGTCAGCGTGCATTAGCAGAGTTTAGAGGATGGGTAGAAGTGTAAAGGGATATAAGGTCAGAGATGTAGGTGGGAGAGGAGTGGGTGAGGTCTTTGTAAGTGAGTGTGAGAAGCTTGAAATGGATTCTGAAAGGGAAGGGGAGCCAGTGAAGGTATTGTAAGAGAGGATAGGTGGATGTAGTGCGTTTGATGAGGAAAATGAGCCAGGCAGCAGCATTGAGGATAGATTGGAGTGGAATGTCAGGAATGCCAGTCAGGAGGAGATTACAGTATTCCAATCTGGAGATGACCAGTGAGTGGATAAGAGTCTTAGTAGAATCCTGGGTCAGAAAGGGTCTGATCCTGGAAATAATTTTTAGATGAAAACGGCAGGTTTACGAGAGGTGATTAATGTGTTGTTTGAAGGAGTGGGAGGAGTCGAGGATTACTCCAAGACAGTACACTTGGGGGCTAAAGGAGATAGTAGTGCCATCAATAGATAATGAGATTGTAGGAGGTGAGGTTATGCGGGAGGGAGGGAAGATGATCAGCTCGGTCTTAGACATGTTAAGTTTAAGAAAGCACTGGCACATCCAAACAGAGATAGCAGAGAGACAGTTGGAGATACGAGTGAGGAGAGCAGGGGAGAGGTCTGGAGAGGAACGATAGATTTGAGTGTCATCAGCATAAAGATGATATTGGAAATCAAAAGAACTAATGAGCTTACTTAGTGAGGACGTATAGAGAGAGAAAAGAAGAGGACCAAGGACAGAACCTTGGGGTACACCTACAGTTAGTGGAAGTGAGGGGGAGGTGGAGACATGACAGGAAACAGAAGAGGTAGGAAGACAGCGAAGAGAGGGCAGTATCACGCAGACCAATGGAGTGAAGGATTTGCAGTAGGAGAGGGTGGTCCACAGTGTCAAAAGCAGCAGAGAGATCAAGAGGAATAAGTAGAGAGTAGTGGCCCTTAGATTTTTCAGCATGGCGGTCATTGCAGACTTTTGTAAGGGAAGTTGCAGTGGAGTGGAGAGGACTGAAGCCAGACTGGAATGGGTCAAGCAGTGAGTATAAGGAAAGAAAGGAAGTAAGGTAATTGTAGACAATACGCTCAAGGAGTTTGGAGGCAAAAGGGAGACGAGAAATGGGTCGGTAGTTGGAGAGAGTGTTTGGCTCAAGGGTAGGTTTTTTAAGAATAGGAGAGATGAGTGCATGCTTGAAGGCAGAGGGGACAGTGCCTGATGAGAGGGATAGATTGAGAAGTTGGGAAAGATGAGAACAGGCAGAAGGAGGAGGCAGGAGGGGATAGGGTCAAGTGGGGATGTGGTGAGGAACAAATGAGGGCCATGACTTCTTCACCAGATGCACGGGAGAAAGATGTCAGAGTTGGTGAGAGGGATGGGGAGGGGTGATAACAGATAGAAGGAGGCTGGTTGCTGATGATCCGGTGTGAGGTGATGTCCTGCCTAGAGATGTGCGGCTGGCACTTTTCGTGTTTTGTGTTTGGTTCTAATTGCACTTTTGTGTTTTGGTTTTGGCTTGGTTTTGCCAAAACCACCATTTTGTGTTTGGTTTTGGTTTTGGATCTGGGTGATTTTTGAAAAAAACATAAAAACAGCTAAAATCACAGAATTTGGGGGTAATTTTGCTCCAACAGTATTATTAACCTCAATAACATTAATTTCCACTAATTTCCAGTCTATTCTGAACACCTCACACATCACAATATTGTTTTTAGGCCAAAAAGTTGCACCGAGGTGGCTAAGCGACACAAGTGTGCGGTAAAAACACCTGGCCCATCTAGGAGTGGAACTGCAGTTGCAGACAAGATGGTACTATTCAAAAACTAGTCCCCAAACAGTACATGATGCAAAAAATAAAAAAGAGGTGCAATTAGGTAGCTGGATGGCCAAGCTAAGCGACACAAGTGTGCAGCACAAACACCTGGCTCATCTAGGAGTGGCACTGCAGTGTCAGACAGGAGGGCAGATATGAAAAAAAGGCCCCAAACAGCACATGATGCAAAGAAGAAAAGAGGTGTACCGAGGCTGCTGTATGACTAAGCCAAGCGACACAAGTGTGTGGCACAAACACCTGGTCCATCTAGGAGTGGCACTGCAGTGTCAGACAGGATGGCACTTTTCAAACACTAGGCCCCAAACAGCACCTCATGCAAAGATGTAGAAGAGGTGTAATGAGGTGTCTGTATGACTAAACCAAGCAACACAAACAATTGACCCATCTAGGAGTGGCATTGCAGTGTCAGACAGGATGGCACCTTTCAAAAACTAGGCCCCAAACAGCAGCTCATGCAAATATGTAGAAGAGGTGCAATGAGGTAGCTGTATGACTAAGCCAGGCGACACAAACAATTGGCCCATCTAGGAGTGGCACTGCAGTGGCAGATAGGAGGGCAGATGTAAAAAAGGACCCAAACAGCACATGATGCAAAGAAGAAAAAAAGTGCACCGAGGTTGCTGTATGACTAAGCTAAGCAACACAACCACCTAGCCCATCTAGTAGTGTCACGCAGTGGCTGAATGTCGAGAGTGGGCCGCAATTGTTCGGTCCACTGACAGCATCTCCAGCACGCCCCTGTCATTTTTTAAAAAATTCAGCAATTGGTGGACTTATACGGCAGTACCCCAGGGTTAGTACAGCAGTACCCCTGGACTCATACGGCAGTGTCAGACAGGATGGCACTTTTCAAAAACTAGACCCCAAACAGCACCTCATGCAAAGATGTCGAAGAGGTGCAATGAGGTAGCTGTATGACTGAGCCAAGTGACACAAACAATTCCCACTGTAATTATACATCCAAATCACTGTAATTATACTTCCAAATCACTGGAATTAAATGTCAAAATCACTGGAATTAAATGGCAAAATCACTGGAATTAAATGGCAAAATCACTGTAATTATACCACCAAATCACTGGAATAATACGTCCAAATCAGTGGAATTAAATGTTAAAATCATTGGAATTACACGTCCAAATCACTGGAATTATACGTCAAATCACTGGAATTAAATGGCAGTACAACTGGACATATATGGAAGTGTCAAAAAGGATGTCAAAAATAGTTCCTAAACAGCACATGATGATAAGAAGAAAAAAGGTGCAAGATGGATTTGTCCTTGGGCCCTTCCACCCACCCTTATGTTGTATAAACAGGACATGCCCACTTAAACCAATCATTTCAGCGACAGGGTCTGCCACACGACTGTGGCTGAAATGACTGGTTTGTTTGGGCCCCCACCAAAAAAAGAAGCAATCAATCTCTCCTTGCACAAACTGGCTCGACAGAGGCAAGATGTCCACCTCATCCTCATCCTCCGATTCCTCACCCCTTTCAGTGTGTACATCCTCTTCTTCACAGAGTATTAAATCGTCCCCACTGGAATCCAAAATCACATGTCCCTGTGTACTTTATGGAGGCAATTGCTGGTAAAGGTCTTCCCGGAAGAATTTATAATTCATTTTGATGAACATCAACTTCTCCACTTTTTGTGGAAGTAAACTCCTACGCCGATCGCTGACAAGGTTACCAGATGCACTAAACACTCTTTCGGAGTACACACTGGAAGGGGCAACTTAGGTAAAATAAAGCCAGTTTGTGCAAGGGCATCCAAATTGCCTCTTTTTCCTGCCAGTATACATACGGACTGCCTGACATGCCTACTTGGATGCTGTCACTCATATAATCCTCCACCATTCTTTCAGTGGTGACTGAATCATATGCAGTGACAGTAGACATGTCAGTAATCGTTGGCAGGTACTTCAGTCCGGACCAGATGTCAGCACTCACTCCTGACTGCCCTGCATCACCGCCAGCGGGTGGGATAGGAAATATTATCCTTTTCCTTGCAGCCCCAGTGGCGAAAGAATGGAAGGAGGAGCTGTTGACGGGTCATGTTCCGCTTGAGCTGACAATTTACTCACCAGCAGGTCTGTGAACCTCTGCAGACTTGTGTCTGCCAGAAAGAGAGATACAACGTAGACTTTAAACCTAGGATCGAGCACGGTGGCCAAAATGTAGTGCTCTGATTCAACAGATTGACTACCCTTGAATCCTGCCAAAGTGAATGAAGGGCTCCATCCACAAGTCCAACATACTTTGCGGAATCGCTCTGTCTTATCTACTCCTTCAATTTTTCCAGCTGCTTCTGCAAAAGCCTGATGAGGGGAATAGCCTGACCCATGGACAACGGGTGTCTCACCCGGTGTCTGACTTAAACAAACCACATCACCATCTGAATCCTCATCGTCAACTTTCTCCTCAGTGCCAGCAACACCCATATCCTCATCCTAGTGTACTTCAACAGTGACATTTTCAATTTCAATAATGGGAACTGGACTGTTGGGTGCTCCTTCCAGCACTTGCAGGGGGCATGCAAATGGTGGAAGGAGCCACCTCTTCTCGTCCAGTGTTGGGAAGGTCAGGCATCGCAACCGCCAACACACTTGAACTCTCCTTGGAGATTTGTGATACCATCTCAGAACGCACAGTTCTTTTCTGTGCTTTTTCCAGTTTAACTCTTTTAATTTTTCTAGCGGGAGGATGAGGGCTTCCATCATCATGTGAAGCTGAACCACTAGTGATGAACATAGGCCAGGGCCTCAGCCATTCCTTGCCACTCCATGTCGTAAATGGCATATTTGCAAGTTTACCTTTCTCCACAGACCATTTAAATTTCTTTTTTGGGGTCTTTTACTGAACTTTGGCTTTTTGGATTTTACATGCCCTCTACTATGACATTGGAAATCAGCCTTGGCAGACGACGTTAATGACATTTCATCATCTATGTCATGGCTTGTGGCAGGAGCTTCAGCACAAGGAGGAAGTGGTTCTGGATCTTTCCCTATTTTATCCTCCAAATGTTTGTACTCCATTATTTTTCTGGAGTTATATAACACAATGGCCCTCATTCCGAGTTGTTCTCTTGCAAGCTGCTTTTAGCAGCATTGCACACGCTAAGCCGCCGCCTACTGGGAGTGAATCTTAGCTTAGCAAAATTGGGAACGAAAGATTAGCACAATTGCGAATAGACACTTCTTAGCAGTTTCTGAGTAGCTCCAGACTTACTCTGCAACTGCGATCAGTTCAGTCAGTTTCGTTCCTGGTTTGACGTCACAAACACACCCAGCGTTCGCCCAGACACTCCTCCGTTTCTCCAGCCACTCCCGAGTTTTTCCCAGAAACGGTAGCGTTTTTTCACACACACCCATAAAACGGCCAGTGTCCGGCCAGAAACACCCACTTCCTGTCAATCACATTACGATCACCAGAACGAAGAAAAAACCTCGTAATGCCGTGAGTAAAATACCAAACTTCATAGCAAATTTACTTGGCGCAGTCGCAGTGCGAACATTGCGCATGCGCAATTAGCGAAAAAACGCTGCGATGCGAAGAAAATTACCAAGCGAACAACTCGGAATGACCACCAATATGCGGCACAGGAGAGCGTACCCCTACACCTCACAGGGCAAACCCTGTAAAAATTAATTGGATTAAATATTAATAACCCCTTTATTTTGAGTAAATAATATACAGCAAAGGACATCACCAGTGAACTTATATGGCAGCTGGACTGGATTTATACGGAATTATATGGATTTATATGGAATTATACGACAGGATAAATGGAATTATACTGCAGTATCAAAGGAATTATATGGCAATATCACTGGAATTATATGGCAATATCACAGGAATTATACACCAGTATTCCGAGAATTATACGGCAATATCACTGGAATTATACGCCAGTATCATGGGAATTATATGGCCATATCACTGGAATTATATGGCAATATCACAGGAATTATACACCAGTATTCCGAGAATTATACGGCAATATCACTGGAATTATACGCCAGTATCATGGGAATTATATGGCCATATCACTGGAATTATACGCCAGTATCACGGGAATTATATGGCAATATCCCGAGAATTATATGGCAATATCACTGTAATTATATGCCAGTATCATGGGAATTATATGGCAATATCACTAGAAATATAAGCCAGTAACACTGGATATATGGCAGCAGAGGACACCACCACTGTGACTGGTCACTGGACTGATGCTGCACAAGAGAGACACTACCCCTGGTCTGATGCAAGACAACACAGCAAAACTGCAAGGGACTTAAACAGCAGCACTGGGGACATATATCAGCAGACGACACCACCACTGTGACTTGTCACTGGACTGATGCTGCACAAGAGAGACACTACCCCTGGTCTGATGCAAGACAACACAGCAAAACTGCATGGGACTTATACAGCCTCCAGCAGTACTGGGGACATCTAGCTGCCGAGGTCACCAACACTGTGACTGGCTGAACTGATGCAGCATAAGACACTGACTACACTGGACTGAGCAGCACAAGACAGCACTAGAATCGCCACCCCACTTTCCCACCCCCACACAGACACTGAGGACGGAGACACGTCCTCTAACTACACTCTCCGAGGATCCTTATATGGAATCCAAATCCCGCGATAATCCGACAGCGGGATGATGACATTTCACCTCGTTCTGGTTTCCGAGTCTGGCGGCCAAGCCTGACTCGGAACCGGACTCGAATGGTAAAGTCCGGTAGGGTTCGGTTCTCAGAGAACCGAACCTGCTCATCCCTAGTCCTGACATATGGAGTCAATTTTGGATGTGCAGTAAGTGGCAAAGTCAAGAGCAGAGAGTGAGGAAGGGAGATGAGGTGGAGGTGGGAAGAGGAGTGAGTTGAGAGTGGCAAAGAGGCGTCGGGGGTTGGAAGACTGGGAGGAGATGAGGCTCTTGAAGTATGACTGTTTAGCACTGAAGGATGAGAGCATAAGTTTGTAATGGAGGAAGTCTGCCTTAGAGCGCGATTTCCTCCAGTGTCACTCAGCAGTACATGAGCGTTTTTGCAGATATCTGGTGCATTTGGTGTGCCCCGTGAAATTTATAATTAAGAATAAAGAGCACAAAGGTAAAATATTGAGGTGGTTTTTCCCATTGCAAAACTTTTACATTTCAGATCAGGAAGCCAACTGAACAATGCAAAACACTTTGTTTCATGTGTTTTGTTTGTGGCTGCAATTGTTTCACCCACAGGTCAAAACAAAGGAGGACTATATGTGATAAAAGCACTGTTAAATTAATAAATGGGAGATATGTTTGTCACAGGTTTTTACCTACAGTGTATGATATAAACCACCAGAAAAATGTCTGTTTCTGCAAAAACAGACTTGGTAAGTGTTTGGACTTTAGTAAAAGCCAGTTAAGGGTTCATGGGGAATGGATTGAGAGAGAGGGTGGGTTCTATCCACTAGAAGCAACACAGAAGCAATTAGTGAAAGGCCTAAGTGTACTCTCTGCAATCTGCAGTGATCTGCAATCCTCACTGGCCTCATCCTGCTCATCCATTTCCACTACCGGGAGCTCTTCATCCAATTCGGCAGTGGTTCCTCTTTCATCTTCCTCTTTGGTAAGACTCCCTACTCCAGGCAAATTTGATGGATTCCAGACCACAATTCCTAGATCTCAAACTTCAGTTCCTTCTGTAAGTTCTACTATCAAAACTGAGGTTTTCAACATTTCTTTTCTCACACTGCCTGAACAAGTGGATTCCTCTTTTGGCCATTCCCAGACTTCCAGTACAGCCAATTCCGATCAACTGAGAGCCTTTCAGCAAATGCTGGTGCAGTTACAAAACCTCCTAGCCAGCATCCTCTCAGAAATACCCAGACTTTTTGAAAATACTCCTGAAGTAATAATGGCTGCTGCCACATGTCCAGAGACTAAAAATGTACTGGTTTGGGCTACTCTAGTGCCAAGCTCTTTCCCTCCATACAGAAAGAAGTTATGCATCAGAGTTATCCATGGCTTAAGCTCTCTGAAACTAAACACCAGCTGTGCATGCAGCTACACTTCCACTGTGGAAGTTCTGATCATCACATTGAAGATTGCACCCTCTGTAAGCCAATAATTGATGACAGAATTCAGTGCTACAGTGTGCATGTTTTCAAGACATCCCATGTGTCATCTGCAGTCCCAGCTTCCCATAATTCTGATAGGGGTGTCAAGAAAGCTGCTCTAGAAGAAATAAATGTTTATAATTGGGATACTAGGACAAGTAGGCCCTATTCTAAGTTTGGGAATCAAACTTATTTCCCTTTTGCAGAAACTGCAATCTCTTTTGCAAGTTCTCAGTATGCAGTACGCTATGGTTCCCTCCAAAACTGGTGCTGGGAGCAGCCATGACAGTACTAATCAGGTGATTAGTCAGGATCCAATCAGGAGTCAGTCAACAGTCAGGTGTCTCCTCTGACCAATCCCAGAGCACCCATAGGTATAAATATCCTGCAATAGCACTTCCAGGTAGTCAGTGCTTTGTTGTTGTCCACAGTCCTGATGAGACTCTTGCTGTGTCATCTTAAACTAGCATTCTGTCTTTAGACTTTTGTGCAGTCACCTTGTACCCACTGACTCCATCCTGCTTTACATTCCAGCATCCATGTATTGCAGCTGTGTCCCAGCTATCCTAAAAGCTGGTCCTGCTCCACATTCCAGCATCCAAGTATGGCAACTGTGTTCCAGATATACTGAAAGACGGTTCTGCTCCACCTTCTGGTATCGATTTGTAATAGTTTTGTCCCAGCTATCCTGAAAGCTAGTCCTGCTACACATTCTGGCATCCAAATATGACAGCTGTGTCCCAGCTATCCTGAATGCCAGACGTGCTCCACATTCCAGCATCCAAGTATTGCAGCTGTGTCCCTGCTATCCTGAAAGACAGTTCTGCTTCACATCCCATCATCCTAGTCTGAGCAAGCTGGTTTTATCCCAGCTATCCCGAAAGCTGGTCCTGCTATGCATCTTGGCATCCAAGTCTGAGCAAGCTGGCTGTGCCGCAGCAATCCTGAAAGCCGGTTCTGCTCTGCATCCTGGCATCCTAGTCTGAGTGAGCTGGTCATGTCACAGCTATCCTGAAAGCCGGTACTGCTCTGTAACCAGGGATCCTAGTCTGAGAAAGTTGGTCATGCCCCAGCTATCCTGTAGGTGGGTTATGCTCTGCACACCAGCATCCTAGTTTATGCAAGCTGGTCATGACCCAGCTATCCTAAGAACCTGGTACTGCTACGAACCCAGTACCTGAGTCTCACCAATCACAATAGTATTCCACTCACCTACACTCACCTGTGTTGTATGAAGAAGTCTTACATCAAGTCTTGTATTTTCCACCCAAACCTTCTATGCTTCACCCCTCTGGTAACATCCTAGTCCGGACCGACAAACAGATCTAAGTCTGATAATTTAGTGGTCCTTCACAGGTGCATGAAAAGGAGGAGTTAATCTAGTCTTTTTTCCCCCTTTCTTTCTTGTCGATAGATGGATGTGTAGATAGATAGACGGATATAAGGAGGAGGTCACAGTGCACTGCCGAGTACCTGCCCAGTGAAAGAGTCAAGCACATGCACCAACTAGAATACTGAAGAGTGGGACATCACTGGGCCTCAGCGGAGGAGTAAGTAATCCAGAATACCAATGCCATGTTTGTTATCACTGCGATACTAAACAAAAATTGATACTGTAAAATGGGACCCTATTTTAAAATGTTTTACTAAATAGAGCCCTTAGAGAGACTGCTATATATTTATCTAAGATCATATCCTAAGTGTATACATTTTCCTGTACACTAATGTAAATTACTAGAAGATTATACTGAATTCTATATACTTAACTATATTGCACTATATGCAAATATTTAGATGACTACTGTTAATACACATGGACAAATGCATTAACATACATATCAACTATTACCACTAGATGGTAGTGTAAATAAAGAAAATAGTGTTGACCAGCCCATACAATGCATTTTAGTTATTCTACGCTGGTGGTATGAACACTGTAAGCTCTAGAGAAAAGGCAGATACAGTAGCATTGCCTTTATGTCCCTTTATATCCATATTTAGAAGTATTGGAGTAATAAGTTTACATCTTTGCATAAACATTTGTCTTTTTAGAAGTGTGCTATTAATCACAACTCTAAATCTTATAAACTATACAATATAAAAAATGTATTTGATAATGTGTATGTACATGAGTATATATATACTATGGAGTGTATATATATATATATATATATATATATATATATATACATATACAGTATATACTCCATAGCGTTTCTGTTACCATGGTGATGGGTCTTCACTACCCAGTGCTGCATTCGTGCGGGGTGCAGCCATCCCGGAAATCGGTGTGGCCATTCACAGGGTGTTCAGTATAAAGGTAAGAACTTTTATAATGTACTTTATCCTAACAATAGTGTTTAATAACACTGAGATGTTGATATACCTGCTTAGTTTGTGGGTTGTTATTGTGCTGAGTGCCGCACTGCTGGATAGATATATATATATATATATATATATATATATATATATATATATATATTATATATATAAAATGTTGTTTGTTTTATGTATGTTGTATTAATTTGCAGTTATAAACACTTTGGTGCTATGCATGGTGATTTTATATATTTGACACAGGGCAAATGGGAAAAACAACAACCTCCAGTGGGTCATAGCCACTGATTTGTATTACTAAAGAAAAGTGCACAACTTACAAGACATTTCATGTGATAACATGGATTTGGAAATAATTACAGTCACTGTGAACACATTACGTATAAACAAAACCCCATACTCACAGACTGAATAGTCCACATTAGACCTGCCTATGTTATTATGCAAGTAAGATGTCCATCTACTAAAGGATCCTCTTTCTCAAACCTTTCTTTTCCCTTTCTCAAATCTTCCTTTTCCTACTCCCAAACTACTCTAGCCCTTTCACCTTCTCCACAGCCACACTCCCACCCTCCTCATTAGTTTATCATTTTCTCCAACCTAATTTTCTCTCAATCTCTCTTCTGCCCACTTCCATCTGCCAATGACCACCTCTATGAATTGGTCTGCCCTGAGCTCAATTATGGAATCCCTCCCTCTCCCCCAAAGTCACATTTCTACCTACATCTCAGCTTTTCAGCGTGCTTTTAAAATGCATTGTTTAATTCAAGCCTACCTCTCCATTTCTAATCTCCATGTCACAGCTTTTCCCTCTTTATGTTGTTATGTCTGCACAAATACCCTCTAGAATGAATGCTTCCACAAGTAGGTCCCTCTCTTTCTGTCTTATATTAGACACAGTAATGTACCACCGTACTACAAAAAGGATATCCTGGAGCTAGAAAAGGTACAGAGGAGGGCGACCAAACTAATTAAGGGCATGGAGACGATGGAATACAAGGAAAGGCTTGAAAGACTAGACATGTTTACATTGGAAAAGCGGAGACTAAGAGGGGATATGATCAACATCTACAAATATATAAGGGGACAATACACAGAGCTTGCGCGGGACCTGTTTTTGGTTAGATCAACACAGAGGACTCGTGGACACTCGCTCAGGTTAGAGGAGAGGAGATTCCGCACAATACGGCGTAAAGGCTTTTTTACAGTAAGGACAATACGTGTTTGGAATTCCCTGCCCGAGGGAGTTGTAATGGCGGAATCTGTCAACACCTTTAAGAATGGGTTAGATAAATTCCTAATGGATAAGGATATCCAGGGGTATGGTGCATAGTCATGCATTATAGTTACTATAAATAGGGATAAAATGCAACGGCTGACAGCAGCATCAGTCAGAAGTTTTAGTCAAATCATCATGCATAGGAGACCACAAATAGGTTAAACTCGATGGACAATTGTCTTTTTTCAACCTCAGATACTATGTAATGAGTCACAGTAACGTCTGGTCTATACAGCTTGTTCTTCAATAAACCAGTTTTACTGTACTGATAATTAAGGATTCATCCCCAGTATCACATTCACTATGACTCATTTGTAAAGTAAACTACCAGTAACTTCCCTCTGTACAGTTGCTGTTGAGGCTACTGTATGAATGAGGCTTGAATGTTCCTCAGTAGTAGACTTGTACTTTGCCTAAACATATACTGTCTAGGTTAACCAAATATATGAGTGATTCTAGCTCAGCTAAATTAACAAAAATGCACAAAGATTGTGCTAACTAACTCACACTAGTCCTACTGTATACATACTTGCCTACGTCAAAGTGGACATTCTGGGGACATGATGATGTAATTCATGGTATTGTACACTGGGAGTTGGGCCATGATGATGTGATTTTATGCATCACTTCCCTATTCCTCATATTTTATGTCATCCGGTGGGATTTCTGGAGGGAATGTTCAAAAAAGTATTTGAGTATGCTTTACAAACTTTGAATGAGACCAGTGGCGGATTTCCCACTAAACACGGTATAACTCCTCCTTGGTGCAGCACAGCAGGCCACGCCCACTTGTCGATTTGGGACACCTTCCTTCTAGTTCCCTTTAGTTCAGAGCCGGCAGCACCCAGTAAGTGGTGTCAGTTGGGTAAGAGATGCTGTTATGAGCCACGGCTGTGGCTCATTCCTGTTTTGCATTTTGGTTATGTATTTTATGTTATACTTCTGTTTATGTTCCCCGTGGGTGTCATGGGGTGTTCGGAGCTCACCCTTAAGGAGAGGGTACTGTTATGAACAGTATTCTTTGGTTATATTTGTTACTGGTGTTTTGCAGAGGGTTCTGCATATGCTGTCACCGCCGGTACACAACAGTATTGTGTCGGCGTGTGGACAGCATCTCCTTTGTTGTTCTTTTCCTTTGGAGGTGTGCCGCACATGTATTTAGTTTTAGGGTTGTTAGTAGCCCCTAGCCTTCTGTTTGCTTTAGTTAGAGGTCCCCTTGTTATTATCCTGTCTCGGTTCACGCCTTGTCTCACTCTAAGACCTGCGGGCATCGGAGATGGGAGACCTAATCCGCCCTTCAAACGCGGCTGCCGTGGGCCCAAGAAACCATAGTCACTCAGGCGTGAACTGACCACACGGGTTAAACAATGGAGGTAGGGTGCTAGGGGCTATTTCCACACCACACCTTATTTCAGCGTCACGTTCTGGTGCTCTGGACTCACTACGCAACATCTTCCTTGTTCTGAGCACCAGGAACCTAACATTATCACCAGCCATACAACAAAAAAGAAACAAAGCTAAATAGTAGTTTTTTTCTTTTTTGGTCCAGTGTCTTGTCTAGAATTCAGTGTGCAGAATCCAGTACGGTGTTTAGAATCCTGTCCTGTCTAGAATTCAGTGTGCAGAATCCAGTCCGGTGTTTAGAATCCAGTCCTGTCTAGAATTCAGTATGCAGAATCCAGTCCGGTGTGCAGAATCCAGTCCTGTCTAGAATTCAGTATGCAGAATCCAGTCCGGTGTGCAGAATCCAGTCCGGTGTGCAGAATCCAGTCTTGTCTTGTCTAGTTTAAAAAAAAATATCCTGTCCAGTCTTGTCTTGTTTAGTCTTGTCTAGTCTAGTTTAGTCTTGTCTTGTCCAGTTTAAAATCCTCCTATGCCAACTATGCAATCCCTACAGGCGTCTCTCTCAGCCCTGAACTCTGCTTTCAGTGCTTTGAAACCTGAGCGACTGGAAGTTTTGCAGCAATCCTTAAAGCAACTGCAAAACCTTCTGACTAAAATTTTGCTTATCTTGCCAGAAGTCATTGAGAGTTCATCTACCTCTAAAGAAACTCTTGCTCACAATATGGTGACAAGAGAAGCCTCAGGTTCAGTTGGAGAGAAAAAGTTTAAAAGTTTTCTGCGGCCCAGGCTCTCAGAAGAGGAGCGTCTGCATCGCAGAAACTTAGATTTATGCCTATATTGTGGGGGTTTAGGCCACTATCTGCAGACATGTGAGTTGCGCAAGCCAAAGTGTGGTGACAAGTCCTGCCCTCTGGCCAAGTTGAGTCAGGATACAAGACCTACTCCTGTCTCTACTGTGGCAGAGGTACTTGTCACACAACCCACACTAAAAAGCACTCTGTCCTATAATTGGGGTCCTTGGGCTAGGAGCCCCATTATAGATTCAGGAACCAAATGAGAATGTTTCTCTCCTCTCTTGATTTTCCTGTGGAAGCAGAGTTGCAAACCCCTGGAGTGGTGCCCGATGCCCAGAGTCCTGGAGCGGTACCCGATGCCCAGAGTCCTGGAGCGGTACCCGATGCCCAGAGTCCTGGAGCGGTACCCGATGCCCAGAGTCCTGGAGCGGTACCCAATGCCCAGAGTCCAGGAGCGGTACCCGATGCCCAGAGTCCTGGAGCGGTACCCGATGCTCTGGGTCATAGAGGGACATCGAATATTATAGCTCAGGTGTCAATACCAGAAGGGGTCTCAGAAGCTGTTACCCCAGGTAGGGACTTGAAAAGCGCAACTCCAAAGAAGGTGTCTAAAACCATAGTTCTAGAAAGGAACTCGAGAAGCAAAACCTCAGAAGGGATCTTTGAAGTAATATCCACAAGTGGGGTCTCGAGAGACACAGCCCCAGAGAAGGGTCTAGAAGTCGCTTCCCCGGGAAAGGACTCAAGAGGCATAGCGTTAGTGGAGGTTCTGAAGGTTATAGCTTCAGCAAAAGTCCCGGAAGTTATAGTCCCAGGAGAAGTTTTCGATAATTATCGACTCAGAGAGGGAGGCTGACGGCCCGGTCCCAGAGAGGGAGGCTGACGGCCCGGTCCCAGAGAGGGAGGCTGATGGCCCAGTCCCAGCGGGGTTCCCGAAGGCCACTGCCCCAGCGGGGTTCCCGAAGGCCACTGCCCCAGCGGGGTTCCCGAAGGCCACTGCCCCAGAGGGGATTCTGAGGGCCACTGCCCCAGGTGGGGTTCAGAAAGTCACTGCCCGGGTGGGGTTCAGAAAGTCACTGCCCCGGGTGGGGTTCAGAAAGTCACTGCCCCGGGTGGGGTTCGGAAAGTCACTACCCCGGGTGGGGTTCCGAGGGCCACTGCCCCAGGTGGTGTTCCGAGGGTCACTGCCCCAGGTGGGGTTCAGAAAGTCACTGCCCCAGGTGGGGTTCAGAAAGTCTCAGCCTCGAGTAAGGTCAGTAGTGACCAGGTCCTAGCAAAGCACTCTAGTCAGTCAGATGGGAAGGAAGCAGATCTTGACTCTGTTGATATCTCAACATCTATAATCTTTGATGGGGAATTTACAAACACTATTACATCATTATGTTGTCTAGACCATTTCTGGGCATCACTTCAGAGAACCTTGTGCTCTATCTGATATATTCCTTTAGATGGGTGCCTTTTGAGTGGGCATCCAATTCAATGAAAACTGAAGATCCCATTCTTCAGGATCCCCCAGCATTCAGTGATGCAGTTATTAAAAGATATGGTTCCAAAGAAATTGGTTCAGGTTCCTCTAGGTCACCTGTCTTATCTGCTGAGAGTTCACCGTATACTGTAAACTCGGCACAAGAGTCTCAGCCCGTTGTTTTGACTGCAGGATGTGCTTTTCTGTCTTCTAAAGGTAGCTCTTTGCCTGAAAGTTCAGCTCCCAAGGTTAAGAAACCAATCTCTGATTTGAACCCAGCCTTGCTGGAAGGTACCATCAGTTCAGACAATGTTTGGGGAATTACCTTGGTCAGACCTCAAGAACTTTGTAAAAATAATAATAAGAAAAATAAATAATTATTGACACTTGCCTTGATATATAAAAAAAAGATTTTTTCCCCTTGTCTTGTGTCCAGTGGCCACCGTCAAGGGGGGGGGGCACTGTTACAAGCTGTTGCCACAGCTTGTTTCTGTTTTCTTGCCTGTTAGACCAGTGTGTCAGGTTTTTTTTTGTATCACTTGTTTTGGAAAGTCTGAATTTTGGGGTCCGTTGACCCCTTCTCAAGGGGGGGGGGGTACTGTTATGAGCCACGGCTGTGGCTTATTCCTGTTTTGCATTTTGGTTATGTATTTTATGTTATACTTCTGTTTATGTTCCCCGTGGGTGTCATGGGGTGTTCGGAGCTCACCCTTAAGGAGAGGGTATTGTTATGAACCACAGGTAGTGGTTCATTCCTGTTTTCCGTATTTTATGTTTTTAGTTGTCTTGCAGGCCAGGATTTCCCGTTGCTCTGGTTTAAGAAGACTCTTGTTTGCTGCCGGTGGTGAGTCTGTGTAATTGCAGCTTGTTCCCATGTGTTCAGCCTCACCTGTCTGTTAATTGCACCTCTCAGTTGTGCAGCAGGGCAGCTGCACGACATAATTAATTAGGACTCTCTGTTATATTCTGGCTCAGTGCAATACACAGACGCTGGTGATAGTTCCAGAATTCTTGAGTTCTGAGCTAGTCCCTGCCAGTTCCTGAGCTCCTGTCTAGCAGTGTCTGTCTAGCTGCTTCCAGTGTCGGTTCCTGTGTCGGTTCCTGTGTCGGTTCCAGTGTCTGATCCCGTGTCCTGCCGTGAAGCGTTCCTGTCCAGAAGTCCTGTGGCTTTGTCTGTGCCTGGTCGAGTATCTGGCTTCTTGGTGTCCACCGGTCTGTCGTTTGGGATTCTGCCTGTCCTCCGGTTCTGAGAGCCTGTGTCGGCTACATTGGGGGTTCCTGTCCGTTTGCCAGTATTTGTACCAGTTCCGTGAGTAGCGGCTTTGCAGCGTCCGTCAGCCTAGACCGCAGTATTCTTTGGTTATATTTGTTACTGGTGTTTTGCAGAGGGTTCTGCATATGCTGTCACCGCCGGTACACAACAGTATTGTGTCGGCGTGTGGACAGCATCTCCTTTGTTGTTCTTTTCCTTTGGCGGTGTGCCGCACATATATTTAGTTTTAGGGTTGTTAGTAGCCCCTAGCCTTCTGTTTGCTTTAGTTAGAGGTCCCCTTGTTATTATCCTGTCTCGGTTGACGCCATGTCTCACTCTAAGACCTGGGGGCATCGGAGTTGGGCAGACCTAATCCGCCCTTCAAACGCGCCTGCCGTGGGCCCAAGAAACCATAGTCACTCAGGCGTGAACTGACCACACGGGTGAAACAATGGAGGTAGGGTGCTAGGGGCTATTTCCACACCACACCTTATTTCAGGGTCACGTTCTGGTGCTCTGGACTCACTACGCAACATCTCCCTTGTTCTGAGCACCAGGAACCTAACAGATGCATCGTTCACAAAATAGCATGCATCTCAGAAGAGGGCACAGCCTTGCTGGAAGGGAGCATGACCTTGCAGCACACCACCATTTTCATCACTCTGGGGGCATGCCCAGCTTTCAAAGAGATGGTGGGCTACCCCGAGAAACTCTCCCTGCACTGCCTGCTCCTCCTCGGTGACAGGAACTGGACACTGCCTGATAAAGTCACAATTTAGCACCTGGCTACTAGTCATCGAGATATAGCCAGCATTTTGGTGTCATCGTCCGGATAGGTGACACCCGGTGCAGTCCCCACTCCCCTAGTGATACCACACTGAGCTTGGGGCAGCAGTGCTGTAATACTTATCATGAGCCACCTCCACAAAAGTTGGATGAGCACCTCTCTTCAGTGAGTATTATGATCTCTCACTGTCTCCAAGATCTCAGCCAGAAAGCAAGACTACTGTGGGTACACTGGGTACACTGGAACCTGGGTACACATGGAGCGATGTTAATGAAGTAGTCTGCAAACTGTATTCAATTTAGGGATGAGCGGGTTCGGTTCTACATAGTTGTTGAGGTTGAAAAAAGACAGATGTCCATCGAGTTCAACCTGTACAATAAATGTTTGTTTGTTTTTTAGTCTGAATTAAATGCTGTATCCTTGGATATTTTTCTCCGCTAGGAATTTATCTAATCCATTTGTAAACTTATTGATTGAGTCCACCATTACTACCTTCTCTGTAAAGAATTCCAAATCTTTGCTGTTCTTACTTTGAGAACCCTTTTCTCTATTGTGTATGGAATTTTTTTTCTTCTAACCTCAGGGGATGTCCTTGTGTTCTATGTAGTGTTTTTTTTTTATAAACAAATCGTTTGATAAATCCTTATATTGTCCCTTAGTGTATTTAAAAATATTAATAATGTCTCCTCTCAGTCGCCTCTTTTCCAGTGTAAACAAATCTAACCTTTTAAGTTTTTCCTCATAATCCAGTGCCTCTAGCCCCTTAACCAGTTGGTGGCTCACCTCTGAACCTTTTCGAGTTCCAAGATATCTTTTTTATAGTGAGGTACCCAAAACTGTACAAAATATTCCAGGTGTGGCAGCACCAATGATTTATACAGTGGCAGGATTACACTCTCGTCCCTTGTCTCCATTCCCCGTTTAATGCATGCTAACAGCTTATTTGCTTTTGTTGCTGCATTTTGACATTGCGTACTGCTACCAAGTTTATTGTCGATGAGCACTCCCAAATCTTTTTCAACTACTGTTAACCCTACATTTTCCCCATTTAGTTTATAGGCTGCCTGATTGTTCTTAGTCCCAAAGTGCATAACTTTACATTTGTCTGTATTGAACCTCATTCTCCATTTATCCGCCCAGACCTCAAATCTAGATAAGTCATTCTGTAGAGACTCAACATCCTTGTCTGAATTCATTACTCAACATATCTTAGTATCATCTGCAAAAATTGATATTGTGATTTCCAGTCCCTCTCCTAGGTCATTAATGAATATACTAAACAACAATGGTCCAAGTACTGAACCCTGTGGAATTCCACTGAGCACTGAAGCCCATTCAGAGTACATCCCATTAATCCCCACTCGCTGTTTCCTATTGAACAGCCAATCATTCACCCAAGTACAAATAGTGTCCCCTACCCCAAGCTCCCTTAATTTGAGAATTAGTCTCTTATGTGGAACTTTGTCAAAGGCTTTAGCGAAATCCAAAAAGATCACATCCACTACATGACCCTGATCAATATTATCAGTCACTTTCTCATAGCAGCTTATCAAGTTAGTTTGACAGGATCTGTCCTTCACAAAATCATGCTGATTCCTAGTCATAACCTTGGAGGTATCCAAGTACTCAAGTATGCTGTCCCTTAATATACTTTCTAGTAATATCCCCATTATAGATGTCAAACTTACCGGTCTATAGTTACCTGGGTGAGTTTTAATACCCTTTTTAAATATTGGGACTACCTCTGCTATATGTCAGTCCTTTGGTATTGTTCCTGATCTAATCGACTCTCTGAAAATCAAATATAGGGGTCTCGATATCTCTACATTAAGTTCTATAAGAACCCTGGGGTGGAGTACATCTGGCCCAGGAGATTTATTTATCTTAATTTTACTTAGTTTCTCCTGGACTACATCCTTGTTTAACCAAGTACCTAGCATCGAATCATTTTCGTAGCTTATGGTATGCTCTACTCTCGTCAACCTGTCCTCATTCGTGAATACTGATGAAAATAATTTATTAAATAAATCCGCTTTATCCCTATCATCATTAATGAAGACATCCAACTCGCCCTTTAAAGGCCCAATATTCTCCCTTTTTAACCGTTTTCCGTTTATGTACTTAAAGAACTTTTTGGGGTTTGTTATATTCTCCTTTGCTATTTGTTTTTAGTTTTCTATTTTTGCTACTCTGATTTCGTTTTTGCATTTCTTGTTACATTCCTTGTAGAATGAAATGATTCCACCGTTCCGTCAGACTTAAATTCTTTGAACGCACACCTTTTTTTATCCATTTGTTCCTTGACCCTCTTATTACCCCACATCGATTTGAATTCCTACTCCTGTTTTTGTTGACTTTGGGAATATACAAATGAGTGTACTTATTGAACGTAGTTGTAAAAACATCCCATATTTCAGCAGTATTCTACCATGCAATACAATTTCCCAATTAATGTCCCTCATTGCTTGTTTCAGCAATATGAAATTAGCTTTCTTAGAGTTAAAAGTTTTAGTTAGACCCTTATATTGTTGTTTTTGGAAGCTGATATTGAATGTGATCATATTGTGATTGCTATTTCCTAGGGTTTCCCCTACTTTAGTATTTGATATTATTTCCTCATTATTAGTTAGTACTAGGTCCTTTCGACAAAGCTCTGGTAAGAGCAAAATGCGTCAGGGGTCTACTGGTGACTGCTGTCTCATTCCGGGGACAATTCTTCATTTGGACACCAATCCACCTGCACGGCTAGATGGCTTCGGGCGGCTATTGGAAGTGGTAGCGGCACAAGCTTTGGGGAGAATGGAGATGTCCGGTGCCTCCCAGCCGGCTCCTTTCAATTCTTCTATTGCTGACCCTTTTCTGAACATTATTCAAGTGCGTCTTGGTGGTGAGCTTGGTGTGATCCATTCATGATTTGTATATTCATACCGGTCTACTGCATTACCAATTTTACATCAAACGTAGTAAAACAATATCTACAGTGCTCGGGACTAGCACCTTCGGGGACAATTAATCTACAGTATTTGCGGGACTGCTGCTAACTGAGACCCATTATTGAATATCAGTGCACTGATTTATTTTAGGTTCATCCACCTCTTATTAGGAATAGTGAAATTTGTCAATTAAGAATAAATATTATTAGTAGTTAATATTATGTGGGAAGTCGTTTTTGCTGTATGACTTATTTCATCTGGTTAAGCACATTTATATATGCATTCTGCATTTTTTATTGTGGTTGATATCTCGTGTTTTAAAGTGCATTATATTAAATAAATTATTATTAACATTGCATGTGTTTTTAATCATCCTATGGACCATATAATAAGCGCAGAGTAACTCTATATATTTAGGTCCAGAATAGCCCTATGCCTAGTTGGTTCCCCAATTACCTGGGACAAATAGTGATATTTAAGCATGTTTAAGAACCTATTACCTCTAGTTGTATTTACTGTTTCGGTGTTCCAGTTTATGTTTGGGTAATTAAAGTCCCCAACAATAATGACGTTCTCCATACCTGCAGCTTTTTCGATTTGCTGCCAGAGTAGTAATTCGTCAGACACACTAATATCATGCGGTTTATAGCATGTCCCTATTATAAGGTTTTTGTATCTTTACCGCCACTCGAAGTTTCAGCCCACAATGACTCCACGTTATCTCCAGTCCCCTCATAAATGACTTCCTATAAATATTGTCTTAAGAAAGGTTTAACAGATAGACAAACACCCACTCCCTTTTTATTAGTCCTATCTCTTCTGAAGAGGGTGAACCCCTCCATGTTTGCCGCCCAGTCATGTGAATCGTCCCACCATGTCTCTGTAATGCCTATTAAGTGCAATTGTTTCTAATTTCCCCATTTTACTTGTTAGGCTTCTTGCATTTGTAATCATACACTTAAGTTTGGTAATTCCATGATATGTGAGTTTTGTTGTGGATAACGTTTCCTTAGGAATCAGAGCTTCCCTTAAATTACCATCACTGACTATTTTTCTCCTTCCCCCCTCTCCACCCACGTTATATTTTATACATCCCATTTTTTTTCGCTCTCTAGTTGTCCCACTAATTCTTTCTAATCCCTCCACCAAGGCACCTAGTTTAAAATCTCCTCCAACCTTCTTACCATCCTTCCCCCCAGCACCGCTGCCCCCTCCTCATTCATATGCAATCCATTGTGACAAAAAAGATGGCGCCTGACTGAGAAGTCTTCCCAGTGTTCTAAGAACACAAACCCCTCTTTACTGCACTAGCCCCTGAGCCACACATTTACCTCCCTAATCTCCCTCTGCCTCCCTGGACTAGCGCATGGCACAGGTAATATTTCAGAGAATATTACCTCAGATGTCCTTGCCTTTAATTTTTGGCCTAGGTCCCTATAATCTTTCGCTTTCTTAAGGACATCCCACCTCCCACTAACTTTGTCATTGGTGCCAACGTGCACCAAGACCGCTGGGGTGTTCCCGTCCACTACCAACAATCTTTCTACCCAGAGAACCAAACCCCCCCCCACCCCAAAACCCTGGTGGATCCAGGGCAATCCGAGCCAAAGCATGGATCTCTTTGCCTGATCCGGATCCCCAATCGAGGCAACACCTCAGAATCCAGCTGTCGGATACTGAGGTTTTGCCTCGGATGCCGGTCTCCATAGTAACCTATGAAAGACTGTTGAATGGCTAAGAGAGAGTTGTCTGTCACAGCTCTCAGCCAATCAGCATGTGCCCATAGGCTACAATGGCCCCAAGATGGATGCCACCACAGTGCTAATAGCGCCACCACCCGCACTGCCAACACCGCCTCCAGCACTGCTGGCACCCTGCACTGCCTGCACTGTGGTCACTGCTGGCACCCTGCGCTGGGGATACTGCCAGCACTCCCGCATTACCGACAATGCTGGCAAAAATGCACTGAGGACTCTGCCAGCACTCCTGCACTGAGGACACCTCCAGCATGCCCGCATTGCTGACACTTTCAGCACCCCTGCACTGAGGACACTGCCGGCACTCCTGCACTAATGACACCTCTGACACTCCCACATTTCCAACACTGCTGGCACCCGCGCACAAAGGACACCTCCGCCACTCCTGTATTGCTGACACTGCCGGCACCCCTGCTCTGAGGACACCTCTGGCACTCGCACTGAGTACACCTCTTCACTCCCACAAGTGCCAACACTGCCGGCGCCCCTGCACTGAGAATTCTGCCAGCACTCCTGCACTCAGGACACCTCTAGCACTCCCGCATTGCCCACACTGCCGGCACCCCTGCACTGAGCACACTGCCAGCACTCCTGCACTGAGGACACCTCTGAAACTCCCGCAGTGCCAACACTGCTGGCGGCACCCCTGCACTGAAGACACCTCTGGCACTCCTGCACTGAGGACACCTCCGGCATTTCCGCATTGCCGACACTGACAGCTTCCCTGCACTGAGGACAACACTGGCACTACTGCACAGAGGACACTTCCAGCACTCCCACAATACTGACACTGCCGGCACCCCTGTACTGAGGACACTGCCAGCACTCTTGCACTGAGGACACCTCCAGCACTCCCACAATTGTTGACACTGCGGGCACCACTGCACTGAGGACACAGATGGCACCCCTGCACTGCCGACACTGCTGGCACCACCACACTGGGTACACTGCTGACACCCTTGCACTGCTAACACTGTTGGCACCACCACACTAAGGACACCACTGGCACCCCTGCACTACCAACACTGCCGGCACTACAGCATTGAGGACACCACAGACACCCATTCACTGCCGACACTATCGCTCTAAGGACACCGCTAGCACCACTGAACTGCTGACACTGCTGGCACCACCACACTGAAGACACCGCTGACAACCCCACACTGAGGACCCTCTGACACAGTAAGTGCACTATTGGTGTATCTAACCTGCACTGTATCCGACCTGCACTGTAACCCATGCTGTATCTGACACACACTGTATCTGACCCACATTGCATTTGACCTGCACTGAAACTAGCGCTATATCAGATCCTACGCTGCACCCAACCTGCATTATATTTGACCCACACTGCATCCAACCCACACTGTATTTGACCTGTGCTGTGTCCAAACCACACTGTATGTGACCTGTGCTGTATCCAACCCACACTGTGTCTGACCTGCACTGTATCCAACCCACACTGTATTTGATCCACACTGTAACCTGCACTTTATCCGTCCCACGCTGTATCTGACCCACAATATATACAGCTTATAGTGTATGCGACTCATACTGTATCTGACCTGCATTTTGTCTCGCATTGTATCCGACGCGCACTGTATCTGACCTTGCACTGTAGCTAACCCTCACTGTATGTGACATGCACTGTATCCAACCTGCACTGTAGCCTACACTGTATCCAACCCACACTGTATCCAACCCACACTCTGACCAGCACTGTATCTGACCCGAACTGTATCCCACACTGTATCCGACCTAAACTGTATCTCGACATTGTGCTGTAGCCAACGCGCACTATATCCAACCCACACTCTGACCCACACTGTATCCGACTCACACTGTATGCAATCTGCACTATATACAACCCGCAATGAATTCCATGTACACTGTATCCAACCAGTCTTGTATCCACCTGCACTGAATTTGACCCACACTGCATTGTATCCGACCCACTTTCTATCCAACTTGCACTGTAACCCACATTGTGTCTGACACGCACTAAGGGGTCATTCCGAGTTGATCGCTCACTAGCTATTTTTTACAGCGCTGCAAACAGATAGTCGCCGCCTATAGGGGAGTGTATGTTTGCTTTGCAAGTGTGTGAATGCTTGTGCAGCCAAGTGGTACAAAAAAGTTTTGTGCAGTTTCTGATCAGCTCAGAACTTACTCAGCCACTGTGATCACTTCAGCCTGTTCTTGTCCGGAATTGTCACCCGCCCTGCAAATGCTTGGACACGCCTGCATTTTTCCAACCACTCCCAGAAAATGGTCAGTTGACACCTACAAATGCCCTCTTCCTGTCAATCTCCTTGCGATTGGCTGTGCAAATGGATTCTTTGTAAAATCAATCGCTCAGCAACGATCCACTTTGCACCTGTACGACATGCCTGCGCATTGCGGTGCATACGCATGCGCAGTTCGGACCTGATCACAGCACAGAGAAAAACCTAGCGTGTGATCAGGTCAGAATGACCCCCTGTATCCGATCAGCACTGTAACCTGGTCAATATTTAACTGTGTGTCCCAAAGTATTCCGCACTGTACTATGACGGTACGGAATGCTGTTTTTTGTGATTGGGGAGAATTTGGGGAGCTGCTCGACAAAATGGCTGATTAATTGGGGATTTACATGGGCACAGAGTGCCAGTCATCAGTGATCAAGGGCTCCCAGGAGGGAGATACAGACTGGGCACTGAGAATAGGCATGTGCTGGAGGCATGTGCACTTGTGTAGGGGGCATCAATGCCTGCTGTTGCTATTGTACACATGGGCCAATATTTACTAAGATTTCGAGTTTGTCCGATTTGTGTTTTTTTTTTCTAAGTCCCAATCCGGGAATTCACTATGCACCAATCTCGGCAGTGTTTGGACTATTCGTAATGGTTTGATTTGCAAAGTTCCGAGATACGAATGAATAGACCATCGGTCAAACGCGGCTGTTATTTCATACAATACGGGCATTCACTATTCATTCGTATTTGGGTGTTAGTTTCTGAGTGCTCAAGTGCGGGTCTGTTTTTTTTCGATTCGTTAAAAAAAACAGCAAAAAAATAGACCTACTTTTTCCAGTCGAGTTTGGATAACCATGCACGGATCAGTGAGATCTGTGCATGGTTATCTATGGGAAAGGGTCTGTTTAGTGTAAAAACTGAAAAAAAAAAATTGCGTGGGGTCAGCGGTTGACCGAAAGTAACCTCACCGCTGACCGCAAAGTTCCCACCATTGGCTACAATGGAGCGCATAGGCGCTACATTTTATCTCTGCCGTGTGCAGCCTGACAGAGACTACAGGAGCACACAGCCAATCAGGAGAGTACCACGACGTGGCGCTCCCTGATTGGCTTAAGGGACCCTCTTTGACAGGAGTCAGGGGGGTCCTGGCCGTCGGGGAAAGGGGTCCCATGTGTAAACATGGGGCCCCTTTCAGTGCGTGGTCGGGTTTCCGTTTTATTATTTTGCCAAGTACGTGGATTATACAAAGGTCTGATTCTACGTTGGATTATGTGAGTATAATTTTTTTCACAGGTACCCCAAGGATTCTACAGGGACAAGAGGACAGAGCCTCGTGTGAACATAGGTAAGTATGTATGTTTGGAGGTGTGCATGTATGTAATAAAATTATACTTTCACGGTGTGTGTGTCCTGTTTTTTTGGGGGTATTTTTTTAGTAGTAGCCCAGCGGGCCCGGTTTTCCCCAAATTTTTTCAACCAGGACCGGCTCAAAGAGCCCGAGGCTGGTTGTGCTTAGGAGGGGGGGGGGGGGGGGCACGCATTTTTTTTCAGATGTTTTAAGACTTTAAACAACTTTTTAAGGTACACAATGAAGCCCTGCATGGATCTCACAGATCCGGCCGGGTTTCCTTTTGTTTTGTCGGAAAAAACGAATGTGCAAAACTCGGCAGCTTAGTGAATGATCGTGTCAGGATTCAAAAAGTTGCAGTAAAATGCACCCGATACCATTCGAGTTCAAACACCCTTCAAAACGGCCAAAACACGAATCTTTGTAAATATACCCCATGGTTTCAGTTTTTTTCTTTGCTGTTTGGTAACTACTTTAGAGCAGTGATATTGTACACACGATTTTCAGGAAATTTCTGTGTTTGATTGTTTTCTATTGATAATACTTGTGAGTTGGTTTCATTGGTTATTGCTAATACAGAACTAATTTGTAAAACATTTTTAAACAGAAATAACTGCCGTGTGTTTGTGCCGCTGCTCTGTTGCTTAGTTTAGCCAGCCAGGCTTTGGTCTATGTTGGTGAACAATATTGTGAGGTGTGAGTTGATCAGAATTGACTGGAAGTGAGTGGAAATGACTGTTATAGAGGTTAATAATACTGTATGAACAAAAATACCCCCAAATTATGTGATTTTAGCTGTTTTTATGTTGTTGTTTTCAAAAATCATCCAGACCCAAAACCAAAACCCAAAAGGGTGGTTTTGGAAAAAAACAGTCTAGTACCAAGACACGAGCGGAGATCCAGATCCAAAACCAAAACACAAAACTGTATTTGACCTGTGCTGTATCCAACCCACACTGTATGCGACCTGTGCTGAATCCAACCATACGGTGTCCGACCTGCGCTGTATCCAACCAACATTGTATTTGATCCACACTGTAACCTGCACTTTATCCGACCCACACTGTATCTGACCCACAATATATACAGCTCACAGTATATGCGACCCGTACTGTATCTGACCTGCACTATATATCGCACTGTATCTGACGCGTACTGTTTCTGACATTGCACTGTAGCCAACCCTCACTGTATGTGACACGCACTGTATCCAACCTGCACTGTAGCCTACACTGTATCCAACTCACACTGTATCCAACCCACACTCTGACCTGCACTATATCCGACCCGAACTGTGTTCCGCACTGTATCCGACCTGCTTTGGATCTCGCTTTGTATCTGACATTGCACTGTAGCCAACGAGCCAATCAAAACACAAAACCCCAAAAGTGTCCGCCGCACATCTCTAATGCAAATATTGTTAAATACACTTGTATAGTGGCAATTAGTTTGCAGACTGCCCTGTGCTTCCAGCATGAGTGAGTAAGTGATCTCGCAGACAGACAAAATGCAGATAAAGCAGCCAACATGGTATCATGGGTGTAATGGTCAGTGGAGGATTAGGAAGGGGGGACCTAACATCCTGTGTGTGTCCCTTATACCTGTGCTAACCCCAGGTTTCCCTACGACTACCCATACCAATAGCAAGTCTATCCCACTACTACCACAATCACCCTTACTACCACCCCCAGCTGCCTGTGTCACTACTTCTGCTCCCACCCAGTCCCTCCTACCACTGACACCACCAGCCCCACCACCTCCCACAGCTGCCATTTATATGCAGAGCTGCCTGTAGCTATTGCTGGGAAGTTTTGTAGATATGCTTAACTGCACTTGACCACGGAGGATGAGTGTAGTTGAGGGGGGGGGGGGGCAATCATATTGTGTCTAGGGTTGTCCTGACCTGTAAAACTGCCTCTGAGAGGGGCTGAGGTTTAACAACTTTTCCTTCTATTGAGTGTGTTATAGATGCTAGTGCCACCATAATCAATTGTAGAGTACATTACATGATAAAATACAAACAAAAAAGATAATGCTTAATAAAAAACAGATATTAATTTGCATCTGAGCTACATAACAAGATATGTAATACTATGTATCTTTTCCCAGTTAACAGTAGAATTTCTCTAAGGCAAACATTTTCAAGGTCAATGTTAAATACTTTAAAAGCTATATAATATTTCTGAAATAGCTAGATTTAAGTATAGTACATTTCACAAATTGCTTAAAATAATAAAGTTATATTTGTTTTTGGAACAAAAAAAGTCAAATTCTTTAGCATTGATTTTAGTGCACCCCTCATTAGGAAGGATATGGATGTAGCGTATCATGAAATAGATAAGACATAAGTACCATTAGAAATGGGAAGCATTTCAATTACTGCTAGTCAAGACCTATCCCATCCGAAGGCATTTCATACTGATCCCGTAGGAACACAGTGAGATTGTTCTAATGATATGTTGTTTCATTTGACTCCTCATCTTCGTCTAGATTTACCTCACTATGGAAGCTTCTCATGTTACAAAACAGAATGTTTAATGTATGAAATGACCAAAGAAAACCACCTAAGGAATTTTCTCAAAATTGTCATAATTCATCACCATAATACTACTTTATTATGCAGGTCCACAGGTGCCAGATCTAATCCTGCAGCAAGGGTATACCAGGCACCACGTGAAACGTCTAAGTGCACTGCGTTCAATGCATAATTTCAGTTTGATCAAGTTTGTGGTTATATCTAAATTATGAAAATCTTGTAGCATGTACATCACTTGAGTAACTGCAGGAGTTTCGGCTTTTGATTTCACACTGTTATCTCATAAAACAATAAAATTAAATCCAAAACACATTACTAACAAAACATACAATAATAAAAATAACGATGTATTAGATTGCACAGAAAAGCATAGATGACCAATAACCAAGTTATATATATATATATATATATATATATATATATATAAAATATACACACACACACACACACACACACACACACACACACATCCAGCAGCAGCCGGCACTGACATTAAATAATCAACATGCTCAGGTGCCAAAGTAAATTAGTAATAAAAGTCCATAGAAAAAACGGCACTCAAAGACAACAATATAATCAAAAAAAGTGTGTTTCCATTGGTCAACATTTCATGGTTCCAAACCCCGTCATCAGCACCAAATATACCACTGCTGTTTGGTCCTGACGACGGGGTTTGGAGCCCCAAAACGTTGACCGTTGGGAATACACTCTTCTGATTACATTGTTTTCTCTGAGTGCCATTTTTTCTATGGACTTTATGTATATATATATATATATATATATATATATATTATAATTATGTATATCTATATATATACATACATGTATATTACTGTATGTATAATTACTTTTTTAAGTGAATATAGCATATAATTAAAGTTCTGTAATTTACAGTAAACAAAGTGGTGGATATTACCTACTGTATGGTCTGTATGACTGTAGCCCCCCCTCCCATTCCTAAAATCCACCACTGCAGGGAGTGAGTCAGTTGCAGTCTGTGACTGCACTGACTACACAGTGACTGGGAGCAATGACTTCTGTTAGAAGTCCTACCTGTCAGTCATCCCTAGTACAGGCATTCCCATTGGTAGGTGTTTCCTCCCTCCAGGACTGCCAAACCGGGATGCAATCCCTTGGGAGCAATTGGCCCATGCGCATTTAAGCAGTGTCCTGACTGCACTTGCGATGGGGGCGGGGCTGGGCTAGTCATGTCATTAGGCCCTAGCCATCACAGGGAAATAATTATTATTATTGGCACATAAAGATGGAGCTGTGCTCATCTGAGGCAGCTCTATCGCATACAACAAGGCACAGACGGAGACACGGTTAGTGCGGCTCCATCTGTATTTGCATATGGGCAGGCTCAAAATTATGCAGTTTCATAGAAATGTGTCACTAGGCCCCGCACCTCCTTGGGGACCCAAGATACCTTATATTTATCTCCCCATTCCACCCACTTCGCTAGGAAGTGGGTGGGATGCAGGAGGTGTACCCACTCTTCTGGGGCTGCGGTGTACTGCCTTAAACATCGAGTGTCTTCCGCATCCCACAGGATCTGGGAGAGTAGGCATGTATGATGTTCGGGTCTCCCAACCATCAAATCAGCACCTGTCAGTGTCCGGGATCTTACCGGAATGCTGAGGGTCGCAGGGCTGGCTTCACGGGCGGCTGGGCAGCGGCGGAGGAGGGCAGTTATCTCTTGACAAAATAATCAGTTGTTTTGATTTTTAAGTATTATCTGTAAGCAGATGATACCCAAATCTACCTGTCCTCCCCAGATTTGTCACCATCTATATTGGTCCATGTCACTGAATGCATTTCTGCTGTTTCATCTTGGATGTCATCTCGCCACCTGAAAATTAATATTTCCAAAACATAATTACTTATATTACCAACCTGATGTCTCTATCACTGTTGAGAATTTGACAATCAATCGTACCGCACATGCTTGCAGCCTAGGTGTCTGAACTGTCCTTTGTTCCCCACATTTAATCTGTCTCAATTTCATGTTAAATGCATCTAAAAAACATATCCAAAGTACGACGTTATCTTACACAAGACACTGCAAAAATTTTAATCCATTTTCTCTTTATCTCCTGCATAGATTCTTCCAATACTCTTACCAAAAAGAGACTCTCACTATTACAATCCATTCTGAATGCAGCTGCAAGGCTACGATTTTCATCTCTTTTGGATACACTTTATCATTCCCTCCATTGGTTACGTAAATTCTACCGTATTAAATATACAATAATTTTACTCACAAGGCCATTAACTAAACTACACCAACTTACATCTCTTCGCTTACCTCAAAATATCTCCCAACACGACCTATTCGCTCTTCACAAGATCTATGTTTCTCATCCTTACTCATTATTCTCTCCCATTCATGATTGCTGGACTTTCCTCTGTGGAATGCCATCCCATGCACAATAAACTCTCCTTTGTTTCCAAACCTTCAAATGTTCCTGAAAGCTCACCTCTTCAGGCAATCTTATCAAATGTCAAACAAACCACATTACCTTTACAAACTTTCCTTTGCAATTGCATTCCCACATATCCTCACTAATTTTCTCTTTCTTCATATTCCCTTCCTCCTGACCCCATGCCAACATTGCTGTGGTACCATGTCATACAGCCCACCAAGAACCTTTGCAATCTGGTGGACCATTATATAACGAATAATGCCTACCCATGTGTATCAATGCCTATAGATTGTAACCAAGCAGGGCCTTCCTACCTCTATGACTGTCTGTTATTACCCAGTTTTGTTTTATCATTGTTGTAGAACGCATGGAATTTGCTGTGCTATATAAGAAACTGCTTAATAAATAAATAATAAATATTACCTATAGGAAGCTGGGAACAGTGTAGCTAGGTAGATAGGTACATGTCTTACTGTTGTAGAAGCACCAAAAACACCTTTTGATAAACACATCTCATTGTATGGAGGGTGATAGACCTCTGAGAAATAATGCATACGCCTACCACTGTTGTGGTTTCCTTGTTGTTCTTCTACTTCTATTCTTTTACAGAAAGATATAGAATTGGTATACTGAGTACACGGTGAACTCCAGAACAATAAAGGAACATTGCTATCTATTTCTAACAGTGCTTGTGGACCACTCATTTAGTGCATTACATATTGATTGAGGAGTGGTGTTCCTGAGTGCCTGGACTGCAACACAGTTAGGGGACACAAGTTACTCCATTTTGTTTGTTTTTTCATTATAGATGACATACTGTATCTGCATTACAGTATCAAGCATAATTGGTAAATTCAACACAACTTCTGTGTCAATGCTACAGTATTTAATTTTCTCAAAAAGTGACCTTCAGAATACCACAGGAAATCGAAATTACCAACCTGCCCTAATGAAGGATCTATCAAAAGCCAACTTTTAGGAAACCATCTGCTTACATAAGAGCTTGTCACCAATGGCTAGCCTAAGAAACAAATATATCCAGAAATTACTTCATTCTAAATAACTGTAAATTTGGTTTACTTGGCTTTGCCCACAATTGTACATGATACAGATGGCTCAAGCTTCTATACTGGACCCTATGGAGTGGCCAGGGGAACATCTAGAGAGGAGGAGGCCTGTGTGCAGTTGATTTTTACACAGTGATTTCTACATCACTGCTGCTGCGCCATGGGGCTCTGAATAGTGAGTATTGAAAATATTGGGTGCAAGGTGTGCGGTGTTGGCCCCCTTGGGCATTATAAATTATAAATATATGCCAGTGGGAGTGGCCCAAATTCACTCATTTGGCATTTAAAAAAAAGCTATATTAGCCTGGTTGATTTGTAGAACATATACTGCTATCAAAAAAATATTTACAAACATTCAAGGAATGGACACATACAGGCCTATAAAATACTGAAAACTGTTAAGAAAATTGATTATGTACAGTACACTATTAATTTATTTTGTAAAATAACAATTGTTAATGAATTTGAGATGTGCGGCGGCTTTGGGTTTTGGTTTTGGATCTGGATCTCTGTTTGAATTTTGGATCTGGATTGGTTTTGCCAAAACCACCCTTTGGGATTTTGGTTTTTGTTTTGGATCTGGATTATTTTTTTTTAAAACATAAAAACAGCTAAAATCACAGATTTTGGGGGTATTTTTGATCCTACGTTATTATTAACCTCAACAACATTAATTTCCACTCATTTCGAGTCTATTCTGAACACCTCAAACCTCACAATATTGTTTTTAGGCCAATAGGTTGCACCAAGGTCACTGGTTGACTAAGCTAAGTGACACAAGTGGGCAGCACAAACACCTGGCCCATCTAGGAGTGCCACTGCAGTGGCAGCCGGGATGGCAGTATTAAAAACTAGGCCCCCAAAGAGCACATCATGCAAAGAAAAAAAAAAAAGGTGCAAGATGGAATTGTCATTGGGCCCTCCCACCCACCCTTAAGTTGTTTAAACAGGACATGCACAGTTTAATAAACCCATCATTTCAGCGACAGGTGGTCCCCCTGGAAAAAGCTCACCAAGTTCTCTGAATCATAGCTAGCTACAAATATACCACCTCCTTATTTGATGACATTTCACATTATGAGAAAAGGCAAGAGGAAGAGGACCGTGTCAAGAAGGTGATTAAAAATTAGAGAGGCACACGCAATCAGAAACAACACAGAGGCTTTCACCTCCACTCCTATATTGGTGAGGAACGAAAAGGACTTAAAACAAGCAAAAAAAAAAATTACCACATTACTGGACAAACTGAAAAACTAGGGGCCAAAGGCTCCGAATTTGTACCCACTTCTCCATTTTCAGGGATTAACATAATCTTGGAATTAAAACTTGGATGCAAATAAACTGGTGCATACCACAGTATCAAGATTGGATATTTTCCCCTCCACGGAGTCCGGAGACTTTTTTTGTAAAAATCTTGTGGGTTTCTTTTTTTCCATTCTTTTTATTGCATTTTTATATACATATTTTGTGGCAGATGCCTTATTTTCATTTATCACAGCTCACAGTTACATGCATGTGAGCATACCTGTGTGTCCCAGTTACACGCATGTGAACATACTGTGTGTCTTGTTTATTTTATTCATATTTTATTTTTAAATAAAGCAGCCCCTTAGATGTTTTAGCAGCCTCTCCTGAGCCCCCACAGCAGCCCCCGGATGTGGCAAGTTGAGTTCAGGTGGGTTAGATAAAGTACTAAGCAGGACTGTGCAGTTATTTTTTTGGTTATTGAGCCCCTACCCTAGTGGAGTTTACCACTCTACAGTCAAAACTCATTTCATACCATAAGTAGGACTGTGGGAGGAAGCAATGCTAACCTGTGTGCCCACAGCATGCCTCAGCCTGGCAAGCCAGACATCTTCCTGGCTGTAAGCCACCATGAGACTCCATTCTGGGCTCCATTCAGTAACTGTTTGTGCCTCACAGGAGCTCCTGGCCCATCTAGTGATACAGTGCAATGGAAAGCTGATGCAATGCAAGATCACTAAAACTCTGTTCTTCTAACACCGCAAGGTCTTGTGATAACCCTACACAGCCCTTAGGAAAAGAAGCCTGTACAACAAATGCACATTTTGTAAATAAATAATACCAAAATGTGGAACATTAATAATAAATCAAAATTAAGGTTGACTAATTTGAGCCATTAATTTGAGTGAGTCCCTAACATGAAATAATTGAGAAGAACCTCTCTCTCTAATGCTGGGTACACAGTGCACATAAGAAGATGTAGATGAGAGGGTTCAGACAGGGCACCCCTGGAATTACTGTATATCACAGACATATAGACATATCTGTATTTGGAAAGTTTTCTTCAGTAGTTGCGCTGGATTATGATGCTGTCTTTTCTGAGTCTGACTGACTTTGGCCACAAATGTGGTCTCATTGGAAAACACTTCATCAAAATTGCAAATTCCATGTCCACCTTTGCAGCTATGGGGGTAATTCTGAGTTGATCGCAGCAGCAAGTTTGTTAGCAATTGGGCAAAATCATGTGCACTGCATGGGGGGCAGATATAACATTTGCAGAGAGAGCTAGATTTGGGTGGGTTATTTTGTTTCTGTGCAGGGTAAATACTGGCTGCTTTATTTTTACACTGCAATTTAGATTTCAGTTTGAATACACCCCACCCAAATCTAACTCTCTGTGCACATGTTATATCTGCCCCTCCTGCAGAGCACATGGTTTTGCCCAACTGCTAACAAATTTGCTGCGGCGATCACCTCAGAATTAGGCCCTATATGTTTTCACAAATCTGTTTGTGATGATGAAGATTGTTTTCTATTCTGCTCTAGGCTTTAATTTAAACCTAGGGTCAAGTACAGCAGCAACCATGGAATTATAAGGCAACACCTCTGGACTTATACAGAATATGAAGCACCCCTGTATTTTCACAACACCCATGTAATTTTACAGCATACACAAGACAGGGACAGCACCCCTTTATATTCACAGTACCCCTGTATTTTTACAGTGTACAAGACAGGGCCACTGTACTTTTATTTTAACAGCACCTCTGTATTTGGGCCAGTGTACTTTTATTTTAACAACAGCACCTCTGTATTTTAACAGCATACAGGACAGGGCCAGTGCACTTTTATTTTAACAACAGCACCCCTGAATGTTTACAGCATACAAGACAAGACCAGTGTACATTTATTTTCACTGCACCCCTGAATTTTTAGAGCATATAAGACAGGGCCAGTGTACATTTATTTTCACTGCACCCCTGAATTTTTACAGCATACAAGACAGGGTCAGCACCCCGGTATTTTCACAGCATACAGGAAGACAGTGCCCCTTTACAGCACAGCAGCCAGGACAGCAACACCCATGTGCAGCTGCAGAACCCCTAACAGCACATGAAACACCAGTGACAACCAGGTCAGCACCCCTAACAGTACTGTGACAGTACAGCACCCCTAACAGCACCCCTAGAGAGCATACACTGACCCCACCCAATGCCACCATCCACAGAGATCTCACTCTCCAAATCTGGAGTGAAAATGGCGGCAACACGCGGCTGCTTATATGGAATCCAAAACCTGCGAGAATCTGACAGCGTGATGATGACATTTTGCCTCGTTCTGGTATCTGAGTCTGGTGGGTAGTCGTGAGATGGACTCGGTTCCCAACTCGGATCTTGAAGTTTGGGGGAGGGGGTTTGGTTCTCTGAGAACCGAACCCGCTCATCTCTATAATTTATACAATGAGTTGTACAGTATATTTAGATTATGATTTCAATCTATTACGTAATGTACAGTAGGCTAATGAGAAGGTGTCGCTCTCCCCTTTGTAGAACTTATGAGATATACAACTTCACCTACACTACTACTGTATGTCCTACTCATACCTAATAAATCCAGCACAATAAATAATAATCATAGTAATAATAATAATAATAACAACAATATAGTACAATCTAGTATTACAATTATTTCAAAATAGCAAAAAAAATTATTATGTTGATGATGATGATGATTATTATATGTACATTATATAGCAAACAATCTCTTTAGATGAGTTAGTTACATTATCACGCAAAAATGCAGAATGTTCTGCAGAAAATAATTTTAATCTTTATGTCTGTTCATGTATGTGAGGGAATTCACGGTTTCTGCTTCCTTTTGAATAAACAATAAAATTGCTGGTATTGCGTGCACAATAATTATGGTGATACTTGATTATTTTTGACAATAACAATAGCTTGCTACATATAATGATTATTCCTTTTTGTTATGTTGTGAATAAAAAAATATACATATATTCTAGGAAACTGTATACAGCATTGAAAGTGTATATGATTTATGTTTAATGTACATTACAAGTGGTAAATGAATTTTCTCTAACGTCCTAGTGGATGCTGGGGACTCCGTAAGGACCATGGGGAATAGACGGGCTCCGCAGGAGACTGGGCACTCTAAAGAAAGATTCAGTACTATCTGGTGTGCACTGGCTCCTCCCTCTATGCCCCTCCTCCAGACCTTAGTTAGAATCTGTGCCCGGACAGAGCTGGGTGCTCCTAGTGGGCTCTCCTGAGCTTGCTAGAAAAGAAAGTATTTTGTCAGGTTTTTTATTTTCAGAGAGCTTCTGCTGGCAACAGACTCTCTGCTACATGGGACTGAGGGGAGAGAAGCAAACCTACTAACTGTGGCTAGGTTGCGCTTCTTAGGCTACTGGACACCATTAGCTCCAGAGGGATCGAACACAGGTACCTAACCTTGATCGTCCATTCCCGGAGCCGCGCCGCCGTCCCCCTCGCAGAGACAGAAGTTCAGAAGCAAGAAGGCATCGAAATCGGCGGCAGAAGACTCCTGTCTTCACTAAAGGTAGATCACAGCACTGCAGCTGTGCGCCATTGCTCCCGCAGCATACCCGCACACTCCGGTCACTGTAGGGTGCAGGGCGCAGAGGGGGGCGCCCTGGGCAGCAATTAAGATACCTGATGGCAAAAGTATACATATATACAGTCAGGCACTGTATATATGTACGAGCCCCCGACATTTTTACACACAAGAAGTGGGACAGAAGCCCGCCGCTGAGGGGGCGGGGCCTTCTTCCTCAGCACACCAGCGCCATTTTCTCTTCACAGCTCCGCTGGAAGGACGCTCCCCAGGCTCTCCCCTGCAGTATACAGGTGCAAATAGAGGGTAAAAAAGAGAGGGGGGGCACATAAATTTAGGCGCAGATATATATATATCTAAAAACAGCAGCTACTGGGTAAACACTAAGGTACTGTGTAATCCCTGGGTTATATAGCGCTGGGGTGTGTGCTGGCATACTCTCTCTCTGTCTCCCCAAAAGCCTTTGTGGGTTCCTGTCCTCAGTCAGAGCATTCCCTGTATGTGTGCGGTGTGTCGGTACGCCTGTGTCGACATGTTTGATGAGGAAGGATACGTGGAGGCAGAACAAGTGCAAACAGATGTGGTGTCGCCCCCGACGGGGCCGACACCAGATTGGATGGATATGTGGAAGGTGTTAAATGATAATGTAAGCTCCTTACATAGCAGATTGGATAAAGCTGTAGCCTTGGGACAGTCGGGGTCTCAACCCATGCCTGCTCCCACAGCGCAGAGGCCGTCAGGGTCTCAAAAGCGCCCAATATCCCAGTTAGTTGACACAGATGTCGACATGGAATCTGTTTCCAGTGTCGTCGACGATGATGCAAAGTTGCAGCCTAAAATGACTAAAGCTATCCGCTACATGATTGTGGCAATGAAGGATGTGTTACACATTTCTGAGGAAAATCCTGTCCCTGACAAGAGGATTTATATGTATGGGGAGAAAAAGCAAGAAGTGACTTTTCCCCCGTCACATGAATTGAATTAATTATGTGAAAAAGCATGGGATTCCCCTGATAGGAAGCAAGAAATTTCCAAAAGATTACTGATGGCGTATCCTTTCCCGCCAACGGACAGGTTACGCTAGGAATCCTCACCCAGGGTAGACAAGGCGTTGACGCGCTTGTCTAAAAAGGTGGCCCTGCCGTCTCAGGATACGGCCGCCCTAAAGGATCCTGCGGATAGAAAACAGGAAGCTATCCTGAAATCTGTTTACACACATTCTGGTACACTGCTGAGGCCAGCAATTGCTTCGGCCTGGATGTGTAGTGCGGTGGCAGCATGGACGGATACTCTGTCTGAGGAGTTAGATACCCTGGACAGGGACTCTGTTCTAATGACCCTGGCACATATCAAGGACGCGGTCCTATATATGCGGGATGCCCAGAGGGACATTTGCCTGCTGGGCTCTAGAGTAAACGCAATGTCCATTTTTGCCAGAAGGGTCTTATGGACTCGGCAATGGACAGGGGATACCGACTCTAAAAAACACATGGAGGTTTTACCTTATAAGGGTGAGGAATTCTTTGGGAATGGTCTCTCAGACCTAGTTTCCACAGCTACGGCTGGGAAGTCAAATTTCTTGCCTTATGTCCCTCCACAGCCTAAGAAAGCACCGTATTACCAAATGAAGTCCTTTTGTTCGCAAAAGAGCAAGAAAGTCAGAGGTGCATCTTTTCTTGCCAGAGGCAGGGGTAGAGGAAAGAGGCTGCACCACGCAGCTAGTTCCCAGGAACAAAAGTCCTCCCCGGCTTCCACTAAATCCACCGCATGACGCTGGGGCTCCACAGATGGAGCCAGGAGCTGTGGGGGCGCGTCTCCGACATTTCAGCCACCAGTGGGTTCGCTCACGGGTGGATCCTTGGGCTATACAAGTTGTGTCTCAGGGATACAAGCTGGAATTCGAGGTGACGCCCCCTCACCGTTACCTAAAATCGGCCTTGCCAGTTTCCCCCATGGAAAGGGAGGTAGTGCTGGCAGCGATTCACAAGCTATACCTCCAGCAGGTGGTTGTAAAGGTTCCTCTCCTTCAACAGGGAAGGGGTTACAATTCCACTATGTTTGTAGTACCGAAACCGGACGGTTCGGTCAGACCCATCTTGAATTTAAAATCCCTGAACATTTATCTGAGGGCATTCAAGTTCAAAATGGAATCGCTCAGAGCGGTCATTGCAAGCCTGGAAGAGGGGGATTTTATGGTGTCTCTGGACATCAAGGATGCTTACTTGCATGTCCCCATTTATCCACCTCATCAGGAGTACCTCAGATTTGTGGTACAGGACTGTCATTACCAATTCCAGACGTTGCCGTTTGGGCTCTCCACGGCACCGAGAAAATTTACCAAGGTAATGGCGGAAATGATGGTGCTCCTGAGAAAGCAAGGAGTCACAATTATCCCATACTTGGATGATCTCCTCATAAAGGCGAGGTCCAGAGAACAGTTGTTGATCAGCGTAGCACACTCTCAGGAAGTGTTGCAACAGCACGGCTGGATTCTGAATATCCCAAAATCACAGCTGATTCCCACGACGCGTCTGCCCTTTCTGGGCATGATTCTGGACACGGACCAGAAGAAGGTGTTTCTCCCGGCGGAGAAGGCTCAAGAGCTCGTGACTCTAGTCAGAGGCCTCTTAAAACCGAAACAGGTGTCGGTGCATCACTGCACGCGAGTCCTGGGAAAGATGGTGGCCTCAGACGAAGCCATTCCCTTCGGCAGGTTCCATGCAAGGATCTTTCAGTGGGATCTGTTGGACAAATGGTCCGGATCGCATCTTCAGATGCATCGGCTGATCACCCTGTCCCCGAGGGCCAGGGTGTCTCTTCTGTGGTGGCTGCAGAGTGCTCACCTTCTCGAGGGCCGCAGGTTCGGCATACAGGACTGGGTCCTGGTGACCACGGATGCGAGCCTCCGAGGATGGGGGGCAGTCACTCAGGGAAGAAACTTCCAAGGGTTGTGGTCAAGTCGGGAGGCTTGTCTGCACATAAATATCCTGGAACTAAGGGCCATATTCAACGCCCTGAGTCAAGCGGAGCCTCTGCTTCGCAACCAACCGGTGCTGATTCAGTCAGACAACATCGCCGCAGTGGCTCATGTAAACCGCCAGGGCAGCACAAGAAGCAGAGTGGCGATGGCGGAAGCCACCAGGATTCTTCGTTGGGCAGAGAATCACATGCAAGCACTGTCAGCAGTGTTCATTCCGGGAGTGGACAACTGGGAAGCAGACTTCCTCAGCAGACACGATCTCCACCCTTGAGAGTGGGGACTTCATCAAGAGGTCTTCATGTAGATTGCACAGCGGTGGGAACTGCCACAGGTGGACATGATCGTCCCGCCTCAACAAAAAGCTAAAAAGATATTGCGCCAGGTCAAGGGACCCTCAGGCGATAGCTGTGGAAGCACTGGTAACACCATGGGTGTTCCAGTCGGTCTATGTGTTTCCTCCTCTTCCTCTAATACCCAAGGTGCTGAGAATTGTAAGAAAAAGAGGAGTGAGAACAATATTCATTGCTCCGGATTGGCCAAGAAGGACTTGGTACCCAGAACTGCAAGAAATGCTCACAGAGGACCCGTGGCCTCTGCCTCTCAGACAGGACTTGTTACATCAAGGGCCCTGTCTGTTCCAAGACTTACCGCGGCTGCGTTTGACGGCATGGCGGTTGAACGCCGGATCCTAGCGGAAAAGGGCATTCCGGATGAAGTTATTCCTACGCTGATAAAGGCTAGGAAAGATGTGACAGCAAAACATTATCACCGTATATGGCGAAAATATGTTGCTTGGTGTGAGGCCAGGAAGGCCCCTACAGAGGAATTCCAACTGGGTCGATTCCTGCACTTCCTACAGTCAGGAGTGACTATGGGCCTAAAATTGGGATCCATAAAGGTTCAGATTTCGGCCCTATCCATTTTCTTTCAAAAGGAACTATCTTCACTGCCTGAGGTTCAGACGTTTGTTAAGGGAGTGCTACATATTCAGCCCGCTTTTGTGCCACCATTGGCACCTTGGAATCTTAACGTGGTGTTGGATTTCCTGAAATCCCACTGGTTTGAGCCACTTAAAACCATGGAACTAAAGTATCTCACGTGGAAAGTGGTCATGCTGTTGGCTTTGGCTTCAGCTAGGCGTGTGTCAGAATTGGCGGCTTTGTCATGTAAAAGCCCCTATCTGGTTTTCCATATGGACAGGGTAGAATTGCGGACTCGTCCGCAGTTTCTGCCAAAGGTGGTGTCATCTTTTCATTTGAACCAACCTATTGTGGTGCCTGCGGCTACTCGTGACTTGGAGGACTCCAAGTTGCTGGACGTAGTCCGGGCTTTGAAGATTTATGTGACTAGAACGGCTGGAGTCAGGAAGACTGACTCGCTGTTTATCCCTTATGCATCAAACAAGCTGGGTGCTCCTGCTTCAAAGCAAACTATTGCTCACTGGATCTGTAACATGATTCAGCAGGCTCATTCTGCGGCAGGATTGCCGCAGCCAAAATCAGTGATAGCCCATTCCACAAGGAAAGTGGGCTCTTCTTGGGCGGCTGCCCGAGGGGTCTCGGCATTACAGCTTTGCCAAGCTGCTACTTGGTCGGGTTCAAATACATTTGCAAAATTCTATAAGTTTGATACCCTGGCTGAGGAGGACCTTGTGTTTGCCCATTCGGTGCTGCAGAGTCATCCGCACTCTCCTGCCCATTTGGGAGCTTTGGTATAATCCCCATGGTCCTTACGGAGTCCCCAGCATCCACTAGGACGTTAGAGAAAATAAGAATTTACTCACCGGTAATTCTATTTCTCGTAGTCCGTAGTGGATGCTGGGCGCCCATCCCAAGTGCGGACTTTCTGCAATACGTGTATATAGTTATTGCTTAACAAAGGGTTATGTTTATGTGGCATCGGTTGAGTGATGCTCAGTTGTGTTCATACTGTTAACTGGGTAAGTTATCACAAGTTGTACAGTGTGATTGGTGTGGCTGGTATGAGTATTACCCTGGATTCCAAAATCCTTTCCTTGTAATGTCAGCTCTTCCGGGCACAGTTTCCTTAACTGAGGTCTGGAGGAGGGGCATAGAGGGAGGAGCCAGTGCACACCAGATAGTACTGAATCTTTCTTTAGAGTGCCCAGTCTCCTGCGGAGCCCGTCTATTCCCCATGGTCCTTACGGAGTCCCCAGCATCCACTACGGACTACGAGAAATAGAATTACCGGTGAGTAAATTCTTATTATGTTGTTCAAGGGTACATTTTGATAATGATGAAATAACAGTAGTCTTTCAGTGCCAGGTAAGGTCACATTGCACTTCAAGGCCTTCATTCCCTTAAAGAGATTAGTAACCATGGAATAAAATGTGTTTCTAATAGTGGAACATTATTAGGATTTGATTTAACAATATGAAATGTAATATTGCACTACAATGCATCCATTCAACAACAAATGGATACATTCCACTGCACAACTAACATGAAGTCCGCATTTACATAATGTGCACTTGTATAAAAGAAAAGTATTGTTACGTGAAAGATCAAAAGTTCATAAATAGAAGATATTTCATTCCTTACCCTCCTCCTATGTATTTTTTTTTTAATATTTATTTATTCAGATTTTCCATTTACATCAGAAAGTAAACATTGCAATACAGTCAGATATCATACAATAACCATGACAGTAAAGGTGAATGAAAGATTACAATAAAAAGTAACCATTAATAAAGGTATTATGTAGGTATAACATCAATCCCTAGAGTACAGATAAAAAACCCTAAGGTATAATAGCAAGGGCAAAAGATGTGATCGTCATGATATCTGACCATCTAGATCAGTCTAAACATAATAATATAGAAAGAAATAAACCCAAAAGAATCAAAAGAGACATACAGAAGGGAGAGGATGAGAAAAAGGGAGGGGGGGGGATCCTAGATCATGTGTTGCAAATTACAACATAAACCAGTGCAAGTGTAATATAATCCACTTTATATCGTCTCAACACGTCTATGAAGGTTTATAATCATTGAAGACTCTAAATATATGTTGCTGAGTAGTTAAGTCAAGAGTGTCAATGAATGGAGCCCATTTAATAGAAAATGACCTGACTCCTGTAGCTAGGTCCTGACAAGCATATTTCCTTTCATAATATAAGAGTTGTAAGAGTTTACATTTTACGTCCCCCAATCTAGGAGCAGACTTTTTAATCCAGTGGAGTAATATACATTTCTTACATACCGCTAATAGAGTAATTAGCAATGGTAAGACACATTTCTTATTCTGGCCCAGATACCAACTGGAAAAATGTATACCTAAACAAGCGGCTGGTTCTGGACAAAGGTGAAGATGGAACATATCATTGGCAAATCGTATAACTTTACACCAAAACTGCCTAATCTTATAGCAGTCCCACATACAGTGCATAAAATCCGCTTTAACAGCTGTACATTTACAACAATAACCAAGTTCGTCCTTGACCATATGTCTACGTTGATATGGGGTGATATATGCCCTGTGTATGGTACGAATATGTACCTCTTGCAGGTAAGCAGATTTTAATATTTTCAAAGATAGGGAATAGGAGGCTGTCAGATCTTGTAGCGTAGTCAATAATGGAATATTCATTTTCCATTTAGACACCAACATCTCCCATTGATTACGACTATTGAAGGTTATAAGCAGAGAGTATAAATGCTTCACCTTATAATCAGTGTGTAAAAGAAAATAAAACAGTTTCTCTAAAGAATCAATCTGGGACAGTGTGATTTTTGGCTTATGTGATACGAAAGGGGGTGCTTTTTTTTTCATCAAGAAATGGCGAACTTGCAAAAACATAAATAGGTGTGTGTTAGGGATCGAAAAACGGCTAGAAATCATATCAAAAGAAACCAAATGGCCCCCCGGGTCAAAGATCTTGCAAGATAGATCCAGCCCTTTAGAACGCCAAATTTTAAACCATGGATTCGTTAGTGATGGGGAGAAAGAGGGATTACCCCATAAGGGGATGAAGGTCGTAGTGTATGGATCACTGTTACAGTGTTTATTAACAGCAATCCAAGTCTTGTAAGTATCCGCAAATAAAATGTGAGTACGCATTTCTGCAGGTATAAAGGAGGGTGATGTCTGAAGAAGGGCACTAGGCGAATATGGTGCGAAAACTTCCATATCAAGAGAAAGATCCGTATAGTGAGATTTGGTTAATATCCAATCTTGGATATATCTATAGAAAATGGCATGTGAATACATCTTTAAATTGGGATAACCCATCCCACCTTCCTTCCTTGGCATTATAAGTTTAGCTTTAGAAATCCTGGGGCGTTTACCCTGCCAGAGAAATTTAGAAAACAGGGCATCAATTTTTTGTATGTTGGATTGTACTAACGCAATCGGCAACATCTGCATGCAGTAAAACAACTTAGGGAAAAGGATTGAGTGTATAACAGTTAAACGACCCAGAAGGGAGAGAGGAAGGTCCCTCCACGCCTCCAGTTTCGTTGCGAGTTTAGTAATTATGGGTTGGAAGTTTGCCGAGAACAGTCTTTTTAAATCAGAACAAATTTGAATACCCAGGTATTTAATCTGGGACGATGCGACTGAAAAGGGGACAGAGGGATCAGAGGGGACCGCTCCCAGAGGCAGAATCTCTGATTTGGAAAGATTAATTCGGTATCCAGAAACTATACCAAAAGAGCGCAGCAAATGTAGTAAAGCTGGCAGAGAGCGCCGAGGATTAGAGATAAGAGTATCATCTGCAAACAAGCTCACCCTCAATTCCTCAGCCCCCACCCCTATTCCGGTTAATAAAGAAGACGATCGTATCGCCACCGCCAAAGGTTCTATTGCGATGGTGAACAAAAGGGGCGACAAAGGACATCCTTGTCTCATGCCTCTACGGAGAGTAAAGGCAGAAGAGAAGAGCCCATTACAAACTACCTGGGATTTATGGTTAGAGTAAAACAAACGGAGAATTTCAATAAATTGAGTAGGGAAACCAAATTTTTCTAAGGTACGGAACAAGTGAGGCCATAAAACAAGGTCGAAGGCCTTTTCCGCATCTAACGTAATTAAAATTGAGGGGGAAGAAGATGGGGTAACAACAGTAGCCTGATGTATCGCAACAAGGACTCTTCGCACGTTCACCACCGAATGCCTCCCAGTAATAAATCCCGTTTGGTCTTTGTGGATTATAAGTGGCAGAATAGGTTTCAATCTTTCAGCCAAATTTTTTGTAAAAAGTTTATAATCAGAATTTAGCAATGAAATAGGTCTGTAGGATCCTGGAAGAGCAAGATTCCTTCCAGCCTTTGGTAACATTTTAATAAAGGCATCCGAGAAGTGAAGGGGAAGACTCCTTGTGCCAATTATATGATTAAAACAGGCAGCTAAGGGTTGGGCAATGTGCGAATTCAACAGCTTATAAAATTCATTAGCATAGCCATCAGGACCCGGGGATTTGGCAAGCTTCAGCTGTTTTATGGCTAATAGGACTTCTGCAGTGGTGATTGGTGCAGTTAGAGTTGAACAAAAAGAGTCAGGGAGCTGAGGAAGTGAGAGCGAGTCCCAGTAAGCAGAGGGATAGTGAGAAGAAGAGGAAAGAGGAGGATCAGTAATAGTAGGAGAAGAAGTTAGTTCAGTAGTTTCAACTGGAATAGAATAGAGGGATTCATAAAAGGATTTCATAACCTCTGCAATTTGTATGTCTGAAGTAGTGAGAGATCCATCCGCCTTTAACAGAGGATGAACTACAGACTGACCTCTCGATCCCTGTAATAAGTTAGTCAAAAGCCGTCCGGTCTTATTACCAAATTTATAGAACTTGGCGTTAACTTGGAAGAGATAATTGTCCCCATTCTTTTGTAATAATTCACTAAAATGCATTTTGGCTGAAAGGTAGGTAGTTTTATGTTCTGGGGAAGGAGATAATTTATAAGTTTGAAAAGCACTAGAGAGAGTAGATTGCAGTTCGAGATAAGAGGCATTACGTTGTTTTTTAAGAAAAGAAACATAAGCAATTAATTTACCCCTAATTACAGTCTTGGCAGCCTGCCAGAAGACTGTGGGATTAGAATTTGCATGCGTCATATTCTCCATTAGATATTCCCTCCACCAAGTCTCCAGTTGAGACTTCATATGTTGTGAGTGCATAAAGTGGGAAGGAAACCTCCAATGGGGAGTAGAGCCCTCTGTCCTACCAAAGCTCAACACCACATGAACCAGGCCATGATCCGCTATCACAGGGGGTTCCATATCTACCGACTCTATTTTAGGAAATAGCTGTTCAGCTACCAAGATATAATCAATTCTTGACCACGTATTATGGGTCAGAGAAATTCATGAATATTCTCTCTCTATGGGATGAGTAGCCCTCCAAGTGTCAATTAAATTAAGTGACTTAAGAAAAAATGGTATACCAATCTTTGGCAGAGTCAGCTCACGTTTCGGAGGGGGGGGTCCTGTCCAGGAAGGAAGATGAGAGCAAGTTAAAGTCACCGCAGACTATCAATGAGCTAGGATCCAAGATATGCAATCTCGCAATCAGTGAGGTAAAAAAGGTTTTACTGTATATATTTGGCGCATAGATATTGCATATATGAAAGACCACACCCCGGAATTCTAGCTTAAGTATTAAAAACCGGCCCTCTGCATCTGAAACCATATGAGATACCATAATATTTAAAGATTTCTTAGCTAGTATCCCCACTCCCCGTGATTTAGTATTATAGGATGCAGAACCTAGTACCCCCCATCCCATCATATTCAATTTTTTGATCTCCTCAGGCTGCAGATGAGTTTCTTGAAGGCAAATTAAATCTATCATACGTTTATTTAAATAAGTCAGCAAACGCCGACGTTTGGCAGGAGTATGGATGCCACGGACATTAAGAGACCCAACCTTAAGAGACATCATCACAAGAATAAATAGTCACCACTCTAAGCACAGGAAATTGTGATCCTAATCTAGGAGGGGATGGGAGAGGGACACACAAGAGGGACAAACAAACAATAAAAATAAAAACACAAATACCAATAAGAAACACAAAAAAACAAAACACCATGAGCAGCAACAACCCATCCTCCGCATAGACTTCCTGTAGGAATTCAGTCCTCGTACAACCAGTGCCCCAAAGACTGAATTCTGCAGTAGCGACATAGAAAATAGAACCCATCGGCATGGTCTCCGCCCAGAACATCAATTAACATAGTAATTAACCAGCCATCCCTGATAAATCAGGGTGTAAATTTAAGCACGCATGAAACATATTAATGTAACGTATTACTCAAAACTAATAACTAAGAGCCATTATAAGATCTAAACAAATGAGCAATACAGTACAATAATGAAATATATCCCAGGGAACAGTAATTTTTAGAACAGGAACAGCATTACTTGTCTCAGTCATCCGGGGCCTGAGACAAATCCATAATGTTTCTCCCATCTGCTTCTTCCTTGAGAAATGCCTCCGCATCAGCAGGTGTGGTAAACTCAGAAAACTCTGATCCAGTATAAATACGCAGTCGCGCCGGGAATAACATCATGAATCTTCGATTGGTTTTGGCAAGTATAGAACAAATTGGGGAAAAGGCACGTCTTAGTCTCGAAAGTTCGGCAGAAAAGTCTTGGAAAATACGCAAAGAGTGCCCTTCCCATAAAATAGGATTATATTTGCGAGACGCCCTCCAAATCTCCAAGGCATGTAGATAGTTCAAAGTCTTGAAAATAACCACTCTTGGACGTTGAGAGGAGTTCCTGGTCAGATCTCCTAAGCGGTGCACTCTTTCAATCACCATGTCAGCGCAGTCCCTGTCTATCTTCAATAGTGCAGGGAGTGTAGTATGAACAAAGTGCTCTAGAGAAGCTCCTTTAAGTGTTTCAGGCAAACCAATAATTCTTAAATTATTTCTTCTGGTTCTGTTTTCGATGCTATCTAACTTCTCTGACAGCCGTTTGTTGTCCAGAACCAGAGCAGAGACAGTTTTCTGCAGCCCCGCCACATTATCAGTGTTATCACTAATGCGTTGCTCAGCGTCAGACATCCTGCCAGCCAAATTTTTAATCTGTGTCATTATATCCACCACTGCTTTCTGCAATAACGGTGCCATTGCCTCTTGAATCGCCAGTACCAGGTCCTCATATGAGGAAGAATGATTAGGCACAGCAGACTTAGACTCCCCCGTAGCGCTAGCAGAAGCCGCAATTGGCTTTTTACTGACCAGAGTTCCAGGGGCTGTATCAGCGTCCGGCGCCATGTTGTGTCCCCCCCTGCGTTTCTCCTGTCTCGGTGGCTGCGGCGGAGGAAGCGTCTTTGGGGCGGCTGGTGATGCTAGAAACTTCTCCATTGTCTCCTCTGTCCTCCGGGGAGACCGGGAGCGATGTTTCCCTGAGGCTGACAGCGTGCTTGCGGTAAGGGATAGGTGCTTAGAGCGGAGCCGAGGGGAGAAGCTGCTCACTCTCCCATGCCGGAACCGGAAGTCCCTCCTCCTATATATTACTTGTATGTAACCTGCTTTCACTTGATAGTAAGTTCTTCTGAGATGGGCTTTTTCTAATTGGAAAGAGAACACAGGCTGGAAAGCTTATGACAAATCAACTCAGTAGAATTATAATGATAGGGAAAAGACTGTAGATTACAAGAAGAATACATTTTACTTAAAAGTATGTACCGTATACACCTAAATATGCATCAAATAAAACCTAGGAAGGCAGTCTGCCTTGATTATGTATTTTTAATCCATTCTCTGTTTTTGCAAACATGTCAACTTTAGCAATAAATGTATGGTGCAAAGCTGTGTATTACTGTATATTGTTTATATACTGTACTGTAGTTCAATATTCAAAAGACACCACTAAAAAAAGAGTTAAAGTACTTTCATTTTAAAAAAGGAATGGCACTACTTACAGTATCTGACATTTTCCGAACAGTATCTGCCATTCCTCAATGCGACCTCTCCGCTCACAAGATCTACATCTCTCATCCACACTCATTACTTGCTCCCGTGCATTATTGCTGGTCTTTCTTCGGGCTGCACCCACTCTGTGGAATGCCTTACCACTAGAGATGTGCACTTGAAATTTTTCGGGTTTTGTGTTTTGGTTTTGGGTTCGGTTCCGCGGCCGTGTTTTGGGTTCGACCGCGTTTTGGCAAAACCTCACCGAATTTTTTTTGTCGGATTCGGGTGTGTTTTGGATTCGGGGTTTTTTTTCAAAAAACCCTAAAAAACAGCTTAAATCATAGAATTTGGGGGTCATTTTGATCCCAAAGTATTATTAACCTCAAAAACCATAATTTCCACTCATTTTCAGTCTATTCTGAATACCTCACACCTCACAATATTATTTTTAGTCCTAAAATTTGCACCGAGGTAGCTGTGTGAGTAAGATAAGCGACCCTAGTGGCCGACACAAACACCGGGCCCATCTAGTAGTGGCACTGCAGTGTCACGCAGGATGGCCCTTCCAAAAAACACTCCCCAAACAGCACATGACGCAAAGAAAAAAAGAGGCGCAATGAGGTAGCTGTGTGAGTAAGATAAGCGACCCTAGTGGCCGACACAAACACCTGGCCAATCTAGGAGTGGCACTGCAGTGTCACGCAGGATGGCCCTTCCAAAAAACACTCCCCAAACAGCACATGACGCAAAGAAAAAAAGAGGCGCAATGAGGTAGCTGTGTGAGTAAGATAAGCGACCCTAGTGGCCGACACAAACACCGGGCCCATCTAGGAGTGGCACTGCAGTGTCACGCAGGATGGCCCTTCCAAAAAACACTACCCAAACAGCACATGACGCAAAGAAAAAAAGAGGCGCAATGAGGTAGCTGTGTGAGTAAGATAAGCGACCCTAGTGGCCGACACAAACACCGGGCCCATCTAGGAGTGGCACTGCAGTGTCATGCAGGATGGCCCTTCCAAAAAACACTCCCCAAACAGCACATGACGCAAAGAAAAATTAAAGAAAAAAGAGGTGCAAGATGGAATTGTCCTTGGGCCCTCCCTCCCACCCACTCTTATGTTGTATAAACAGGACATGCACACTTTAACCAACCCATCATTTCAGTGACAGGGTCTGCCACACGACTGTGACTGAAATGACGGGTTGGTTTGGACCCCCACCGAAAAAGAAGCAATTAATCTCTCCTCAAACTGGCTCTACAGAGGCAAGATGTCCACCTCATCATCATCCTCCGATATATCACCGTGTACATCCCCCTCCTCACAGATTATCAATTCGTCCCCACTGGAATCCACCATCTCAGCTCCCTGTGTACTTTGTGGAGGCAATTGCTGCTGGTCAATGTCTCCACGGAGGAATTGATTATAATTCATTTTAATGAACATCATCTTCTCCACATTTTCTGGAAGTAACCTCGTACGCCGATTGCTGACAAGGTGAGCGGCGGCACTAAACTCTCTTTCGGAGTACACACTTGTGGGAGGGCAACTTAGGTAGAATAATGCCAGTTTGTGCAAGGGCCTCCAAATTGCCTCTTTTTTCTGCCAGTATAAGTACGGACTGTGTGACGTGCCTACTTGGATGCGGTCACTCATATAATCCTCCACCATTCTTTCAATGGGGAGAGAATCATATGCAGTGACAGTAGACGACATGTCCGTAATCGTTGACAGGTCCTTCAGTCCGGACCAGATGTCAGCATCAGCAGTCGCTCCAGACTGCCCTGCATCACCGCCAGCAGAATACTGAGCCTTTTCCTCGCACCCCCAGTTGCGGGAGAATGTGAAGGAGGAGATGTTGACAGGTCGCGTTCCGCTTGACTTGACAATTTTCTCACCAGCAGTTCTTTGAACCCCAGCAGACTTGTGTCTGCCGGAAATAGAGATCCAAGGTAGGTTTTAAATCTAGGATCGAGCACGGTGGCCAAAATGTAGTGCTCTGATTTCAACAGATTGACCACCCGTGAATCCTTGTTAAGCGAATTAAGGGCTCCATCCACAAGTCCCACATGCCTAGCGGAATCGCTCCGTGTTAGCTCCTCCTTCAATGTCTCCAGCTTCTTCTGCAAAAGCCTGATGAGGGGAATGACCTGACTCAGGCTGGCAGTGTCTGAACTGACTTCACGTGTGGCAAGTTCAAAGGGCAGCAGAACCTTGCACAACGTTGAAATCATTCTCCACTGTGCTTGAGACAGGTGCATTCCACCTCCTATATCGTGCTGAATTGTATAGGCTTGAATGGCCTTTTGCTGCTCCTCCAACCTCTGAAGCATATATAGGGTTGAATTCCACCTCGTTACCACTTCTTGCTTCAGATGATGGCAGGGCAGGTTCAGGCGTTTTTGGTGTTGCTCCAGTCTTCTGTACGTGGTGCCTGTACGCCGAAAGTGTCCCGCAATTCTTCTGGCCACCGACAGCATCTCTTGCACGCCCCTGTCGTTTTTTAAAAAATTCTGCACCACCAAATTCAAGGTATGTGCAAAACATGGGACGTGCTGGAATTTGCCCAGATTTAATGCACACACAATATTGCTGGCGTTGTCCGATGCCACAAATCCACAGGAGAGTCCAATTGGGGTAAGCCATTCCGCGATGATCTTCCTCAGTTGCCGTAAGAGGTTTTCAGCTGTGTGCGTATTCTGGAAACCGGTGATACAAAGCGTAGCCTGCCTAGGAAAGAGTTGGCGTTTGCGAGATGCTGCTACTGGTGCCGCCGCTGCTGTTCTTGCGGCGGGAGTCCATACATCTACCCAGTGGGCTGTCACAGTCATATAGTCCTGACCCTGCCCTGCTCCACTTGTCCACATGTCCGTGGTTAAGTGGACATTGGGTACAGCTGCATTTTTTAGGACACTGGTGACTCTTTTTCTGAGGTCTGTGTACATTTTCGGTATCGCATGCCTAGAGAAATGGAACCTAGATGGTATTTGGTACCGGGGACACAGTACCTCCAACAAGTCTCTAGTTGGCTCTGCAGTAATGATGGATACCGGAACCACGTTTCTCACCCCCCAGGATGCCAAGGCCTCAGTTATCCGCTTTGCAGCAGGATGACTGCTGTGATATTTCATCTTCCTCGCAAAGGACTGTTGGACAGTCAATTGCTTGGTGGAAGTAGTAAAAGTGGTCTTACGATTTCCCCTCTGGGATGACCATCGACTCCCAGCAGCAACAACAGCAGCGCCAGCAGCAGTAGGCGTTACACGCAAGGATGCATCGGAGGAATCCCAGGCAGGAGAGGAATCGTCAGAATTGCCAGTGACATGGCCTGCAGGACTGTTGGCATTCCTGGGGAAGGAGGAAATTGACACTGAGGGAGTTGGTGGGGTGGTTTGCGTGAGCTTGGTTACAAGAGGAAGGGATTTACTGGTCAGTGGACAGCTTCCGCTGTCGCCCAAAGTTTTTGAACTTGTCACTGACTTATTATGAATGCGCTGCAGGTGACGTATAAGGGAGGATGTTCCGAGGTGGTTAACGTCCTTACCCCTACTTATTACAGCTTGACAAAGGCAACACACGGCTTGACAAATGTTGTCCGCATTTCTGTTGAAATACTTCCACACCGAAGAGCTGATTTTTTTGGTATTTTCACCAGGCATGTCAATGGCCATATTCCTCCCACGGACAACAGGTGTCTCCCCGGGTGCCTGACTTAAACAAACCACCTCACCATCAGAATCCTCCTTGTCAATTTCCTCCCCAGCGCCAGCAACACCCATATCCTCCTCATCCTGGTGTACTTCAACACTGACATCTTCAATCTGACTATCAGGAACTGGACTGCGGGTGCTCCTTCCAGCACTTGCAGGGGGCGTGCAAATGGTGGAAGGCGCATGCTCTTCACGTCCAGTGTTGGGAAGGTCAGGCATCGCAACCGACACAATTGGACTCTCCTTGTGGATTTGGGATTTCGAAGAACGCACAGTTCTTTGCGGTGCTTTTGCCAGCTTGAGTCTTTTCATTTTTCTAGCGAGAGGCTGAGTGCTTCCATCCTCATGTGAAGCTGAACCACTAGCCATGAACATAGGCAAGGGCCTCAGCCGTTCCTTGCCACTCCGTGTGGTAAATGGCATATTGGCAAGTTTACGCTTCTCCGACAACAATTTTATTTTAGATTTTGGAGTCCTTTTTTTTACTGATATTTGGTGTTTTGGATTTTACATGCTCTGTACTATGACATTGGGCATCGGCCTTGGCAGACGACGTTGCTGGCATTTCATCGTCTCGGCCATGACTAGTGGCAGCAGCTTCAGCACGAGGTGGAAGTGGATCTTGATCTTTCCCTAATTTTGGAACCTCAACATTTTTGTTCTCCATATTTTAATAGGCACAACTAAAAGGCACCTCAGGTAAACAATGGAGATGGATGGATACTAGTATACTTATGGATGGACGAGCGACTGCCGACACAGAGGTAGCTACAGCCGTGGACTACCGTACTGTGTCTGCTGCTAATATAGACTGGATGATAATGAGATGAAATCAATATATATATATATAATATCACTAGTACTGCAGCCGGACAGGTAGATATATTTATTATGTAATGACTGATGACGGACCTGCTGGACACTGTCAGCTCAGCAGCACCGCAGACTGCTACAGTAAGCTACTATAGTAGTATGTATAAAGAAGAAAGAAAGAAAAAAAACACGGGTAGGTGGTATACAATTATGGATGGACGAGCGACTGCCGACACAGAGGTAGCTACAGCCGTGGACTACCATACTGTGTCTGCTGCTAATATAGACTGGATGATAATGAGATGAAATCAATATATATTATATCACACTAGTACTGCAGCCAGACAGGTAGATATATTTATTATGTAATGACTGATGACGGACCTGCTGGACACAGTCAGCTCAGCAGCACCGCAGACTGCTACAGTAAGCTACTATAGTAGTATGTATAAAGAAGAAAAAAAAAAAAAAACCACTGGTAGGTGGTATACAATTATGGATGGACGAGCGACTGCCGACACAGAGGTAGCTACAGCCGTGGACTACCGTACTGTGTCTGCTGCTAATATAGACTGGATGATAATGAGATGAAATCAATATATATATATATAATATCACTAGTACTGCAGCCGGACAGGTATATATATTTATTATGTAATGACTGATGACGGACCTGCTGGACACTGTCAGCTCAGCAGCACCGCAGACTGCTACAGTAAGCTACTATAGTAGTATGTATAAAGAAGAAAGAAAAAAAAAAACACGGGTAGGTGGTATACAATTATGGATGGACGAGCGACTGCCAACACAGAGGTAGCTACAGCCGTGGACTACCGTACTGTGTCTGCTGCTAATATAGACTGGATGATAATGAGATGAAATCAATATATATATATATAATATCACTAGTACTGCAGCCGGACAGGTAGATATATTTATTATGTAATGACTGATGATGGACCTGCTGGACACTGTCAGCTCAGCAGCACCGCAGACTGCTACAGTAAGCTACTATAGTAGTATGTATAAAGAAGAAAGAAAAAAAAAAACCACGGGTAGGTGGTATACAATTATGGATGGACGAGCGACTGCCGACACAGAGGTAGCTACAGCCGTGGACTACCGTACTGTGTCTTCTGCTAATATAGACTGGATGATAATGAGATGAAATCAATATATATATATATAATATCACTAGTACTGCAGCCGGACAGGTATATATATTTATTATGTAATGACTGATGACGGACCTGCTGGACACAGTCAGCTCAGCAGCACCGCAGACTGCTACAGTAAGCTACTATAGTAGTATGTATAAAGAAGAAAGAAAAAAAAAAACACGGGTAGGTGGTATACAATTATGGATGGACGAGCGACTGCCGACACAGAGGTAGCTACAGCCGTGGACTACCGTACTGTGTCTGCTGCTAATATAGACTGGATGATAATGAGATGAAATCAATATATATATATATAATATCACTAGTACTGCAGCCGGACAGGTATATATATTTATTATGTAATGACTGATGACGGACCTTCTGGAAACAGTCAGCTCAGCAGCACCGCAGACTGCTACAGTAAGCTACTATAGTAGTATGTATAAAGAAGAAAGAAAAAAAAAAACCACGGGTAGGTGGTATACAATTATGGATGGACGAGCGACTGCCGACACAGAGGTAGCTACAGCCGTGGACTATCGTACTGTGTCTGCTGCTAATATAGACTGGATGATAATGAGATGAAATCAATATATATATATATATATAATATCACTAGTACTGCAGCCGGACAGGTATATATATTTATTATGTAATGACTGATGACGGACCTGCTGGACACTGTCAGCTCAGCAGCACCGCAGACTGCTACAGTAAGCTACTATAGTAGTATGTATAAAGAAGAAAGAAAAAAAAAAAAACACGGGTAGGTGGTATACAATTATGGATGGACGAGCGACTGCCGACACAGAGGTAGCTACAGCCGTGGACTACCGTACTGTGTCTGCTGCTAATATAGACTGGATGATAATGAGATGAAATCAATATATATATATAATATCACTAGTACTGCAGCCGGACAGGTAGATATATTTATTATGTAATGACTGATGACGGACCTGCTGGACACTGTCAGCTCAGCAGCACCGCAGACTGCTACAGTAAGCTACTATAGTAGTATGTATAAAGAAGAAAGAAAAAAAAAAACCACGGGTAGGTGGTATACAATTATGGATGGACGAACGACTGCCGACACAGAGGTAGCTACAGCCGTGGACTACCGTACTGTGTCTGCTGCTAATATAGACAGGATGATAATGAGATGAAATCAATATATATATATATAATATCAAGAAAGAAAAAAAAAAACCACGGGTAGGTGGTATACAATATTATATATATATTATATACAATTATATATATATATATATATATATATATATATATATATTAAACTGGTGGTGACTGGTGGTCAGGTCACTGGTCACACTATCAGCAACTTGCAAGTAGTACTCCTAAGCAGACAATCACAATATATATTATACTGGTGGTCAGTGTGGTCACAATGGCAGTGTGGCACTCTGGCAGCAAAAGTGTGCACTGTACGTTATATGTACTCCTGAGTCCTGCTCTCAGACTCTAACTGCTCCCCACTGTCAGTGTCTCCCCCACAAGTCAGATAATATACAGTCACACTATCTATCACTTCAGCAAGTAACTAGTACTCCTCCTAATGCTCCCCTAATGCTCCGAGGAACCGAACCCGCTCATCCCTACTTACCACACACAATAAGACTCTCCCCTAGTCTCCAAACCTTCCCTGAAAACTCGCCTCTTCAGGCTAGCTTATCACATTCCAGAATGGCTCACTCAACCTCATAAGATTCCTATCCGATTATACCCCCACTATACAGTCCAAACATATCCTCCACATATTTTCTATTTCTTCACTTTCCTTTCCTTTTGTCCATGTTTCATCATTGCTGTGATGTCATATCTTGCAGTCCACCTAGAACCTTTGCAATCCGGTGGACAATTATGTAATAAATAGCGCCTATCCAAGTGTATCAATGCATATTTCCCTATAGATTCTAAGCTTGCGAGCAGGGCCTTCCTACCTTTATGACTGTTTGTTATTACCTAGTTTTGTTTTATCATTGTGTCCAATTGTAAAGTGCAACAGATTTTTCTGCGCTGTATAAGAAACTGTTAATAAATAATAATAAATAAATAGTAGACTGAAATACAAATAATTTTGTAGTGATTTAAAAACAAAGCCATTTTATTTCTGAAATATTAGGTGTTTCCAGGTACTAAAACATTTCTATTGGATGACTGAAATTTTACATAGCCAGTACCCTAATCTGGAAGTTGTGTAATTCCATTATCAGCTTGGAGCTGCATTACTAGCAAAAGGTGAGGAGTGTCTAGCACACTGGTGGGTTTTCACCAGGGAGCACCACACGGAGGTTTGGGATTCATTACATCAGTACACGGTTCACGGCTCCATAAGGTTGTTCCTAGCACCACATAGTGTTCAGCAAGTCCAATCTGATAACACAACAGGTATTTCAAGACCAATAGGGTGAGATAGTATTATGGTAGGGACACTAGCAGGAATCAGGAATTGAGAATCAGAATATGTCAAGGGTTGATACAAATTAAGGAGCCAGGTAGACTTATTCAAGAGATTTGTATAACCACATCACCACCTGGTGACAACATTTGTAACTGGTATTTTTTGTTCTAAATTACTAGTGCATGGTCTTAACCCTGTTGCAATTGATATAGAATCATTCGACAGCACGAAAAAACAATCAAATTATAAGCATGTGTTGTTGGAGGCTTCAACTCTTATGAAGTGTGTCAGTCTTATTGTTACTTCTGAATTTTCATTCCATGTCCTTGGGCTGAAGCAATGGTTTATACAGTGTACTCTACTTGTGTGACATTGCACATTGGTGTATAAAGTAGATGTAAGTGTGACACCCCATTAAGTTGATGGAGCCCTGCAGGTATTATGTGCAATGTATAGGATATCACTGTATATTATTTATATGCAAATACATTTATTTATAAAAAAGTTGCAACACTAAAGATCAAACATATACACAGATATCCTTTAAAGAGGGGAGATTGAGGGGTGGAGTAATACAGAGCAGTGTGTGTAATCTGTCTCTGAGGAGAGGGGTGGAGCGATTTAGCCTGAGGATGATTCATCCTGTCAGGAGAACATGTGAGATAATATGGAAAATGCCAATCGCACATGATATTTTCTGTATCAGAATACCAAGGAAAAAGAAGAGGACCCATTATTTTCTATTATATATCAGCTTGTACCAATATAGCAACATAGGGTGTGACAAATAATAATAATAATAATAATAATAATAATATATATATATATATATATATATATATATTTATATCACAGAAGAACAAAGATTTGTCTTGGTGTGGTGCACCTAGTAAAAAAAAATTACTTTTGTTAAAACATGCAAAATACTAAGAAAAAGAGGGTAACAAAGTCAGAAATAGTTATATAAATTGTACTGTGTGTGAGACTGACAATGCCCAAATAAATAAACTCTCTTCTGTGACTTACATTCAAGGACTCAGATGTTATTGTGTCTTGTTATAATATACAATTACAATTTCCTTTAATGTGAAGTATGGTAATTCCTCTAAATTCTGGGTGGGGTGCTAATAAGCCAGTCAGACAGCCATAGGTTCAGAGTCACTATCCCTGGTAGGTACTGTATATGTACAATGTTTGAGACTCTCTGATAAGTCAATGTCGAACTGCCTGGAATACCAGAAACAAGTTTATATATATATATATATATATATATATATAGCCACGCTAATCATGGCTCCGTCTGCTACTACATGCACCTGGCGAAGTGCACTGCTAGGAATGAATAGGACATGAGTGCATCGTAGACATGCATGCGCCCCATTCAAAGTGAATGGGAGTGTCACTGTATGCTCAGCGGCATGCTGAGGCGCAGGTGCACCTAGGCATGCCACTCGCTCTCGCATGCAATGCAGCCACGCTCAATGAGCATAGCTCCATCTGTATATATATCAGGGACGTGCAGTCAGGGGAGGCAGGGGAGGCAGAGCCTCACCTGTTATATTCCAGTGAAAATAGCTGTTTTTTACACTGATTTGTGTTTGAACACAGATCAGTATAAAATGATGCTATTGTCATTGGAATATGAAGTTGCAGCACTCTGCAAATGCAGAGAGCAGAGGAGAGAGAGGCACTGAGAGATCTGCCTCTCTCTAGCTGTTAAATGCTGTACGGAGCTGGGGGCGGATCTGGGGGTGGAGCCACGAGTCAGGCATAATCCTGCATTGAAAACAGCTCCAGCTTGAGGCAGCTCTGACATGCGTGCTTGACACAGGCTGAAGGCACGCCCCATCAGTTATGCATATGCATTAGCTACCTCACTCTTCCTCCTTCCCCTGTGCTGCACTGAACGTGGGATACAGCCATAAGAAGGAGACAGCTTCCTCATACAGATCACCAGGCAGGTAAACAACAGTGATCCCCAGCTCTTTTATCACCATATCATCCATCTAGGTTTAATGTTGAGGCCACCATAGTGTGGGAAAGCTATCATTAACTGGCCCCAGCAAACATATAGCTGACCACTGTACTACTGCTGAGGGGGAAGAGGTTTCTTTAAAGAAACAGTCTATTAAAAAGGTACAAGTGTTATTTGACTACCCATGCACACTCTTACATGGCAAGATTTTATGTGACACGTTTCCAATTTGGTCTTGTTATGTATGGAGGTACTCTCTAGTGGCATATGACACAGTACTGTCCACTTTACTGTCTTTTGTAAGAATGTATACATTAACAGCAGTCTATATTTTTATTTTTTCCTTAATGATTTAAATCTGTAGTGTGTGTGTGTGTGTGTGTGTGTGTGTGTGTGTGTGTGTGTGTGTGTATGTTTGTGCGGGTGTGTGTGTATGTGTGTGTGTTGGGGAGGGCAGGGGGGGAGGTGGAGAAGGCACAGGTCTCTGCCAGGAAGAAAGCTCAGCCACCTTCCCCCTGTACTGACATGGTGCTGCTGCAAGACTCATACCACTTTCACATCGCTAAAGCAGGTCACATGACCCCTTTCAGGCTGACGGCACCAACCCGGGTTGGTGACGTGCGCAGTGACGTGTGCAGAGGCGGTGCTTGGAGATCAGATTATCTCCCAAGTGCCGCCTATCCCTATAGTGTGAACGAATCCCGGATCACATCGACCCGGCATCCCGTTCACACTGTGCACCTGACCCGGGAATAACCCTGCTTTATTTCCGGGTTGAAATACCAGGCCATGCGACGCGGGAAATCGGAATATACCCCTTTCACACCGCACCTAAACCCATGTCAACCCGGCAATATACTGGGTAATTTGTGCGGCGTGAAAGGAGTATTAAAGAGGCAGAGCTTCTCTTTCCCTTTTTGCAGGGTTGTATTAATAACTAATATGGCATTGATTAGCAAAATGTACAGAACCCCCCCCCCCCCCCCCCATAAAAAAAAATACCACTGTTCCATAAGAAACTGGACACAAAGCCTACTTATAGTGTATGGTACAGTGACAAGGGGCCTAATTCAGACCTGATCACAAAAGCAAAATTTTTCTCTAATGGGCAAAACCAGTCCGACCCGATCGCACGCTGCATTTTTTTGCAGCCGTGTGATCGGGTATCAACAGCGCATGCGTGCCAGCCGCAATGAGCAGGCGCTTTGCTGCCCGGCGACGGCAGCTACGACAAGAACGAAGAAAGCGTTAGCAGCGGCTAATGCAAGAAGATTGACAGGAAGAGGCCGTCTGGGGGTGTCAACTCACCGTTTTTGGGGAGTGACGAAGAAAATGCAGGTGTGTCCGGCCGTTTGCAGGGAGGGATCCTAACGTCAGCTCCAAGAAGATTCATCGCAGCGGCTGAGTAAGTCTTGAGCTGTGCAGAGACTGCACAAACTTTTTGTTTGTGCAGCTCTCTGCACAAGCGATCGCTCCCCTACACAGCCCGGTCCCCCTCCCCTGTAGGCGGTGATTACCTGGTCACAGCAGTGCAAAAATCCGCCTGCGTGCGACCAGGTCGGAATGAGGTCCCATGTTTACTGCAGGGGGGGCAGATGTAACATTTTCAGAGAGAGTTAGATTTGGGTGGGTTATATTGATTCTGTGCAGGGTAAATACTGGCTGCTTTATTTTTACACTGCAATTTAGATTGCAGATTGAACTCACCACACCCAAATCTATCTATCTCTGCACATGTTACATCTGCCCCACCTGCACTGCACATGGTTTTGCCCATTAGAGAAAAATTTTGCTGCTGCGATCAGGTCTGAATTAGGCCCAATGTCACTGGCTGCCTGACAGCGTGCCAGAGTTGCTGCCCACTATATAATGTACTGTACTGTAAGTGACTCTGGCCAGTGTGTACTGTGCCTAGCAATGGCAGTGCAGTCACTTGCGCTAAGGGATGTGTCCCTTATGACATATGCCAGTAGTCTGCACAGTCTACACAGCATAGTGCAGCCCTCCCCGACATGCTCTGCTATTGGGTTCATATATATGTAAATCTGTCTTTGATATTAGCCAGTGCCTCCCCAGCCATTTACCTCATCGCACGTCACTGATATATATATATACATATATTAAGGGGTTTCATCTTGTAAGGCAAAAGATAAAATGATAAATTTTTGCAGACTTTGCTTACGCCCTGAGTCTTAGTGATGTAAAAGATATATATGCCAAATTTCAAGAAGATTTGATAATATTACAGGTTGCACACTTTGATCAGTTTTGTAAAAGTAGGCAAAAAATATGATTTTTCAATGTCAATTACTTTTATTGGGAAAACTACGAATCACAAACTTAAAATAATACTAAAACTAGACACTAAGATTAATAGGTAGTATGATAGGCAAAAAATGTGTTATATTAATCAACTTTGAACGATGCAATCCCTTCTTTTGTTCGCTTGGTGACAACTTTTCTGTTCGACTACTCTCAACAAGAATTGTTTTTGTTGTTCGTCCCTGACCGATTCGTTAAACTTTTTTATCAGAGCAATTCCTCTTTGACCACCTTAAGAGCGTTCACATGGCTTCTTAGAGAATCACTGCAGTATTCTGTCACATCGTAGATCCCAAACAATTCAAAGAATGTCTTTGTTTTATTAGTAACGAAATGGCTCAGGTCTTTACCTTCAAAAACTAGGTTTTTACCCTCTAATTGTTTCATTTCCTTTTTCTTTGCAGGTTTGGTTTCTAAATTTTCATTCATCTTTTCCTTCTCAGCTTGAGTAATACGCTCGTCCAAAAAAGCCAATCCTACGTTTGTTTCTGACAGACACCAAAGGTGTCTCTTAGCAACTGTGAGAGCACTGTTTTTGACGTCTGCATCTGTGTAAGTGCTCAGAAGCTGTAGCATATCCAAATCATTCTTTGGAGCCCATTGACTTACAATTTCCTTGTGCCAAAAGCGAACATATATGAGGCTGACAAAATGTGTAACCCGTTTCATTCCTTTCAATTTTTGTTGAGGAATATTCAACTGTTTAGTGAAGAGGACAATTTTAAGTGCATATATTGCCTTTGCCATTCACCTTGCTTGATGCAGAACCCCTGGAATCCTGAAACTGAAGTCGTTTTCAGACCAACCTCCTAGGTATTCACATTTGCTTATCTGTGTTTCTCGATTCTGTTTACTCAGATTTTGGTATTCTTTGTTCAGCTTCTGTATACCGGCATTGGATATTCTCCTCCGTCTTAACAGGGATATTTGCTTTCCCCAACACTTTCTGTAGTTTAGTACTGGTAGATTTGGCAGCATCCGAAAGTGTTTATTTCATTTCCTTGTGATGATAAATAAAACTAAAAGTACTTGTTCCTTTGAAGGGAGCCGAGCTCCTAAAAATTCACCACTAGGCACCTTTTCTAGCAGTCAAATTCCTCTTTTGGTTCCCATTTTAAAGTTCAACTACCTGCAGAAGATGAAAGAAATACATGAGAAGCCCATTAGTACAAAGCACTTCAATATTAGAAATTTCACTAGTTTGAGATAAAAGTGATCAATGTGTGCAACCCTTAAATATTATCCAATCTTCTTGAAATTTGGCATATATATCTTTTACATCACTGAGACTCGGGGCATAAGCAAAGTCATATGAAAATCACATCTTTGTAAAAGCACAACAGGACTATTCCCACTCATAGGAGTCCCTGATACCTATAGAGTGGGGATTGAGCCTGTGGCGAGCCTGCAGCATGGCGATCGCAGCAAGCCTGCAAGGGGACTCTTTGCGCTTGCCCAGCTGCTGGCATCCCGGCCTCCGGGAAATCATTCTGAACCTACCTTTACTTAAACATATTTGTAAACCTTATTAATGAATTCATAAATAATTGGCTTAAGTTTGTACCTGTATTTTTTTATATCTATGTAAAAAAATCCAAATGAGCTCACTGTAATTCACTATATAATGTACAGTCTTTTTTTTAGTGAGGTATTAGCCTCATTTATGCAAAAGAAAAAGCTATTATCTTTCTTTTTAGAATACATAAGTAATGTCTCAATTTAGACTGAGGACCTTTGTTTTATAAATGGTTATGCCATAGGCACAGACTTTGAAAACTGAAGCCTGTGTTCCTGGATGCCATCAATCTCTTTAGCTGTTAATTTGGATTTGTGAAATTGAGAATTGAATAGTAAGGATGCTACACTCAGAGGCCAATGTGGCTTTGTATCTGATATCCCCTACAAAAGTCCTTTTATGTCTTACTATACTTTGCTGCCCAGGTCCTTGTTTCTCAAACACTGTTCACATTATACTTCATCTGAGTAGGGAAAACTTAAGTAGCTTTATATTTGTCTGTCACTAGGGTGTAGCCATGTCAACTAAAAAAAATCTCATGCTGTGTGAAAGGATTCTATGTCCTTATATTAAAAATAAGTATAATTATAAAAAAAAAAGCATAATAACCGTTCACTTTAAAATTAATTATTTTGCGCATCCTGTTTCCTAACTAAAGCACATTCTCATTAAAAATATGATATCATACGTATCGCATAGAAAGAAAGAAAAAAGAAATCCATTGTGAAAAAAAGATGAGGATGGGGATAATTAAGAAGTGTCCAAAATATAAAATAGACTGTCAGGGACAGTTACTGTGTAGAAGGATTCATGGTCAATGCTGTGTTTACATGCATTTGGCTGTTTTGGACTTACTGTACATTGTGTGAATCTATAAGTAGAAATGAGTGCACAAGTATGAGCTACAGTACAGTAGTTTTGTCTTTTTCCTTGTCTGATTTTTTTTTAACCCCCTCATTGCTATATAACCCAATAGCTCAGACATCCATTATAGGCCTGATTCATGGTTGTAAGGAACTGATCCGAGTGCTGCATCTGAGAATTTGCAATGGTGTTAGTCACTGTCCAGCTAAAGCTTACTCAAACTGGCCGTCGGACACCTGGGTCCAGGAAGTCTGCACCCAATGACACAGACTCTGGACCCATCATGCCTTCAAAATGGGGGCATCCCGCCCCATTTTGAAAAATGGTGTTGGTCGCCACCTCTGTTCCACCCCCTAAATGCTGCAGTATGTAAATCATTCTGCAACTGACAGGGGGCTGTGAGCAATATGGCATGATCCATTCTGCACATGTGTTGCACGGGTCTTGTGCCTGTGCACATCACCAAATATTGTATTTGTACAAACCATCCAGTGTGCTCCTGCAACGCTGCCACATTGCTGGACCTATGTTGTTTTTACAAAAATACTGTACATGTCTGAGCTCTATAAAGGAACTTCACAGTGGTAAATAGGTAGTGTTCATTCTAACAACCTGCACCTAATCAGTTGCATTTTCATTTTTAAGGGCAGCAGCCACAGTTTATATAGCGACACATTACGTCTAAATTTTTGCCCATCAAAATTAAAATATTCCCACCTCACTGATTAGGTGCTGGGTGCTAGAAGGAACGCTAAGTAGGTAGAACGGCTTTTGTACTTGATTTATTATACTGTACTTGCAAGTAATGAAATACAGCAAATCAGTTTGCAAACAAAAGTTAACTGATATATTATAAAATCCAGTTAAAATAAATGGGTACAAATGTTTATTTTTTATCATTCTAGGAAAATATTTCCTGCTTCTGCTTGTTGTACACCAATATTGGGCAGCTCTATTCTTTACAAATATGAGATAGAGTTGAGTTACTGTAAGATGCACCCTCATCCTATCTCTAAATTGTTCTATATTTATTACATTTATAGTACAACATGGCTTTGCCAAACTGTAAATATGTACCTTGTAGCTAGAATTACTACTAACTCTAAATGAGGCACCATGGGGCAAGTTGTAAATAATATACAGATGGTAAAAATATTTATAATAACATACTGTATAATGATGTGTGAAACTTAAGAAATATATAATTTTTTAGCCAAAATTCCATGAGTTGCTTAATATTAAACACAAGCAACAATGATCATTAAAGCTGTCAAAGTAAGACCATGGTCACAACACAAGTTGCCTGGCATGGTAGCATCAGATGTGACCATGCCAAGCTTGGCTTTCCCTGACATGGTCGTACAGCATCTGATGCAACCATTCACAGATGTCTGCTTCTTCCAGAAGCCACTGGGCTCACCACATCCAGCTGGCCACTTGAGTTGCTGCAGCAACCAAGAGGCGATAACGAGACTGCCTGTTGGGATCCCGGCAGTCCCAATGCCAATGCCGGAATCCCGACAGGCGGTGAAATGCCTCCACCGGAATACCGGCGCCACAGGCTTTTCTCCCTCTGTGGGTGTCCACGAGACCCACAGAGGGAGAAAATAGCCAGTGGCGAGTGCAGAGAGCCTGCAAAAGGGCTTTCTTGCGCTTGCCCCACTGACGGCATACTGGTGGCCGGATCCCGCTGTTGGGATCATGACAGCCGGGATTCTGGCCACTGGTAAATCATATGTATTCTGCAGCAACTTCTGCACATCCTCCTCTTGCCAGACAAAGTATAGATAGGATATTGTAACAGTATTGCAAACCAGTGACTGCAAAAAGACAGTCATCCTGCAGCCACGGCTCATGGGGACCCTTCTCTCCCCCAGCTATAGTCATTGCCAGGGAGTGGCTGCTATCCGGAGCGCTAAAAAGCCTGCGCTATCTGCACTGCAGCAGCCCCACCTCCCCCTGCTCTCCCTCCTCTGTTTTATATACAGTGGTAAAAAAAGAATACTTTATAGTGAATATATATATTTGCCACTTAATTGTGGTTTTAACTGTATAAACCCATTTTTTTAAAAAAATTTAACAAAACAAGTTACCAAAATTGTGGATTGTTTAAATGATCACCTTATGTAAATAATTCCTATTTATCCCCAGTACAGTAAAATGTTATCAACAAATCTGCACGTTTGTTAATAAAATTAAACTGTATTAGATTTAATTAGGTATTATTTACATAATTTGATAATAAAAAAAATCATTCATTTTTAGGACATTTCTGGAAACAACATTAGCCAGTTAAGTGGTCAGTAAGGAGGTGATTTAATGAGACGTGTAGGCATTACTTAGACATTACATTTCATAAATGCAAGAAAGCTGCACACATTACAGATGCAGCAAATGGTAACATCCTGGACTGAACGTTCCCATATGGAAAGCATACACATATTGCAGGTGCAGATGCAGTTGCACTCAAGCGAACAGACAGATGCTTATTTTTGCCTAGCACTGCTATCTGTAAAATATGCTAATATTGTTTTTATCTACAACATAAAATGCTTCTAAAATAAATAAATGTAATTGATATTGAAAGAAAAATGCTCAGTTTTTAATTTATATAGTCTGCTGTTTCCTGACTTTGGGGAAGTTATTCCATGTTTAGCCAGGAAACAGATATTTAACATTTACTTTAAACATTGCAGGTAGAAATACTTTGATATGGTTGATTTTGTTCTCATGGCGGTTTACTGAAATTACTTTGGACCTGTGTTAAATGAAGCACTCGGGTGGATCACCATTTATTTGTGCCAACTTCTGATTGGTTTGGCAGTAACAACTCATTATTCTGAACACAGTTGCACATTTACAAATTGCTTTAATCATGAGATTAATGCTGCAAAATAGAAAATAGTTTTCCGTATTCCTTTGAAATTGTCACTATGCATGTGTTGCTAATTTTTTTACTATAATTTCTCATTTCCACAAAAAAGAACATTGTTGAATTATATTTCAGAATACACTTTTGGTAGGCATAATATATATATATATATATAGTCATTATGTGAAATACTGAATAAATAGCTGAGAAGAAACAAATTCTGAATTAGTAGCTGACTAGTAGCAAAGTAATGGATCTTGGTGTCATCTTTTGTGCTGCTGCCAGTCTTCATTTGTTGGCCGCTTTCTTACAGTGCAAGTCACCACTTTGTTGTTTGCAGTGACAAAGCATAAGCTGTAAATCTTGTCTCAGTTGAGTTACTTTCTCATGCTTGATGCATTTCAACACAACTTAATTCAAGTTATTGAAGTGGATCCCTGACTCCAGAGAAACCACTTCAAGCTTGACTGACATCATAAATGAAACTTCTAGGGAACTCATTCTGTACAAAATATTTGAAAGTTTCCTCCTGTATGTTGCAGCAGGGGACATTACTCCGATTTAAAAGTATTATAAAAAAAGACTATTGTTTTACAACACTCAGCATGACATACAAATTAGTCTAATGTATTTTGAATATGCCTTAACTACATCATGATATATTTGGTACATAGGCAGACATGAAACACAATTAGTAAACACAATAGGGACCACTTTGTACATTTTAGTCACTGCATTAGAAGTCAGCTTAAAAGAAATTCCACAGATTAGCCAAGGTCTGGTGAGCTGACTGAATCACCTTTTCTAAATAACATGAATGACTGATCACAAACAGAAGTCATTAACTTTATAACACTATTAAAAATATAAACATGCAATAAAATTCTTGCTTAGAAAAGAAAGTAAAATTTAGCACATTGTGATGTGAAGAAGTATATTTAAATATAGTATATTTACACTATCTTCTAAAATGTATAATAAAACACAAATGTACAGACTACTGGGGTTTCGTAAATGTGGTGTTAAAATAAAACAATACTTCACAGTTAACACTACTGTCCCTGATATTTAATTATAGATGTATGCTGTTAAGAAGTGCTGCCACTTAGATAAAAGATTTTACTATGGTGCCTTCAGGCCAGAATCCCTGAGTCTTTTTATGCAGACATTATTCTAGGGTTCTGCTATGCTCATTAATTTAAAATGGCAAATGGGACCTTTTCACTTGTTAAGTTATTAGAATCAATCTAAATGAGTTATCACCTATTCCAACCCTTGTTCTCAAGGAAGACAATATGTTTTCAGGTACTTGGTTGTCCCCAGTACCTAATATGAGATTAACAGGTGAAGTATGGCAGGTTTGAATACTTGTCTACATTATAAACTGACCTGAAGTTACCACTACAAGGTACTAAGGGGCAGATGTATTAACCTGGAGAAGGCATAAGGAAGCGATAAACCAGTGATAAGTGCTAGGTGATAAACACACCAGCCAATTGGCTCCAATATGCAAATTGGCAGGAGCTGACTAGCTGGTGCATTTATCACCTTGCACTTATCATTGGTTTATCAGTTCCTTATGCCTTCTATGGGTTAATACATCTGCCCCTAAGGGCCTAATTCAAACCTGATCGCTAGCAGGCGATTTTTGCACTGCTGCGATCAGATAGTCACCGCCTACAGGGGGAGTGTATTTTAGCTGTGCAAGTGTAGCAGAGCTGTACAAACAGATTTTGTGTAGTCCCTGCGCAACCCAGGACTTACTCAGCCACTGCGATCACATCAGCCTGTCCGAGACCGGTATTGATGTCAGGAACTCTCCCTGCAAATGCTTGGCCATGCCTGCATTTTTCCAGACACTCCCTGAAAACGGTAAGTTGCCACCCACAAACGTCTTCTTCCTTTCAATCTCCTTGCGATCGCCCGTGCGAACGGATCCGTCGCACAAACCCATCGCTGAGCAGTGTTCCGCTCTGTACCTGTGCGATGCGTCTGCGCATTGCGGTGCATATGCATGTGCATTTTGGACCTGATCACCCGATGTGCCAAAATGCACAGCAGTAATCAGGTCTGAATTACCCCCTATAACAGCAAGTTTAGATGATGCACAATGACACTGATGTTTGATGATATGTTGAATACAGAAGAACTATACACAGTGTTCTTAAGTAAGCAAGATATAGTACCTGACTCTGTCCAGCAATTCTTTTTGACAGTATTGAGTAGTGTATTTGAAAGTCAATTTTGGGCAACAGGAGACAATAGGGCAACATGCACCTCATCAAAATCTCCACTTGCACCCCCACCTCAGTCCTGTTTTGCTGTGATATCTTTTTTTATGGCTTGTAATGATTCTGTAAAATTCTTGCTATTATGTTATAAAGATACTGGAGACATAGCCTTTATTTATTAAATATATTAAGTCCCCAGTGGTTTTATTATTCCATACTCTAATTTATCAAATTAACTAGAAATTAATACACAGACAACTGAATTGAATCTACATCCAAATGTATTGAATTTGAATTGTAGCTATGAAGGGTGGAAAGAAAACACAGCAAACCTGGGCAACAGCCATACAAAGATATTAAAATAAATGTGGAGGAACCCACCACAGCACAAACAGGATTGGCTGTACCACCCCCACCCCCTCTTTATTTGGAATAGTACTGGCCTCTTCCTGAGATGGACATCAAGTCCTCACCTGAGTTACAGCCATTCTCAGTGCCTCTCAACCGCACTTGTGCTACAAAAGTCACTGAGGAGCCTTGTTTTCTACCAAGCTGTGACTCACCTGTTTGAAGGAAGGGTCACAAAAATATTGCATTCCAAAAAATTTAATAGAAAATAATGAAACATATAAACCAAATTAGTTGGTCTGTGGGGATCAAAACTGGAAAAAAGAAAGATTAATCTTATCCTGCCTGTCTATGTACTGCCTATAAATTCCTCTTATTAACACATAGGGCTAGATGCATCATCGCTTAGAGAGTGATAAAATGGAGAAAGAAAAAGTGCCAGCCAATCAGGGCCTAGCTGCCATGTCACAGGCTGTGTTTGAAAAATGACAGTTAGGAGGTGATTAGCTGATACTTTTTCACTCTCCATTTTATCACTTTCCAAGCGATGATGCATCTGGCCCTTAATTGGCTAACTAACCCTTTCATTTAACAATAGTAATCTAAAACAAATCACCCCATTCTTTACCTCTGACCCAGTAATTATAAAGTTCATAAATATCCCGGGTGCTTGTGCAGCTTCAAACATAATAAGTTTTCAGCCACTTCACCTTACTACTGGTAAAAATAATGTGAATGGGCCCAGGTGCTGAACAAGGTCAACCTACTGTAATGGGAGTGTTACAGGTTTATCCAGTGTGGCCCACAAAGTGTATTAGGCGACCTATTACTGGTATAAATTTCTACAATTCTCTTAGAAGCAGGTTATAGGACCTGGGTTTGGCCAACATATCTATTCATCACTGTGTAGTTGCAGAAGAAGTAGGCAAACTAGAATTACTGTAACATAAAAAGCAGTGCAGCAGGTATTCAATGTCAAGTGATTCAGGGGCATGCTATTAACATGATTTGCTAGCAAGAGGAACATAATATTTTTATAGCATGAACAGATAAACCAGGGCTGCAATGAGGGTTGTGTGACTACTTCCACCACCCAGGGGTCACAACCAAGAGGGAAGCACTATTGCTAACCTGATGGCACTCTGCTACACTGTTTTACCTTGCAAGGTATCTGAAGAAGTAAACTGCTGCAAGGAAAGCTTAAACCATCAACTTCCTTCACCACATCTCCCACCATGATATCATGACATCATATACATAGGGGTCTGCTGGACCAGGATGTACAGTCACCCTGCTTTGGCACTGGGGTAAACAGTTTAAGTGGCACATAAGCACAAACACCTTATGGTGCAATTATTTTTTCAAATAAGCTATCAAATATAGGAAAATCAAAGCTTTATATTCAACTGGTAAAGGGCTATTATTTCACCATATTGGATTTTTTTTGTACTCATAGAGTGTCTGTCTTTGTTTTGTGTTCCATATAGAAAGTTATCTTGTTTTTTGCTTTAAGATTAACTATATTTTAGGATTACGTATATTTCAGTATGGTCAGAGAGCGAATGACCCTATAAATTGGTCTAAGTAACAGATCAAATTTCCATGTGCTTAAATATGTGTAAACATTAAATATGATCCAACAGTTCACTCAGCAATGTGATCATATGATTATTAATTTTATTGTGGTAATTTATTAAAGTTAGAAGATGTCGATACACAATAGCTAATGTGTGTCATCTTTCAAAGGTGTTCAAACTAACAATGTATTGTTTTTCATTGGAATATTTTGGGTCATTGCCTAATATTTCAAGAGATGGCACAGTAGGTAGAATGAACTTTATTTGTAGTATTAATTGTAAGTATACTATGTTGTACATTGCTTGGTTGGCTCTGTTAACGTGAAATATAGAAAAATAGAAACCACATAAACTAGACAACGTCTATGACATAAATGATGCTTAGTTTATAAAACACATCACACTTTGGGGTGGCAAGTGCAGCAACACAAATATAGTAAAACATTTTACCCGCCAATGCTTATAAACTCTGTGTAGCATAAATCTGATTTCTAACTTAAAAAAAGTTAGATAGAGACAATTCCAATTGCAATAGAAGGTGTTTTGCAGGAATACTCATGTGAGAACTACTTTATAGTAGATAGCAATATTGCCATCATATTGTTCAGGATGGAAATGAGAACTGCATAATGGAAATGGTTTTCCAGTGTCATATACAGTATATGCTGAAATCTATAAAGAGTGCTGTAATCAAAATTATACTTATACTGTACAGTGCATTTGTTAATGTTCTCAAGTTTCATTCACCAAGAAGCAGTTAATATTAACTGTCATTTATTTTCAAGCTTTTCTTCTTTTGTGGTTAATTATAACTGACTGAATCATAAAGTATAGCAAGACATATACTATATATCATATATTGATACATTTTTCTTCAGCACACCCCATTACTTGTTTTGAAGCATAATATATTCATGACCATTACACTTTGGGAGCAAGAAGCAATTTTATTGGATTATAGACACAGCCGGTGTCTCAGCTCATATAAAGGCACATCCAGTTTTAAGAGGAAGGAAAGAATTACATGCTTGTTGGTTATTGAATTTAAAGGTCACTTTCCTGGGACACTGTGCACCTCTCCAGAGAGTTTAAAATTAAATTACAACACTCTCTATGTGCAGTAAACCTCAAAAAGAACATCAACAATCCCATCAGCAGCAACAGTAAAAACGACCAATTCCATCATAATACCAAGTAATTATTGTGTTTTATCTGAAGTTAACCCAGAATTCACATCATTCTTTTCACTCCTTCTATTTCTTCTAAAACCATTATTTGGACATAATGGTTGTTTTGTCACATAGAATATTATCTTATACAATAGCACTCAGATTATCTTCTTTGCCATATTTACAGTACGCCATACTATGTCTAAAATATTTTTATGTTCCAATTTATTTTTTCATTACACAAACTATCCAATTGAAGAGTTTAATGGTTATATATTGTATAATGATAAAATACAGATTTTTTTTATTACACAAACCATCCAATTGAAGAGTTTAACAGTTTCTTTATATTTATATTCTATTAAGTATTATAATATACAGATATGTCCTCATACATCTTTGCTGCAGTCACACCAAACAGACCCTCTTGGCACGCCAGGTTGCGTGAGAATCTTCTAGCGCTAGGCATTCTTTTTTTGCTTTTTTTATTATGCAAATGCGTCTCAGTCACAATGCAATGTGACTAGCATGCATGAAGATACTGTACTGATTAATTTGATATACAGTATGACACATGTATATCTGCATGCAACTGAGTCTTTGAATCTGTATACGAAGTGCTACGATGTAGCAGCTGCAGCATTTTTCCAATACAAATTCTGTTCTGCTCCGTATACAGTCTCACACAATATACAAGTGTCATATACTGTAACAAATGAATCAGCACATTCAACTCATGTGTCCTAATTGCATTGCATTGTGACTAAGATGCGTAGGACCTGGCAGCTCACTCATGCCAGGCATCTCGCGCTGTATGGTGTATCAATGCTAGATGTATGAGGACACATCTGTATACAGCATATATATATATAAATATATATATATATATATATACACTGCTCAAAAAAATAAAGGTAACACTAAAATAACACATCCTAGATCTGAATGAATGAAATATTCTTATTAAATACTTTGTTCTTTACATAGTTGAATGTGCTGACAACAAAATCACACAAAAATTATCAATGGAAATCAAATTTATTAACCCATGGAGGTCTGGATTTGGAGTCACCCTCAAAATTAAAGTGGAAAAACACACTACAGGCTGATCCAACTTTGATGTAATGTCCTTAAAACAAGTAAAAATGAGGCTCAGTAGTGTCTGTGGCCTCCACGTACCTGTATGACCTCCCTACAACCCACACAAGTGGCTCAGGTAGTGCAGCTCATCCAGTATGGCAAATCAATGCGAGCTGTGGCAAGAAGGTTTGCTGTGTCTGTCAGCGTAGTGTCCAGAGCATGGAGGCGCTACCAGGAGACAGGCCAGTACATCAGGAGACGTGGAGGAGGCCGTAGGAGGGCAACAACCCATCAGCAGGACTGCTACCTCCGCCTTTGTGCAAGGAGGAACAGGAGGAGCACTGCCAGAGCCCTGCAAAATGACCTCCAGCAAGCCACAAATGTGCATGTGTCTACTCAAACGATCAGAAACAGACTCCATGAGGGTCGTATGAGGGCCCGACGTCCACAGGTGGGGGTTGTGCTTACAGCCCAACACCGTGCAGGACGTTTGGCATTTGCCAGAGAACACCAAGATTGGCAAATTCGCCACTGGCGCCCTGTGCTCTTCACAAATGAAAGCAGGTTCTCACTGAGCACATGTGACAGACGTGACAGAGTCTGGAGACGCCAAGAAGAATGTTCTGCTGCCTGCAACATCCTCCAGCATGACCGGTTTGGCAGTGAGTCAGTAATGGTGTGGGGTGGCATTTCTTTGGGAGGCCGCACAGCCCTCCATGTGCTCGCCAGAGGTAGCCTGACTGCCATTAGGTACCGAGATGAGATCCTCAGACCCCTTGTGAGACCATATGCTGGTGCGGTTGGCCCTGGGTTCCTCCTAATGCAAGACAATGCTAGACCTCATGTGGCTGGAGTGTGTCAGCAGTTCCTGCAAGATGAAGGCATTGATGCTATGGACTGGCCCGCCCGTTCCCCAGACCTGAATCCAATTGAGCACATCTGGGACATCATGTCTCGCTCCATCCACCAACGCCACGTTGCACCACAGACTGTCCAGGAGTTGGTGGATGCTTTAGTCCAAGTCTGCGAGGAGATCCCCCAGGAGACCATCCGCCACCTCATCAGGAGCATGCCCAGGTGTTGTAGGGAGGTCATACAGGCACGTGGAGGCCACACACACTACTGAGCCTCATTTTGACTTGTTTTAAGGACATTACATCAAAGTTGGATCAGCCTGTAGTATGTGTTTCCACTTTAATTTTGAGGGTGACTCCAAATCCAGACCTCCATGGGTTAATAAATTTGATTTCCATTGATAATTTTTGTGTGATTTTGTTGTCAGCACATTCAACTATGTAAAGAACAAAGTATTTAATAAGAATATTACATTCATTCAGAACTAGGATGTGTTATTTTAGTGTTCCCTTTATTTTTTTGAGCAGTGTATATATATATATACACACACACACACACACACACACACACACGCACATACACACACATTTATTGGCAAGCTGCTCAATCAGATGTCATTCAGGTGCTAAATGGGAGGGGTGATTCGGAAAAAAAAACATTTTACTATTCTTAATGCACATTGAGTGAAAAATAATACTACAAAATGGGGGTAATTCTGAGTTGATCGCAGCAGGAAATTTTTTAGCAGTTGGGCAAAACCATGTGCACTGCAGGGGGGGCAGATATAACATTTGCAGAGAGAGTTAGATTTGGAGGGTTATTTTGTTTCTGTGCAGGGTAAATACTGGCTGCTTTATTTTTACACTGCAATTTAGATTGCAGATTGAACTCACCACACCCAAATCTATCTCTCTCTCTGCACATGTTATATCTGCCTCCCCTGCAGTGCACATGGTTTTGCCCAACTGCTAAAAAAATTCCTGCTGCGATCAACTTGGAATTACCCCCAATACTCAGATAATACAGAGATCTTGGTTGCATATATCTGCAGATATAGGGTTAAGACCCTAGGCCGAACGGCAAGGTGTCTCTGTCACTGTTATTTTTCACTCAGAGTGCATAAGGGATAGAAAAATGTTTTTCTTACTCAGAATTACCCCTCCCTTTTAGCATCTGAGTGACATCAAAATGTGACAGAGCAGCTTGCCAATAAATGTGCATTGTGATAGAGAAGCATGGATGGGTCAGCATTAGGAGGAATTGGTGACTCCTGAGTGCCATTAGAGAAGCTAGGGGTGTCTCCAGGTAAGCTGGCTGTCAGATGCTGTAGGAGCCATTATCATGTGGCCTTACACTGGGCTATTAGACCCAGACATATTTATAATTATTTATAGGGTGGGTTTGGGCGCAGTACCCCCTGTGCTGGTGTGGCTGGGCTGCTTTAGTTCAGCACACCCTAACACCTTATTAACACTTATGTTTTTCCTATCACATTGTATATATATTTTTTATTTTACTCAAACGTCTCGCTTACATAGCACTTATGTGCTTCTTATTAACCACAAATAATTTTGACCTGTGTGTTGCCCTAGGGTGGCCAGCCTGTGCTGACATGATGGGGTCTGGCACCCCAGACCCATACCTAGTGTTAGAGACCCCCCCCAGTGACAGAGATGCCTTGCCGTTCGGCCTGGGGGTTTAACCCTATATCTGCAGATATATGCAACCAAGATCTCTGTATTATCTGATTGTTATATAGTGTTATTTTTCACTCACTGTGCAATAGGGATAGCAAAATGTGTTTTCTTACATATATATATATATATATATATATATATATATATATAAACTGCCTGCTATATATGTCTTGTTATGTTTGCATTGTATTGTGAATGCCTGTTCCTGGCGACGGGGAGTACACCCGAAATGCTGTTGGACTAATAAAGCTGCAATTTTAATACTTCATTCAGTCTGCTTTGAGTGTTGCTGTCTTTCTACAAATCTATATTGGCCCATGCCATTGGAGCTATGGAGGGCATCGCAGCATTTAATACCCATATCCATCCGGCTATTGTCTGATATATATATATATATATATATATATATATATATTGTACACACACATATATATATATTCTATATATATATATATATATTTAATATAATGTATATATACATATATATATATATATATATATATATTTACCCACACACAAACACACACACACACGCACATATGCATGATGTATGTACATAATCTATGATTTGTAATTTTTTATTTGTATTAGCTATGTTTTTTTACAAGAAAAACTGAAGACTAAAGTTCATGTACAGAAAATGTTTCTATCTCATTCTTAAAATATTTATATGGTTCCAATACCAGTATTGTCACTTTCCATTTGTTCTCATTATTTCTTATAACTAATAAACAGAGCAACCAAAAGTTTATATCTTAACTCTGTCAAGGTTGTAGCACATGCAACAAAACAATGCTTTGAACCCTTGACTCATAGAAATTGTCCTGACCTATGGGTTGTTAATTGGGATATGAATATGTTCTCACCTGTACATGTTATCTCCTAAACCAAAAACAAGTCAAAAGTTAAATTTTCATGTCCTCAGTGTAAGGAAACCAGTGATTAAAAAATATACAGTGCAGTTCCTGCACTTACCATATCATTTTAAAAAATTGGTCTATTTACATTATTTACCTGGATATCTTCCTATTTTGCAAACTAAGATATCCACCCTCTTTTATTTCATTCTCATTCTTTAAGTTCATAATTGATGAATTTTGGATTATTTGCGGTCTAAGTTGATGGTGCACATTAACACTCTGGGACTGATTCAAAGCATCATACAAGTCAACCACCACTGCTTAGAAATAAATATAACTCTCTACCAATATTCAGAGTTGACCACAAGTTGTTGCATTGCTTCCATCAATCTATTTATGAAAGCAGTTGTCAACACTAACATTTTGCATTGATACAAGCCTGTGGCAACTCCCTGATGGAAATCCTGGATGCTGACTAAACTTTTTGATTGGCCAATACTCAGAACAGGGAAATGGAGTCTAACATGCTGATTGTTATCACCAAAGACCCCTGCAAAGATGTTTGGGTTTCGTTGCACCTGACATGCAGGTTGTAACTCTCTGTCTGGGCTCCCAAGTATGGGGCTTGTATACACTGGAGTTGGAACTGATGTACACTGAGAGGCATGCATTATGTAGTCAGGACTAGATTGGAAACTCAGGTTCAGAAACAGGTAGAGATCATGCAGGGACCAGAACACACAAGAACTAGGAATCAAGTTGTCTAATTCACCAAGGGAATGCACTAGGAAGAACAAGGGTTAGATGCTGGAGTATGGTGTATGAGTCTATAGGGACTCACTTATATAGGTGCTTTCAAAATTGACACAAAATGTGATGTCACTTTTGGAGCAAATTCTGTAAATATAAGATAGAGCCGTGTGCACGTACCTATGGGAGCCAAGGCTCCCTGACAATTGCTGGGGACTGAACTGACACAGCATGGGGAAGCAGAGGGAACATCTTGACAGAAGGTCTCATTGTAGTGAGCACCCATCTGCAGCTGGCCTACTGCAGCACTAATATGCCAGCACTGCCAGATCTGGTAATTGAATGTTGGGCTCCAGTGCATTGTGACATTAACCCCCTCAAAGGGCTTATGTGGAAACTTTTGGTGGAATTTCAGAATAAGTTCGGGAGTGTCAGCGTCCGGAGTCCTACCGGTATGCTGGGGCCGCGGGGCTGGCTTCCTTGGCGTTGTGCGGGCAGCGGCGGAAGTGGGCTGCTGCGCCGGATCCGTGGGCAGCAGTAGCGGGGGTGAGGGGGTCCGCTCGTGGTGGCGGGACGCCGCTACAGCGGGTCGCTCTTGCTGAACCGTTGCTTGGAGACCAGGGGCAGTGAGCAATGTGGCTTTACAAAATGGTCTGCATTACTGGGCGCCGCCATGTTGGAGACCAAGTTTTAAGCATAGTTCCTGTTTCCTGTTTCTTCCAGCCAATCCAGGGGAAGCTCTCCCTATAAAAGGGGGCTGGTTTAGGACAGGGACGCCAGTGCTTCAAGTTACAACCCTCTTGTAGGTGCTTTAGCCTGTGCTCCCAGGATTCATGCTGTATCTTGGATCCTCCTGATCCTGCTTAGTCGGTTCTCTGTTGCTGCTGCAGCCCTGCCATTTCTTGCCTGCTACTGCCTGTGGAAGCGCTCCTGGAAAACCCGGTCCAGTAATACTCTTTGGGCACAGTCGGGCCCGGGTCTTCTGCCTCGTCTTTCAAGCCACACTCCACAGATCTCCTTCACCAAACACGCCTTTGTTCCACTGACCACAGCCTGCAGATTATTATCTTCAAGCCTCGTTTTCCAAACCACAGTCCACAGTCCTTGTCTCCAGCCACGTTTTCAACTACCATCCACAGTTCCACAGTTCATCATCTACAGTCTCATCTTTCAAATCACAGTCCGCAGTTCTTCACCTCCAGCCACGTCTTTAACCATTGTGCTACAGCCTCAGTTCCCTACCTCAGCCCTGTACATAATAAATACTTTCCATTGACTCTCAAACCCCGCCTACGTTCTTCATTGCTCCGTGTCCCATGCGAAGGAACTATATCCAGCCCCCTCATCTGGTTCATTCACAGCCTGCTACCTCCTTTGGCAAATCTCAGCTGCCGGATCCTCAAACCCTGCCAGACGTGACAGTAAGCACTGGCCAAATGTATTCGACCGGTGATCAGGCCTCAGGAGGGGATTCAACTGCAGATATCTGTTCTCGCTTAAGTAAGCAGGAGGCCACACAATCTCAAATCGTGCAGTTCATGCAGAGTATGTCCGAACGTCTCGATTCTCTCTGTGTTGCCATGACGGCACCTCAAGTATCTACAGCTGCTCCCACATTGGCACCTCCGGTCCTTCTTCCTCCTGTACCAGTACCACTTCCACGTTTGCATTTGCCACCTCCCAGTAAATTTGATGGGAATCCAAAACAATGCAGCGGGTTTCTTAACCAGTGCGAAATCCAGTTCGAACTACAGTCGGCCAACTTCCCATCAGCACGAACCAAAGTAGCCTATATAATTTCTTTACTTACCGGGCAAGCATTGGAATGGGCTTCACCTTTGTGGGAGAGGATGGATCCCATCTTATCTAACTATCCAGAATTCATGGCCACCTTTCGAAGAATCTTTGACGAACCGGGCAGGACTTCTGCCGCCTCATTGGAGATCCTGCGCCTGTGTCAGGGCACGCGTACGGTCAGTCAGTATGTGATCCAGTTTCGCACCCTTTCCTCATAACTGAACTGGAACGAGGAGGCTCTCATTGCAGCTTTCTGGAGCGGTCTCTCCGAAAAGATCAAAGATGACCTCTCAACTAAGGACGTACCTGATAAGTTGGATAAAGTAATTTCTTTATGCAATAAGTTAGATCTGAGGTACAGGGAATGCTGTATGGAGAGGTTGCGGTCAGATCGCCCTAAGCCTAGAGTTGTTCTTCCACCAACACCATCATCACCAACTGTGGAGGAACCCATGCAGATTAATCGCTCCCACCTCTCCAATTAAGAACGTCAGAGACGGCGACAAGAGAGCCTGTATTGTGGTGCATCTGATCACTTTGTTAAAACTTGCAGTCTACGTCCGGGAAACGCCCGCTCCTAGTTTGTGCTGGAGAGGTCAAGCTAGGAGAATTCTCAGAATTACATACCAAGAAAGAGTCTGTCCTGTTAACCCAATTGGAGCTCCCTTCTTCTTCTCTTCTCATCCCTGCACTACTTGACTCCGGAGCCGCCGAAAGCTTCATTACGTCAGCTCTGGTCAAACGATCTGGAATACAAACGGTTCCTTTGGATCGTACCATTTCTGTTACCGCAGTGGATGGAAGTTATATCCCAGAGGGTATTATATCCTTTCGTACTATTCCTCTCAAGATGAAGGTCAGAGTTCTCCATTCAGAAAAAATCTCTTTCCTTGTAATTCCTAAAACCTCTCATGAACTAATCCTAGGGTTTTCATGGTTAATCAGACACAATCCCCACATAGATTGGCAAACTATGGATGTTCTCTCTTGGGGACAAGACTGCTTTCAGAACTGTTTACCTTCAGTTAGACCTCTCTGTTCTTCCAACCCTTCCAGCCTTCCTGTGGAATACCAATCTTTTCAAGATGTTTTCAGTAAGCATGGGGCGGACACCTTGCCTCCGCATCGTACTTGGGATTGTCCCATTGAGCTAGTACCCGGTAAGACTCCTCCCCGAGGTCGAATTTACCCTCTCTCACTTCCCGAGACACAGGCCATGTCGGAGTATATACGGGAGAACTTGGAGAAAGGGTTCATCAGGTCTTCTACATCTCCGGCCGGAGCAGGGTTTTTCTTCGTCAAAAAGAAGGATGGGGGGTTGCGGCCCTGTATTGACTATAGAGGTCTCAATGACATAACAATTAAGAACAGATATCCGTTACCTCTGATTCCAGAACTGTTCGACCGTGTTAAAGGAGCTACTGTATTTACTAAGTTGGACTTACGGGGGGCCTACAATCTTATACGTATTCGCCCAGGGGACGAATGGAAGATGGCATTTAATACCCGCGACGTCCATTACGAATACCTGGTAATGCCTTTTGGCCTATGCAATGCCCCAGCCGTCTTTCTAGAGTTCGTTAACGAAATCTTCAGAGATCTCCTCTATGACTGCTTGGTAGTGTATCTAGATGACATCCTCATTTTTTTCTAGGGATCTGAAGACCCACCGGAAACAAGTCAAAGAAGTGTTAACTCGTTTACGAAGGAATCAGTTATTCTGTAAGTTAGAGAAGTGCACCTTTGAAGTACCCACGATTCCATTCCTCGGTTACATTCTTTCAGGGCAGAGGTTACAGATGGACCCCGCTAAAGTCCAGGCGATTCAGGATTGGGCACTTCCAGCTACCTTTAAAGGAATTCAACGTTTCCTGGGGTTTACTAACTTCTACCGAAGATTCATTCAAAATTATTCTTCTGTCATAGCTCCTATAACCGCATTAACTAGGAAGGGAGCTGATCCTGCCAAATGGTCTCCGGAGGCTTTGGAAGCTTTTTCATCTTTAAAGGAGGCCTTCACGACTGCTCCAGTTCTTCGACAACCCGATCTCAGCCGTCCGTTCTTGGTGGAGGTTGATGCCTTTACTGTAGGAGTAGGAGCAGTATTATCCCAGCTTTTCGAGGACAAGAAGGTCCATCCTTGTGCATTCTTCTCGCGAAGATTCTCCCCCACTGAACAGAATTACTTTATTGGGGAAGAGGAATTACTGGCAATTAAGTTGGCCTTTGAGGAGTGGAGGTATTTGTTGGAGGGAGCTCAGCATCCAATTTCGGTGACCACGGATCACAAGAACCTCCTGTATCTACAGTCAGCCCGATGTCTGAACCCACGCCAAGCAAGATGGGCACTCTTCTTTACCCGTTTTAATTTTAAACTCAGTTACAGACCAGGTTCCCTCAACAAAAAGGCAGATGCATTATCTCGCTCCCTAAGTTCAGAAGGACCCTCTGACCATTCAAAAGAGCAATTTATCCTGGAATCCACCTCTTTTTCTGCAACTAATACCTCTCTACTTCCCCCTCCAGGGAAGATCTTCGTTGCACCAAATCTTCGCAAAAAACTTCTTACATGGGCTCACTCCTCCTCCTTCATGGGCCATGCGGGCGGTCATAATACACTTAAATTCATTCAACGCTCCTACTGGTGGCCTCATCTCAGGACTGACGTTCAGGAATTCGTAGCTGCCTGTCCAAAATGTGCCCAGCATAAAAGTCCCAAAGGTCCACCAGCCGGGTTACTCCATCCTTTGCCGGTACCACTAAGACCATGGACGTATATTTCTATGGACTTTATTACAGATTTACCTATGTCTGGTGGGCGGAACACCGTATGGGTCATAGTTGACCGATTCTCTAAAATGGCACACTTTGTTCCTCTGGCTAATCTTCCATCTGCATCCCAGTTGGCAAAATTGTTTATAGCAGAGATCGTTCGACTCCATGGTCTACCCCAGGAGATCGTGTCTGATAGAGGTCCTCAATTTGTGGCCAGGTTTTGGAGATCCCTATGTTCTGCTCTTGGCGTGAAATTAAACTTCTCCTCAGGATATCATCCTCAAACGGATGGTCAAACAGAGAGAGTGAACCAGGATCTGGAGACTTTTCTGCGTTTATTCATGTCCTCCTCACAGGACGACTGGTTGGACTTCCTCCCGTTCGCAGAATTTGCCCATAACAATCGTTATCACTCTGCCACAAAATCTTCTCCATTCTTCATTAATTATGGTTACCATCCAAGAGTTCCTGACTACCAACTTCTGCCTACACTCGAGGTTCCGGCCGCAGAGTCAACACTTCGTCAATTTACTGAAGCCTGGATACAAGTTCACAAGACTTTGCTCAAGACATCCAAGAGATATAAGACCTATGCAGATCTGAAACGAAAAGCTGTACCAAGCCTTAAGGTAGGAGATCGGGTTTGGGTTTCCACACGTAACCTAAGATTAAAGGTTCCTACAAAAAAGTTTGCTCCCAGATTTATTGGGCCTTACCCAATCGAAAGAGTGTTGAATCCTGTGGCTTACAAAGTGAAATTACCTCCGCAGTTAAGAATTCCTAATGCATTTCATATTTCTCTCTTAAAACCACTGGTACTTAATTGGTTCAGAGCCGCTCTGCCTAAGTCACCCAAGATCCAATCAGCACATGGAGATGAATTTGAGATTCACAAGATCCTCGATTCTCGCAGACGTTATGGTCGCATCCAGTACCTTGTTGATTGGAAAGGGTATGGGCCAGAGGAGAGATCTTGGGTAGATGCAGAGGATGTCCATGCTCCAAGACTTCTTCGGACATTTCATGCCAAGTTTCCAACTAAACCACATAGGTGTCCGGAGTCCACCCGCAAAAGGGGGGGTACTGTCAGCGTGACAGGGAGCATGGATATCTGACATCTAAACCCAAAAATGTTCTTGCCCAAACACTTTCCAATCCACCAGAAATTGAAGGATCATTGAGAGACTATGGAGACTAGAATTTGTCTGACATCTGATATCACCTGTAATGGCAGAAGAAGGAGGACTGGATGTAAAAATCTGTTTAATAATGAGTGGTTTGAGAAGTGACACATGGAAAACATCAGGGATTTTGAGTGTAGCTGATAGTTTTAACCTTATAGCCACTTGATTAATCACATGAAATTTTTTGGAAGGGCCTATGAACCTGGGAGATAATTTTATGGTTGGTACTTTCAGCCAAAGATGTCTAGATGATAGCCAGATGCTATCATTTGGATTCAACAAGGGGGATTTACTTCTCATTTGATCAAAGAACTTGTATCACATAGATGCTTTGCCTAAATTCCTTTTCAAATCACTCCAATTAGTAAAAAAAGATTTCACAGTGTCACGGACTGCTGGTAATGTTACTGACTGGCAAGAGGACAATTCAGGTAGAATTGGATGGAAACTATTCTCAATAAAGAAAAGAGAATGTCCTGAGGCTTTCTGAAAAGGTTATTATGGGCAAACCCAGCCCATGGTAGCAAGATACCCAATTGGCTTGATTAGCAGATACATTAATTCTGATAGATTTTTTGAGATCCTGGTTTACTCACTCAGTTTGACAATTGCAATTTAGGAAGTAAGCCAAAAAGAATCTCAGGTTGAAATAAAAACGTTAACAAATCTCTCCAGGATGTGGAGATAACGTGAACCCCACTATCCAAAACAATGGTCCTTAGGGAGCCAACATAGCCTGAAAATCTCCATAATAAATACTTCTGCCAACTTGGGAACTGAGGGCAATCTCTTTAAAGGAACAAAATGAGCTGCCTTGGAAAACATATCCTCTCACATAGTATTGAACCCTTGACTAAAAGGAATATCCATAAAGCCCATGGAAATATATCTACAATATATAGACAGTCAGGAACTTGTAGCAAATATAACAGACCCATTGGGGTTTGAAGTGGAACTTTGTGCTTAGCAGATGTAGGTGAGGCACCATGAAGTCTCTGACATCCTTACACACTGATGGCCATCAAAACCTCTAAGGAGCAAATTCAGAGTTTTTAACCCCTCCTCTTCCTTGCATGGCATGTGAAGTCAGATGAATGAGCCCATGGATAAGCTTTAAGAGAGGCTTTGGCATTACAAATGTCTTTCATGGAGGAATCTTAACTGTTGGTTACAGAAACAAATACTGATTTATTCTCATAAGTTTCCTCTTGTTGGGAGAAATTGAATACTCCAGACAGTGCATCAGCCTTGATGTTTTTGTTTCCTGGGCAGAAGGTAATTACTACGGTGAACTGGGCAAAGAACAGTGACCCTCTAGCCTGGTGATAATTTAAACAGTGAGCTGTTTTGAGGAACAATACGTTTTTGTGGTCTGTGCAGACTGTTATCAGGAACTTTGCTCCTTCTAGCAAGTGACACCATTCTTGCAAAGGCAAAATAATAGCCAGTAACTCCTTGTCCTTTATGGTATAGTTTTTCAGGGCTGGAGATTTTGCATGAAAAGAAGCCACAGGAATATCACTTCCCTGTTGCAGTGCAGGGCAGTGCAAGAGCACTGCCCTGACACCAACTGTAAAAGTGTCCACCTTCAGAAAGAAAGGCTGATCAGGTTTGGGTTGCCTAAGATGCTGAAGAGAAATACTTATGAGTAAGAGAACACTTGTTCAGCTTCAGGGGGCCAAACTTATGTACTGTATGAGCAGATAATTTTGTTACTACTGATGAGTAACAAGTTGCCTATAGAAATTGCAGTATCCTAGAAAGCATTGAATTGCATTAAGTTCAGTCAATCAAGGACAGTTGGCAATGGTGAAGAGCTTCTCTAGATCCATCTGCAGACTGGATGCAGAAACAATGCACCCCAGGAATTCAATCTCCTTCTGCTCAAATGTGCATCTCTCCAACTTACAATATAGCTGGTTTACTCAGAGTCTGAACCAGACCTCCCATGCATGCTCATAGTGACTTAATATATACCTGCAAAATATTAGTATATCATCCAGACAGGCCACAACATATTTGTAAAGAAGATCACAGAAGATGTTATTTATGTATGTCTGAGAAACAGCTGGCATGTTACTTCATCACGCAAGTTATAGGCTGCTTTCTATTCATCACCGGCTCTGATTCTGATACAATTTTAGGCCCCACAAAGATCTAGTTCAGTGAAGACCTTTGCCCCTTTTATCCTATCAAAGTCCTCCAAGATGTCAGTCATTTATGAAGATGGCGTAAAGACACTGGCAATCAAAAAGGGTCCAAGAACCCTGTCTCTCTTTTTATTGAAATAGAGTCCTGCACTAGCCATTGAATTTGACTCCCTGATAAACCCCCTGTTGAACATTTTCCTTAATGTATTGAATTCTGCCTGGTCTCAGGTATTGACAGAGGGAATACTCTTCCTTGATTAGGCACTTTTTCAGGTAACAGGTCAATAGGGCATTCCCATTCCCAATGAAAAGGTAGTGTTTCAGCTGTTTTTTGCTAAACACATATCAGAAGGACTTATCCGGTGCTGGAAAATAGTCATTTTGAGAGATAGTGGTACTCTGAATAACTCAATATGGAGGTACTGTATGATTGCCGACAAGCATTTCTGATGGCATTGAGAGCACAATGACAGAATTTTTTTGTTTACTCCAATCTAAGATGGGACTGTGTAAATATAACCTTGGTAGACCCAGGATAGTAGGACTTTCAGCTGATGGGAGCATATAGAAGGAGATTAACTCCCTGTTGAGAGTGTCAACTTGCATTGTTAGATTTTGAGTTTGTGAGCAAATAGTAGCTGCAGGCATTTTATTCCCATTCAAATTATTATACAGAGAGGAACCTGAAAGACACACAAGAAATTATGAGCTTTTGAACTTTCTTGACCATATTGAAAATGCCATAGACACTAGAATCTAGAAAGGCCTTGAATGGTTCAGAAGGTTTCTCTAGCAACAAGGACACAACAATGTTAAATTGAGACAAAATATTCTCTTTTGGGGTCTAATCTATTACGTGTAAAATGACTATCTCCCAGTCAGTTAGGCCCTCTCATTTCCTGGATGCTTGTGACAGCTACTCAGCTACTAAGAAGGTGGTGGAGGAAATTAGTTCTACCACCTCTCCAGGACCACGTTAAGCCCTGATTATATTTGATATGTAAATTTGTGGGAAGTTATGCCTGATTAAAGTGTTATTTCTCTGTGTAATATCCAAGAGAAGATATAACAGATAGCAAAGTGGTAGGGTTTAGGTTACTGCAAAAGTTTTGAAACAAATAAGTGATAACCAGTTTAGTATTAGTATATTAGCATAGTAGCATTTATGAGTTAAATAATCCAAACTCTTAATGTAAACTGCCTGTGCATGTATATACAGGAAAATGTGTATTAGTGGTGGATCCCCTAAAGTTATAGATCAATCATAACACAGCAAGAAGGAAAAATATATAATATAATTAAAAAAAAACTTGGAAAAAATGTAGAAAAAAGTCTATAAATATAATTTAAAATAGGAGATGAAAAAAAAGGGGAAAATCCTCTCTAGTATAATTTTACTTACACTCCTGTAGCCAATAACCAATAAAGAAATGTCATACTGTGATTGTCTGTTAAGATATATAAGACAGTCACACTGTAGTTGATTCGAACTCTAATCATCTTTATTAAGAAACAAACTTCAGTATCAGTAGTCACTGGTGTCAGTAGTCACTGGTGTTTTAAAAACAGTGTCCTATGAACTTATTCAGTTTTAGTTGCAGTTTTGCTATTTTAGCAGAACTGCAACTGGCTGCGATCACATGCTGGGGCCCCCAGTCAGCCTCTCCATCTTACCTTGTAGGGACAAAACCAAATGCCAGTTGGCATCTTATCCTTTGAATGCTTAGACATGAGATGTCCAGGTCACACTGTGAACAAAGAATTCATCTGATATATGCAGCAATACACTCATCTTCTTCATCAGTTAAATCATCCACAATAGCTTTTACTCTCTAAATGTAAATTATTGTACAATAAGAGCAAGACAAATGTCTAAAACATACCAAACCAAATGACTTGATAAAGGTGAACCCAGGAAGGGGCACCCTTTGCTTAACCAAGTTCAAGCACGCATTCAGTCAGTCAGCATCAGGTTCATACACGGCTGCAGCCAGTGACCAGTCAACAAAATAACCTTTGTAATAACTAGCCACACGTGTATTCAGTGAGGAATAATAGTGCAGAGCTGCTTTATTTCCTGAAAACATTACATTATAAAGAGGTACATATTTGCATACAGTGGCGTAGCTTCCTTACACAAAACATAATCCTATTGGTTAATAAACTATCTTCTTAGCAACGCTATAATTCCAGTTTGCGGTTTTACGTGTGACAACAGTGGACTTCGGTTAAACTCATAATCTACATATGTCTGGGTCTGCTTCCGTTCCTGTTATACCGCAAACTGATAAATGCCTTTGCAGCCTTCCCATTTAGCTGCTGATAATATATTTGTGCAAGGAGTTTATCTTAGATAAAGGTCACAGCTTCACAATATGGGTTCAAACAAAGTACAGGTCTACACTCTTTCCTGTGTCAGTTCTAAGCTGAAATACAATTTGAAACAGTTTGTAAGATGTCAATTATAAAATGGAGTCCTATGAACAAATATGGCTTCCATCTTTATCAGACTGTATACTGTATATTCATAGCACTAGTAGCAGAACTACGTTTCTCTAAAGTGCTTGCATTTGTTTAATTGTTCTCTGAAATGTATGATGGTGTACCGCCTGTAAAGTGACTGGAACACCACTTTCATGAAGTCATGCTTGTATCTCTTGTTTAGTCTTATTTTTTTTTTCATTTCATGTTTACAATTACCATGCTCATCAATTTGGTGAATTTTATGTTTAAGCTTTCTGAATTAAACTGTGGAGAGATCAACAGAAATCATATATAATCCTACCCAATTACATCCCCTCCATACAGTGCACACATAACTCGACTTACAGTACAGTACAGTACTGTATATTCTCTTTCTTTGCTCTCACATCCTCTTGACCCTCGGCCAACATTCCTTTGTGACTGGATTATACAGCCCACCTACATTAGAACCTTTGCAATCTGGCTTGAACATTATGCAATATGTACTGTAGCACCTACCCGTATATCTCAAAACCTATTTCCCTATTGATTTTAGCTTGCGAAAAGAGCCGTGTTACCTTGATATCTGTCTCTTATTACCTAGTCTGTTTTTATTTGTTCCCCATTGAAGTGCAAAGGAATATGCTAGCACTAAAAAAGTAACCATATATAAATCAATTTTATCCTCACAAACAAAATACATTTAACTGTGAGTAACATAATCTCCTAATATAAAAAGAAAAAATATAATCCAATTAAAGATTACACGATTGTGTACCAAAGATGAATAGATGGGGGATCTACTGTACTGTAACAACTTAAATGAGAACATATATTCAGGCGGTGCATATAGATCATAAGCCGACGATACGCAACTGTACTTCTCCTCACCTGACCTCTCCCCTTCTGTCCTCTCTCAAGTATCCAGCTGCCTCGCCACAATCTCCTTCTGGATGACTGAGTGCTCCCTGTACCTCAACATAGGGAAAACAGAACTCATCATCTTTACCCTATCCAGGGACTACACCCTCCCTAATATCTCTGTTCACTGTTGACAACACCATCATCCTCCCTGTTCGCAACCTCTACTGCTTGTACGTCACTCTTTACTCCTCCCTATCCTTCACCCCCCACGCTCAATCCTGTCAGTTCCAGCCACATAATAGTCCTCTCCCAGAGTGTGATTAAACTTATTATCCATTCACTGGTCATCTCACGGCTCAGCTATTGCAAACATTCTCCACATTGGCCTCCCATGATCTCATCTTGCTCCACTCTGATCTGTTCTCAATTCCACAGCTTGACTTATCTTCCTCTCCCTCCGCTCCACATCTACCACTACCCTATGACAAAACCTGCACTGGTTCCCATTCCCCTATAGAATCCTCTTTAACTCCTCCCCTCATGTACAATGCCCTCTCTAACTCCACTGATCCTAACATCTCCAACCTCATCTCCGTATGTACTCCCTCCCACCCACTCCAGTTGGTCAATGACCGTCGCCTCTCCTCTACCCTGGTCACTGCATCCCATGTGCGAATCCAAGATCTTACCCACGCTTCCTCTCTTCACTGAAATTAGATCCCTCACACTATTAAATTCTCCCCAACTTTGCAAAGCTTCAAACGGGCATTGAAAAACCACCTGTACATCAAAGCTTACCCTTCTGCATAAACTAGTTTTGAGGCCACTTTCCCAACCTACTACCTCATGCCTTGGCCATCTATGCCTTACTTACTTCCTACCATCATGCTGCCTATCACTTGCTTGCACCTCATGTCACCTGTCTATCTACCCCCACCTCCTGGATTATGAGTTCCTTGGAGCAGGGCACTCTTCCCTCCTGTTCTCACAACCCTCTTCTCTCACACTTCAATTACAGCTTTTTTGTACATACTGAATGTCTATACCTGCATCTTCTCTCACTTATTACTATTTATTTATTCCAGTGGCTACCTGCTCCCAGTAGAATGCTAACTACTCCTTTGTTTCCTTTCATCTCAGCTGTAGTGTGTACTGAGAATTGTGTTGCTAATTTTTACCTGTGCTCTTTTTTAGTTTTTATGTTACTGTAATGTTAATTTCTGTGTACCCTGTATTATTCTAATGTCCGTCGTATGTACAGCGCTATGAAACACTTGTGGCACCATATACATAAAATATAATAATAACTTAAATTGTAGGTGTTTGCATCTACATATTCCAGTCAGCAAGGCACACTCATGCAACCTCATCACTATATTTAAAAGTAAGTAATAAAAGTTCCAATTGTAACTGTGTTGTACTATTACTATTGGAACTTTTATTACTTACTCTTAAATATAGTGATGAGGGTGCCTTGCTGATTGGAAGATGTAGATGCAATTACCTACAATTTAATTTATTATTATTATATTTTATTTATAAGGTGCCACAAGTGTTTCTTAGCACCATACATACACACACAGTCCAACATTGTGTATACAAAGCCAATTGATCCTCTCAGATTTGATCATTGCCAAAAATTCTTTTTATGCAGCAAAACTGAGAGCAAGGTATGTTTTTCTTCCAAGAATCAGTACTGACATTTCCAGAATGTAGATAGCTGTTAGTATCCACTTATTTAAGGTCATTTGTGTTCATAATTTCCTTGTATCCAGATATTCAATCCTCATTTTATTGAATTTAGAGGTAAAAAAACTGGTTAAAAGAGTCATTGTCACCCTTCCAAATAATTTAAATATTGTCAATATATCTCATGAAATATAAATGTTCTACTTAAAAGAGTTATTATTAAAAACACAAGACCGCTCCCAGCTATTCATGTGCAAATTCGCAAAACTATGTGCAAAAATTGTACCCATAGCTGTACCATATACTTGTAAATAAAATTATCTAAACAATTCAAATTCCTTTCTGGAACGAATCCCCTTGTTCAATGTCATTTAAGATTTCTCAGATGTTGAAATACAGAAGTGGATTCCTTAACATATGACTTCAGAGTAGTCACATGGCTATAAAATATGCCATTATTAAAACTCAGAACAATATGCCATTATTAACCTACCTGGTGGGTGTTATGCACACCAGTGCCTGCAGGAAAGTACTGGTGTCAGAACTGTTATGCACTCCAGTGTCTGCAGGAATGTACTGGTGTTTGAACTGTTATGCAAAACAAATGGACTCACAGACAAACTGGGGAATATGACATAAAGTACACAGAAGGTAATAGGGTAACAAAATACACACAAAGTGAACAGAGAAGCCCAGAGGCTAAGGAACTGGGTATCTCCCTTGTATTAGAACTGCACAGATGGAAAAAGCAAGATGTTGTGTTTTAATACATAGAGAACCCGAAATGCTGTTGCTAAGGGCAACAGCAAAACCCTAAAGGGTTACCAACGGGTGTGGCAGTAAACTCCTTGGTCAGAGATGGAATGATAGACACAAGGAGAGTCTCCACAATCCTATTTCTCACTTGCAGTGCACAGGTTTTAGCTTACTGCCACTAAACTGACCCCTGACACCTAGCACAGTGAGACAGGATTAGACAGGCAAGTCTTAGAATACAGCCGCAAACTTGCTAAGTTCACAGAGTAGTAACAGAACCCCAGCAAGCTAAACGACTGACTCCAGTCTTACTGCTAGGTCTGGATTGGCAGAGTGTAATACCAAATCCCCAGGCCTATTTGCAGTAAGCAACAAACAAATACAAAGCTACACAGTACTGGCTAACTTTCATGAACTGACTAACCAACAAAGATTCAGCAGCATCTGCTTACCCTGAAAAGAGGCCTTATAAAGCAGGTGCTGTCCACGCCCCACTCAGACCTCACAGACTGTGAGCACAAAAACCAGCACCGGATCCCCTGCCGTGCACAGAGCCTATAACCACTGCACAGCAAAAGACCCGAACCGGAGTATCAGCTGCGCTCAGGTTACTCCACTAGCACTTGTCTCCCGGTTGCCATGACGACGTGGCAGCACAGGGCAGGAGACCCTAACAGTACCCCCCCTCTGACGAGTGGTCAAAGAACCCCTACCACCGGGTTTATCGGGGAACTGCGAGAAGAAAGAGCGTATCAGTCTGGGGGCATGAAGATCACAACTGCGCACCCACGACCGCTCCTCCGGGCCATACCCCTTCCAGTGCACCAAAAATGACAGCCGACCCCGAACCACCTTGGAGTCAAGAATCCTTTCAACAACAAACTCCCTCTGGCCACGTATCAGAAGAGGGGAAGGTCTTCCACTGGAAGAAGGATTGCTAATCGCCCGTTTTAAAAGGGAACAATGAAATGTTTTATTGATACCCAAAGAACGGGGCAGATTTAACTGAAATGCCACCGGATTGATAACCCTGGTGATCTTATAAGGGCCGATGAACCGGGGCCCTAACTTATGAGATGGCTGTCTCAACTTCAAATTCTTGGTAGACAACCAGACGAAGTCTCCTTATTTGAAGCTGCAGGGTCTTTTCCGCTTATCAAAAACCCTTTTGGTCACTAATGACACAGACACAAGGGCTTTCTTCACTTTCCGCCAAATACCTCTAAGGACCGAAACCACAGAGGAACCACCAGGCGTGGAGTCCAGGGGGTCAAAAGAATTGGCCTTAGGATGATGCCCATACACACAAAGGAAGGGAGAGATCCCTGTAGCAGAGTGAGCCGCGTTGTTATAGGCAAACTCCGCCATGGACAGATGAGCAACCCAGTCAGTCTGACACTTGGAGACATAACACCTGAGGAACTGCTCCAAGGACTGGTTCACCCTTTCAGTCTGCCCATTAGACTGCGGATGGTAGCCTGACGACAAGCTGACAGAAATCTGGAGATCGGAACAAAATGCCCTCCAGAATTTGGCCACAAACTGGGATCCGCGGTCAGAGACCACATCAAGTGGCAACCCGTGGAGACGCACAACATGCAGCATAAATAATTCAGACAGGTGTCTGGCTGATGGCAGCCCAACCAGTGGAACGAAGTGCGCCATCTTCGAAAACCTGTCAACGACAACCCAGATGGCTGTCATCCCCGAGGATTTGGGCAAGTCCACCACAAAATCCATTGAAATGTGGGTCCATGGCTTAGATGGGATAGAGAGTGGATGTAATGGGCCAACAGGAACCCCTCTAGGAGTCTTATTTCGGGCACAGATGTCACATGCCCGAACCCACTGATCCACATCCTTAGCCACCGAGGGCCACCACACCGCCCTAGATAGCAACTCCCGAGTTCTGGCAATACCCGGGTGACCTGCCGACTTCTTGGCATGGAATTCCAGGAACACTCGCTGTCTTAACCTAGGAGGCACAAACAAAAGACCTACCGGAAGGTCTGGAGGAGCCTGCTCCTGTGCTCTAAGGACTAATGATAAGAGGTCCTGGGTAATGCCCACTTTAATACATGATGGGGAAACAATGGGCAACGGCTCCTCGGTGGTCTCCTGGATTGGAGCAAAACTCCGCGAGAGCGCATCAGCCTTGATGTTTTTTGACCCAGGGCGATATGTTATCAAAAAATTAAAGCGAGCAAAAAACAAAGCCCATCGTGCCTGCCTGGCATTGAGACGCTTCGCTGACTCTAAATATGCCAGATTCTTATGGTCAGTGAGAATTGAGACCACAAACTTAGCCCCCTCAAGCCAGTGTCTCCACTCCTCGAGTGCATCCTTAATAGCCAACAATTCCCGGTTACCCACGTCATAATTCATCTCGGCAGGCGAAAATTTACGGGAAAAGTAAGCACAGGGATGAAGGCGATTATCAGACACTCCCATCTGAGAAAGCACTGCCCCAATACCCATCTCAGAGGCATCCACCTCCACCACAAAAGGACGCTCTGGATCTGGGTGTCGCAGCACCTTGGCCGAAACAAATGCCCTTTTGAGACGGGCAAAAGCCGCTTTAGCCTCACAAGACCAGTGAGCAACATCCGCCCCTTTCTTAGTGAGTGCCACCAAGGGCGCCACTATAGACGAAAATCCAGCGATAAATCGTCTATAAAAATTTGCAAAGCCCTGGAAACGCTGAAGCGCCTTCAAACTAGTGGGCTGCACCCAATCCAGGACTGCCTGTACCTTGGAACCCTCCATTTGGAAACCTTCTGGGGAGATAATATATCCTAGAAATGCGATTTGCTGAACTTCAAATTCGCACTTCTCCAGCTTCGCCCCAAGCCGGTGGTCTCTGAGTTTCTGGAGGACTAAGCGTACATGCTTCCGATGTTCCTCCAGGGAATGGGAGAAGATTAGGATGTCATCTAAGTATACAACTAAGAATCTATCCAAATATTCCCTGAGCACATCATTCATGAAATCCTGGAAGACTGCCGGGGCATTACAGAGCCCAAAAGGCATCACCAAATATTCATAATGCCCTGAGTGGGTATTAAAGGCAGTCTTCCATTCATCCCCCTCTCTTATTCGGATTAGATTGTACGCACCGCGTAGGTCAATCTTAGAAAAAATGGTGGCAGTACGAAGCTGGTCAAACAAGACCGAAATGAGAGGCAGTGGGTATGAGTTTTTAATCGTGATACGGTTCAATTCCCTGAAGTCGATGCAGGGTCGCAACGAACCGTCCTTTTTACCCACGAAGAAGAACCCCGACCCAACTGGAGACTGTGAAGGTCTGATAAATCCCTTAGCCAAGTTCTCCTGAATGTACTCTGCCATAGCCTGAGTCTCAGGACGTGACAGGGAGTACAACCTGCTCTTGGGAAGCTTAGCATTTGGCAACAAATCAATGGCACAGTCATAGGGGCGATGGGGAGGTAGTACCTCTGCAACTTTTTTGGAGAACACGTCCGCAAAATCTGCATAACACCCTGGCAATCCTGGCAAACTTAGCTGCGAGAGCCTGACTGGAAGGCTCAAGCAACTCCTGAAACAATCAGTACCCCAACTAAGAATCTCCCCAGAGACCCAGTCAAATTGAGGATTGTGGGCCCTTAACCAGGGTAACCCCAACACCAATGGGGCAAAAGTACAGACAGTCACATAAAAGGACAATTTTTCAGAGTGTGTGGCTCCAATAAACAAAGAAATCTGGCTAGTGCAAGAGGTAATTTTACCTTGGGATAATGGTTCCCCGTTTAACCCACAAATCTCAATTTCCGATGCCAAGGGTACTAAGGGAACAGAGTGTTTCAGGGCGAATTGGCGGTCCATAAAAACCCCGTAGGCCCCACTGTCCACAAAGGCCTCAGTCTTGACAGTTTGACCGAGGATCTTCAAGGTCACCGGAATGATAAAAGTCTTCTTGGGAAATTCTGACTTCTGGCCTGACAGGATATTTCCCATCACCCTCAGGCCCTGAAGTTTTCCGGCTTTTCTGGGCATGATACTACCACATGACCTTTATTCCCACAGTACAAACACAACCCCTGCTGTCTCCTCCGCGTCTTCTCACGCGAGGAGAGGCGGGTAGCCCCAATCTGCATAGGCTCCTCAGAAAATTCCTCAGAGTCTGAGGTTCCCTTGGGAAGGAAGGAAATCTCAGTCTCCCTTTCAAGCCTACGCTCTCTCAGCCGTCTATCCACCCGGATGGATAACTGCATGAGCTGATCCAAGCTATCAGGCAAGGGATATTGTACCAGTTGGTCCTTTATCTGGTTAGAAAGACCTCTTCGGTACTGGTGTCTCAGGGCTGGGTCATTCCACTGGGTATCATGGGCCAACCTCCGAAACTCCGTACAGTAAACCTCAACTGGCCTTCGCCCTTGCTTAAGGATCGAAATCTGAGCCTCGGCTGAGGCCGTCTTGTCAGGGTCATCATACAACATGCCCAGTGCCGTAAAAAAAGCATCAACACTTTTAAGCGACGGACAGTCAGGCTGCAACCCATATGCCCAGACCTGTGGGTCTCCTTGTAGCAAGGAAATCACTATGCCCACCCGCTGAATCTCCGACCCAGAAGACTGAGGCCTAAGCCGGAAGTATAGCTTGCAGCTCTCCTTGAAACAAAAGAACTGCGAGCGATCTCCAGAAAAACGATCCGGGAGATTTACTTTCGGCTCCTTAACCCCTGCAGGTGCTGCTGCTGCGGGAGCTCCACCAGCAGCCTGGGAGGTGTGCATTTTAATGGACAAATCATTAAATTGTCGAGTCAGGACCTGCACCTGATCGACCACCTGTTGCAACGTATTTTGAGGGGTATGCTCCATATTCCCACAAAATTTCAACAGGAGTATTGGGCTGCTGAATATGTTATGCACACCAGTGCCTGCAGGAAAGTACTGGTGTCAGAACTGTTATGCACTCCAGTGTCTGCAGGAATGTACTGGTGTTTGAACTGTTATGCAAAACAAATGGACTCACAGACAAACTGGGGAATATGACATAAAGTACACAGAAGGTAATAGGGTAACAAAATACACACAAAGTGAACAGAGAAGCCCAGAGGCTAAGGAACTGGGTATCTCCCTTGTATTAGAACTGCACAGATGGAAAAAGCAAGATGTTGTGTTTTAATACATAGAGAACCCGAAATGCTGTTGCTAAGGGCAACAGCAAAACCCTAAAGGGTTACCAACGGGTGTGGCAGTAAACTCCTTGGTCAGAGATGGAATGATAGACACAAGGAGAGTCTCCACAATCCTATTTCTCACTTGCAGTGCACAGGTTTTAGCTTACTGCCACTAAACTGACCCCTGACACCTAGCACAGTGAGACAGGATTAGACAGGCAAGTCTTAGAATACAGCCGCAAACTTGCTAAGTTCACAGAGTAGTAACAGAACCCCAGCAAGCTAAACGACTGACTCCAGTCTTACTGCTAGGTCTGGATTGGCAGAGTGTAATACCAAATCCCCAGGCCTATTTGCAGTAAGCAACAAACAAATACAAAGCTACACAGTACTGGCTAACTTTCATGAACTGACTAACCAACAAAGATTCAGCAGCATCTGCTTACCCTGAAAAGAGGCCTTATAAAGCAGGTGCTGTCCACGCCCCACTCAGACCTCACAGACTGTGAGCACAAAAACCAGCACCGGATCCCCTGCCGTGCACAGAGCCTATAACCACTGCACAGCAAAAGACCCGAACCGGAGTATCAGCTGCGCTCAGGTTACTCCACTAGCACTTGTCTCCCGGTTGCCATGACGACGTGGCAGCACAGGGCAGGAGACCCTAACAGTGGGTATTCCAAATTTTTATGAATTTTGGAAATATAATAGAATATTGATATTATTGGATGGTCCTGCATCAAATATTCATATTCTTCTCTATTAATACTCTCTTTCCTGAGACCATTCATCAAGATAACTCATATTTATGATACATAAGACTCTGTAGGTTCTTTCTTTAAAAGTTTATATGATTTCACATCTCCTAAAATTATTTTCTTTTCAGTCTCATAGTCATAAATGTGTGAGGAGCAATTGGCTTTGTGTGCCAATAGATTCTGTGACAGAGAATATCCCCAAGAATTTATTGAATAATCTATTTGCGGTTATGAATACAGGTAGGAAGGATTTAATTGAATATAAAGTAAAAAATAAGAAATAGTCCAACCTTAGTTTTATTACAACATATATTAATGAAGAGAAATCAATAAGAAAATCATTATTGAGACATTAGGATGTTCTTAAGACAGATGCTATACTTTGTAAAGTACTGCCAGAGAAATCCCATGTTATTTTAAAAAAAGAAAGAAACCTGAAGAATATCCTGGCAACTAGTATGTTACCACTAAAACCGGTAGAAATTAAAGAAAATGGAAACTACAATGAACAGGTTTTTATAAATGTGGGCAGTGCAATATATGTAAGTTTGCACATCTTTTGAAAATGCTGCTATATAAATGGTATCCAATGGCATCCATGGACACAGCTCCCCAGGGCGAAACATGCATTTGGCAAACAGTGGAGGTAGTAGGTAATGCAACAACCTCCTCATCCGGCAGCACCTCATCTGGCATACAACAGGTACATCCTATTCTCTACTCTGCACTGAGAAAGTTCATATACACGTACACCTATTCACAGAAACCACATAATTGGCTTCTCATTTAAAACAAAAAATGTTTTTTAAACAACATACATTTTATGGAAATGGGGCTAATGCTCTTGCTGTGAATTAATGGAATATAACCATGGACTCAGATCTATTTTTAAAGATACACATATTTAAGGATCGAACAATGCAACAATAACTGTATTTATATTTTATATATATATATATATATATATATATATATATACAGAGTTCCAGATGCCTGGGGGGCACTCTCCATAGACAAAAAAGTCAGATGGTTCAATGTTTCATAAATGGCTTTAATCAGTCGACGTTTCAATTCTACAGCAAGAATCTTTTTCAAGACATGCCTCATTCATTTTCACAAGGTTAAATTCAATTCAGCGAACAGACAGCTGCCAAAAATGAAAACATATAACATAAAATCAGTCTCACGGGCCCAAACATTTCACACCACCACCCTAGGGTATATCATAGATTCAAGTAATGTGAAATATTGTATAATGCTGCACCGAAATTAAATGAGTGATCAGGCAGCCTTATTATTATGGAGTAATGGATATAGGACTGGACTATGGAGTGATCAGGCAGCCTTACTATTATGGAGTTAATGGACATAGGACTGGAGTTGATAGGAGCAGGAATGTGTATAGCTGAGTATGTGTTTATTGTGCAGTTTGTGCCCTCCTATTAATAGTGGAATGCATAGCACCCTTTACTTCCAGCTAGTGGGCTGCGCTCCACGTTCCCCTGCTGTTGATTAAATAAATTTCTTTGTGTGGCTTTGTCATTACTATTTTCTATGTTGCCTTATTGAGGCTAAGTGTGCAGCAGACGTGTATATGTGGACGAATATAGTGCTGCTACTGTACAATTTAATATAGTTTAGCTGTGTCTCTGTTGGTTTCTATTCGGCGCTCACTTCTGGTCCGTGGAACGCATGGCGTTTCTGGTAGTTTGAATGCACACCGCCGTGGACAGCGGCTTCATACCGCTGAGTGGTGTTCTATACCTGATTTTAGCTATTATAGCTCTTGGGGCTATTGGTCCTACAGTTGGGTTACGATTGTTGTGAATATTTGAGGTGATTATGGTGACATGGAGTTGGTTTGCACTGCATCAGCTAATGCCATCCACACTTCCTGTCACTCTCCTATATAAAGCTTGTTAGATGAGGGGTTAGCACACAGCTCCAGGGTGTGCTAGCCGAAGCTGACTACCTGTTTGTGAGTAAACATTTGAGATTATTATATTAGTCTATTAGACCATTGTTGGATTTGATGTTTAAGGACATAGGGATTTTGTTTCTGTATTTTATATTCTATAGTTTGTATGCCTTTAGATGGTCCATGGACCTGTTGAATGACTTGGAGATTGGTTTAATTTGGTCATCTGTATATAGTGAGTATTCCATCTCCCCTGGTGATTTTTTAAATGGGACTGATTAGTGAGCTGTTTGGTTCATTATAGATTATGAATTTATCTCCCTCATAGGACTTGTGGATTAATGCACTTGCTCACATTATTTAATCCTTTTTTGCTCTGGAGCTACTGGAATTCTCATTAGTGAGTATGACACTGTGGAGATTGTGACTATTGGTGTTTCTTCACCTTGGTGGTCATTTCTTTCACTCATTTATTTTCGGTGCAGCATTATACGATATTTCACATTACTTGAATCTATGATATACCCTAGGGTGTTGGTGTGAAATGTTTGGGCTGGTGAGACTGATTTTATGTTATATGTTTTCATTTTTGGCAGCTGTCTGTTTGCTGAATTGAATTTAACCTTGTGAAAATGAATGAGGCTTGTCTTGAAAAAGATTCTTGCTGTAGAATTGAAACATGGACCGATTAAAGCCATTTATGAAACACTGAACCATTGGACTTTTTAGATATGGAGAGTGCCCCCCAGGCATCTGAAACTCTTTGTATTATTGTGGACCTGCCGAACTTAGGTGAAATCCACTGGGAGCACCCCTTTCATTAAATTCGTATAGATGAGAGTGCAGGACCACCTTGTGTGTGTGTATATATATATATATATATATATATATAAAGACTATAAATCTCGGATCTGTCTTGGATCCTTTTTTATTGCTTATTCAAATAGACAGAATGTCACATTGTATCTAAAAGTTCAATAACAGTACATGGAACCTTTCAATTGGTTTCTTTCAACTCACCCTGGGGCTGGTATAATTTTCTTATATTTAAAAGATCACAACAGCAATCCATGAGTATGTACAGTGAACAAGCTCCGGTACATGCTGGCTGGTTACGGTGGAGTAACTTGGTTAGATGTTCACTAAATCTGTTGAATCACAGGCACCTATCACTGACGCTCTGCTGCTTATTGCCCGATGGTAGTATGGCAGCTGGCCACCCCTGTTCATTGCACCTGGTTAGGAGCCAAAAGTCACGGTGGCGGGTCTCCTCATCGACTCTGTTCAGAGTGCCTGGTTGTGAGCCAGAAGCCAGGGCAGTGGGAATCCTCCTCCTCTGCCACCATTCGGTGCTCCTGATTATAAGCTAAAAGCCACAGTGGGTCTACTCCATCTGCCTAACACACTGTGTCTGCAGTGTTACTCATAGAATGATAGCTGGTGTTTCTCAATATAGCTCCAGTGATTAATAAAAATAATTGTGTTGGTTCCATTAAAAATCTCAACAGTTCAAAGCAAAGCAAATCCTCATCAACGCGTTTCATCATTAGCCAAGGACTTCATCAAGATATCAAATTTGCACATGTTTTTATAATGCTGCTTTGTCAATGGCATCTGAAGGCATCCATTGACAAAGTCCCCTAGGGCAAAACGTGCACTTGACAAATAGCGGAGGTAGTAGACAATGCAGCTACCTCCTCATCTGGCAGCATCTGGTATACAACAGGTACATACTATTCTCTGGTCTGCTCTGAGGTGCTGTGAGTACATTCCCTCAAGCTGTTTTCTACACTGTGCACATCATGAGACCATCCTGAGGCATTCCCTACAAACTTTACCTTATCTATATTTCCTCTGGGGCAGTCTGTTTTATAATTGGACTGCTCACCTTGATTCCACTTTGTATTTCCCACTCACTCTGGGCAACAGCATCCGTTAGAAACTACTTCCCATATTTCATGCTAAATCTCCTTTTCTGGCACTCTCTGGTTGTGAGTGCCGTATATATATATATATATATATATAGCAAGTGGAAGGTATTCCATGATCTTTAAAAACGATGAATAAATCCCGAACGTTTGTAAATGCTCACATTTCAAGTAGAGATGAGCGGGTTCGGTTCCTCGGAAACCGAACCCCCCCGAACTTCACCCATTTTACATAGGTCCGAGGCATACTCGGATTCTCCCGTATGGCTCGGTTAACCCAAGCGCGCCCGAACGTCATCATCCCGCTGTCGGATTCTCGCGAGATTCGGATTCTATATAAGGAGCCGAGCGTCGCCGCCATTTTTCACTCGTGCATTGGAAATGATAGTGAGAGGACGTGGCTGGCGTCCTCTCACTTTGTTTCAGGGGGCTGCATATCTTTATTCTGGGGACCAGCAGTATTATAGGAGGAGTACAGTGCAGAGCTTTGCTGACCACTGACCACCAGTATTATACGTTGTCTGCCTGAAAAACGCTCCATATCTGTGCTCAGTGTGCTGCATATATCTGTGCTCACACTGTTTTATTGTGGGGACTGGGGACCAGCAATATTATATAGGAGGAGTACAGTGCAGAGTTTTGCTGACCAGTGACCACCAGTATACGTTGTCTGCCTGAAAAACGCTCCATATGTGTGCTCAGTGTGCTGCATATATCTGTGCTCACACTGCTTTATTGTGGGTACTGGGGACCACCAGTATATTATATAGGAGGAGTACAGTGCAGAGTTTTGATGACCAGTGACCACCAGTATTATACGTTGTCTGCCTGAAAAACGCTCCATATCTGTGCTCAGTGTGCTGCATATATCTGTGCTCACACTGCTTTATTGTGGGTACTGGGGACCACCAGTATATTATATAGGAGGAGTACAGTGCAGAGTTTTGCTGACCAGTGACCACCAGTATACGTTGTCTGCCTGAAAAATGCTCCATATCTGTGCTCAGTGTGCTGCATATATCTGTGCTCACACTGCTTTATTGTGGGTACTGGGGACCACCAGTATATTATATAGGAGGAGTACAGTGCAGAGTTTTGCTGACCAGTGACCACCAGTATACGTTGTCTGCCTGAAAAATGCTCCATATCTGTGCTCAGTGTGCTGCATATATCTGTGCTCACACTGCTTTATTGTGGGGACTGGGGACCACCAGTATATTATATAGGAGGAGTACAGTGCAGAGTTTTGCTGACCAGTGACCACCAGTATTATACGTTGTCTGCCTGAAAAACGCTCCATATCTGTGCTCAGTGTGCTGCTTATATCTGTGCTCACACTGCTTTATTGTGGGGACTGGGGACCAGCAGTATTATATAGGAGGAGTACAGTGCAGAGTTTTGCTGACCAGTGACCACCAGCATTATACGTTCTCTGCCTGAAAAACGCTCCATATCTGTGCTGCATTGTGGTATATAGTAGGAGTACAGTGCATATTTTTGCTGACCACCAGTATATAATATATAGGAGTACGGTACAGTAGGCCACTGCTCTACCTAGCTCTGTGTTGTCAAGTATACTATCCATCCATACCTGTGGTGCATTTCAGTTTTGCACAGTTTGCTGACAACCAGTATATAATATATAGCAGTATGGTACAGTAGGCCACTGCTCTACCTACCTCTGTGTCGTCAAGTATATTATCCATCCATACCTGTGGTGCATTTAAGTTTTGCACAGTTTGCTGACCACCAGTATATAATATATAGCAGTACGGTACAATAGGCCACTGCTCTACCTACCTCTGTGTCGTCAAGCATACTATCCATCCATACCTGTGGTGCATTTAAGGTTTGCACAGTTTGCTGACCACCAGTATATAATATATAGCAGTACGGTACAGTAGGCCACTGCTCTACCTACCTCTGTGTCATCAAGTATACTATCCATCCATACCTGTGGTGCATTTAAGTTTTGCACAGTTTGCTGACCACCAGTATATAATATATAGCATTACGGTAAAGTAGGCCACTGCTCTACCTACCTCTGTGTCGTCAAGTAAACTATCCATCCATACCTGTGGTGCATTTCAGTTTTGCAAAGTTTGCTGACCACCAGTATATAATATATAGCAGTACGGTACAGTAGGCCACTTCTCTACCTACCTCCGTGTCATCAAGTATACTATCCATCCATACCCGTGGTGCATTTCAGTTGTGCGCAGTATATATAGTAGTAGGCCATTGCTATTTATACTGGCATATAATTCCACACATTAAAAAATGGAGAACAAAAATGTGGAGGGTAAAATAGGGAAAGATCAAGATCCACTTACACCTCGTGCTGAAGCTGCTGCCACTAGTCATGGCCGAGACGATGAAATGCCATCAACGTCATCTGCCAAGGCCGATGCCCAATGTCATAGTAGAGAGCATGTAAAATCCAAAACACAAAAGTTCAGTAAAATGACCCAAAAATCAAAATTAAAAGCGTCTGAGGAGAAGCGTAAACTTGCCAATATGCCATTTACGACACAGAGTGGCAAGGAACGGCTGAGGCCCTGGCCTATGTTCATCGCTAGTGGTTCAGCTTCACATGAGGATGGAAGCACTCATCCTCCTGCTAGAAAAATGAAAAGACTTAAGCTGGCAAAAGCACAGCAAAGAACTGTGCGTTCTTCTAAATCACAAATCCCCAAGGAGAGTCCAATTGTGTCGGCTGCGATGCCTGACCTTCCCAACACTGGACGGGAAGAGGTGGCACCTTCCACCATTTGCACGCCCGCTGAAAGTGCTGGAAGGAGCACCCGCAGTCCAGTTCCTGATAGTCAAATTGAAGATGTCACTGTTGAAGTACACAAGGATGAGGATATGGGTGTTGCTGGCGCTGAGGAGGAAATTGACAAGGAGGATTCTGATGGTGAGGTGGTTTGTTTAAGTCTGGCACCCGGGGAGACACCTGTTGTCCGTGGGACGAATATGACCATTGACATGCCTGGTCAAATGACAAAAAAATCACCTCTTCGGTGTGGAATTATTTTAACACAAATGTGGACAACAGGTGTCAAGCCGTGTGTTGCCTTTGTCAAGCTGTAATAAGTAGGGGTAAGGACGTTAACCACCTCGGAACATCCTCCCTTATACGTCACCTGCAGCGCATTCATCATAAGTCAATGACAAGTTCAAAAACTTTGGATGACAGCGGAAGCAGTCCATTGACCACTAAATCCCTTCCTCTTGTAACCAAGCTCCTGCAAACCACACCACCAACTCCCTCAGTGTCAATTTCCTCCTTACACAGGAAAGCCAATAGTCCTGCAGGCCATGTCACTGTCAAGTTTGACGAGTCCTCTCCTGCCTGGGATTCCTCCGATGCATCCTTGAGTGTAACGCCTCCTGCTGCTGGCGGTGCTGTTGTTGCTGCTGGGAGTCGATCGTCATCCCAGAGGGGAAGTCGGAAGACCACTTGTACTACTTCCAGTAAGCAATTGACTGTCCAACAGTCCTTTGCGAGGAAGATGAAATATCACAGCAGTCATCCTGCTGCAAAGCAGATAACTCAGGCCTTGGCAGCCTGGGCGGTGAGAAACGTGTTTTTGTTATCCACCGTTAATTCACAGGCAACTACAGACTTGATTGAAATACTGTGTCCCCGGTACCAAATACCATCTAGGTTCCATTTCTCTAGGCAGGCGATACCGAAAATGTACACATACCTCAGAAAAAGAGTCACCAGTGTCCTAAAAAAATGCAGTTGTACCCAATGTCCACTTAACCACGGACATGTGGACAAGTGGAGCAGGGCAGACTCAGGACTATATGACTGTGACAGCCCACTGGGTAGATGTATTGCATCCTGCAGCAAGAACAGCAGCGGCGGCACCAGTAGCTGCATCTCGCAAATGCCAACTCGTTCCTTGGCAGGCTACGCTTTGTATCACCGCTTTCCAGAAGAGGCACACAGCTGACAACCTCTTACGGAAACTGAGGAACATCATCGCAGAATGGCTTACCCCAAATGGACTCTCCTGGGGATTTGTGACATCGGACAACGCCAGCAATATTGTGCGTGCATTACATCTGGGCAAATTCCAGCACGTCCCATGTTTTGCACATACCTTGAATTTGGTGGTGCAGAATTATTTAAAAAACGACAGGGGCGTGCAAGAGATGCTGTCGGTGGCCTGAAGAATTGCGGGCCACTTTCAGCATTCAGCCACCGCGTGCCGAAGACTGGAGCACCAGAAAACACTCCTGAACCTGCCCTGCCATCATCTGAAGCAAGAGGTGGTAACGAGGTGGAATTCAACCCTCTATATGCTTCAGAGGATGGAGGAGCAGCAAAAGGCCATTCAAGCCTATACATCTGCCTACGATATAGGCAAAGGAGGGGGAATGCACCTGACTCAAGCGCAGTGGAGAATGATTTCAACGTTGTGCAAGGTTCTGCAACCCTTTGAACTTGCCACACGTGAAGTCAGTTCAGACACTGCCAGCCTGAGTCAGGTCATTCCCCTCATCAGGCTTTTGCAGAAGAAGCTGGAGACATTGAAGGAGGAGCTAAAACAGAGCGATTCCACTAGGCATGTGGGACTTGTGGATGGAGCCCTTAATTCGCTTAACCAGGATTCACGGGTGGTCAATCTGTTGAAATCAGAGCACTACATTTTGGCCACCGTGCTCGATCCTAGATTTAAAACCTACGTTGTATCTCTCTTTCCGGCAGACACAAGTCTGCTGGGGTTCAAAGACCTGCTGGTGAGAAAATTGTCAAGTCAAGCGGAACGTGACCAGTCAACATCTCCTCCTTCACATTCTCCCGCAACTGGGGGTGCGAGGAAAAGGCTAAGAATTCCGAGCCCACCCGCTGGCGGTGATGCAGGGCAGTCTGGAGTGAGTGCTGACATCTGGTCCGGACTGAAGGACCTGCCAACGATTACTGACATGTCGTCTACTGTCACTGCATATGATTGTCTCACCATTGAAAGAATGGTGGAGGATTATATGAGTGACCGCATCCAAGTAGGCACGTCAGACAGTCCGTACGTATACTGGCCGGAAAAAGAGGCAATTTGGAGGCCCTTGCAGAAACTGGCTTTATTTTACCTAAGTTGCCCACCCTCCAGTGTGTACTCCGAAAGAGTTCACCTTGTCAGCAATCGGCGTATGAGGTTACTTCCAGAAAATGTGGAGAAGATTATGTTCATCAAAATGAATTATAATCAATTCCTCCGTGGAGACATTCACCAGCAATTGCCTCCAGAAAGTACAAAGGGACCTGAGATGGTAGATTCCAGTGGGGACGAATTAATAATCTGTGAGGAGGGTGATAAAGCTAAATATTTATCTTATATAATACCCTTTATGAGGTCTAAGAACACTGTACGCTATTTACGTATGGAGTACCGTAAGGGTACGCACGTTGCGTAACAATCGCTTAGCCGTAGTCGAGACGCTCAAGCGTCACGTTCGCTCACGGCCAAGAGATCACAGGCAGGCATGCTATTGGCTGCCGACTAACGTAATGATTCGCTATAGCGTAGCGGACACTCGGGACCACGAGGAGATCACCAGCGGCGCTGACGCTCACAATGTTAAACCTTTATATCTAAACCATAAACAGTGTATTATGCAGTAAGACCTTAGTGTAGTGATAGAGTGTAAATGCAGCACAGTATAACCTTATTAACTTAAAAGCTGTTCGAGCGTCACCGACGCTCTGAGAATACTTAACACTATAAGAAATACACAGATACCGTGCTTAGGGTCCAACGCCTTATATATATATTATGAATGTTATACTTGCAAAAGAATTAATACAATACAAGTCATACACTACAATATAACATAGACTAACTAACCAGATAACTACATGGGAAATACAATACAATACAATTACGTTTTAAGGGAAAATAAGAGAGAAAGAGGAGAAGAGAGAGAGAGAGAGATATGGCTCACAATAACAGTAAGATCAATATGATTGCGGAGAAAACTTACGCACAAAGGGGAACGATCGCATGCGCCTCTGGACATCCAGCTCCCGATTATCAGCAATGAGAACCGTTGAAGAGTGAGCTGGATGTGATCGGCTTGTCTATTTATGCCCCACACACAATACAATTCAATGGTCCCTACAATCTCATTGTTCATTGGACACAGGAATTCCTCCTCGCATTATAACAAAAGGTCATAGGTTGATTCATACAGGTGGGCTGTGACAATTTCCAACTGCTCAGGTGGGTGGGAAACTAGGTTTCCCGCCGCATGGATAAGTAAGTGCAAATAATAGTAAATGGACATAAACTTCTTATGTCCATAACTATTCGCACGAGCGATTAATCCGCTCCAAACCAACACCGGAATATTGCTAATTAAATACTCTTCCGATGGATACTAAACATCACTGTATGACCCCTGTTGGACCCTTCGTACAATACAAAGAGGGATCTCTCTGTCCAGGAACATGCTACATTAACTAAACTTTCAGAATCTATCAAAGGGACCATGATCTACAAAGTACATTATATAGTGAAAATATGTAACGATTGAGTCGCACGCTACGATCACATAAACTCTACCGTAAATGCGCACATCGTGCGCCTGCGGGTGCACGCGACAGCGAGTATGCGCACGCACGGGAGAGTGTACGCATGCGCAGCACGGACCTGTATGAGGTGCAAATATGGTAGTGTGCATAGAGATATTTTTCTGACTTTGACAGTCCACCCTTTGGCAGTCAACAATAACTGCCACCTTCTAAAACATTTCAAAAAGAGAAAAATATATGTCAGGGGTTAATACATTTCCATGGTTGGGTAAGGGAGGAGAGAGGAGAAGGTGTGAAGAGGGTATGACCTAGTGAGATAGCGGAAGCATGTGTGTATGAATCCATGTTTGGGGGGGTCGTGTATCATCGTGCCGTACGTGTTGTACATCAAGCTTCGAGGTATTGCGAAGTATACATTTGAATTCCTTCTTATCCCGTGGTACGGATCTGTGGATGGGCTGTCAAACTTTACCGAGCTCTTTTCGGCTGTGGTTGTAACAAAATGGGGAGCACATTTTAGTTGATGATACATGAATGGGGGAATATGTGATTGCTGATATCTGTGCCTGTATTCCCTATCGACTATGTGTGTAATTACCTGAAGGTTGTAGAGATGAAGAAAAGACATAATTACGGTAAATGCAGTGGTATTCTATGTCAGGTTAATGTACATTTGTCGGTTGAGGTCTTGTTCGGTGTCTGTTGATTGCAGTCTTCTTTGTGCTTTAGCCCATAAGGTGCGAGCAAAAACTTTGTCAATGTCCATAGATTTACAAAAGTGTTGGGCTAGCGTAATTTTAAAATTTCTAGGGAAACTGGGGATCTATGGCATAGTTCATCAAAAATCTGTGTATAAGGTTGTCAAAACTTCTTCTTTAATCCATCTGTTGTCTGTATATCGGCTCATCAAATTCCTCGTCCAAGTGGGTCTTTTTACCTTGGAGGAAAACGGAAAAACAGGTGAAAGAAACGGACCGTAGAAATCGCATTTTCATCACATCATTGTTTCTACATTTGGGTCATAAATTAAATCCATTGGAATTACAGTTTCCTCACTCCTCAGACTCATTACCCTTGTACTACTTTTGCACTTCATTAAAGCCTGACCGCATCTAAATATCAAACCAATCGATATAACAACACCTAAGATACATAGGAGAAACTTCCCAACATCCGTTATGACTCCTTGAGCCCATTCTCCTAAACCAGAGAACCAATTTCGCGGGTTCAACCATGACACCCAACCAGTCAGCTCATTACCTACAGCAGCAAGAGTGAGATTGTGTCTCCTGCGAAATTCCCACTTCAGTTGGAGAATATCGTCCATCTTTTGGTCTATGACCTCGACCGGGTCCTCGGTGCTATTTGTAATATATGTGCAACATTTCACGCCGTACTGTGTTGCCAGTGTGACACAATATCCACCTGTTACTGCCGTGAGATAATTGAGAATCATTCTATGCTGAACCAGTTCTGTTTTATAAGCTTGAAGTTCTCTTCCAGTATACCTAAATGTGTCATCATACATTTCTGTGATATTGTCTAACAAATTTGCGAGCGCAGATATGTATTTATAATTCAACACTCCTCTAGCGGTGCGAGTGATATCTAACGCGATTAGGAACTGAATCCCGGTGGATTCATGGATCATGTCAGAGGCCGGATGCTCTGTTCTTTCTATCAGGTGCCGTTTAACTACGTGCTCGTAATGGGTATGAGTATAAGGAGCTTGGGCAACACGGTGTATATCTTTCATTTTGGCATGTGATACAGTCATTACTTCAGGCAATACCTTTCCAATATAACACAATCCTTCAGAGTTTGGGGCAAGCCACTTATACGCCTTCCTCCCGCATATGAAATATGCATCATCGGGGAGAACATATGGGACGGAGTAAGACATAACCATATTACACATCCTCCATGTGAAATCTCCTACCCCTAATTCTCCCATTTGTTTAGTACACGTATCAGTTTGTACGATATGTGCGCAGTATCCTGATACCTCTCCAACTCTCGTAATCCTACTTCCTAGGGTATACCTATATCGGAAAGATTTTTCTCTACTGGCTATGTGGCGTATAAGTTCTGTATCTGTAGGCATTCTATCTGCTCTATATGAAAAGGTCATGGTTTGGTTGCTCCATGACACTTCCCAACTTCCCGGCGTTCGGGGATTGGTAATGTTAAAACATATTAGGGATCTATCCACATGATATTGGTGGAGCTTCAAACTAGGAGGACTGGAGATATTAAACCTCCTGTCCACCGGTCTCCCACCCTTTAGCTCAAGTACCTCCCCTACCGTTAAAGGAAATGGTACTAGTCCTGATTTGCTATGACCTTGAGGTACTTGAGAGCATACCCAACAATCTGTTTGATTTAACACACACTACCCACTAAGGAGTGATAGTCACTCAATGGATGCCGGTCCATGTGGATATTAAAACTGGATTGGCATTTCTTAATGCACCCATCCTCAACTACGTTGTCACAGAGCCTACAGATACAGTTTTCTTCAGCTAACAATCCCAAAAAAAATGTTTACAAATAACATGGCTGTTAGATTGTTTCCGGTACTCGCCTTTGTTCGGTGCTTGTGTTGCTATTGGAAATTTACACCTCCGTCTTAGTCATTGGAACCTTTCTGGTGTCAAAACTTCTTTCTCGACCTCACTGGTACTCTCACCGAAACAGACTGCTCTGGTCAACATCAGGGTCAACAGGAAAATCCATATCACAGTCTCTTGTGGCAAGTCCATCTTACAGGAGGAGAAAAGAAGAAATTTGTAATGGGGTACAGAAAAACAGTTTGAGGGGGAGAGAAACTTGTTACGATAATTAAGTTCTCTAGTCTTGTTGTTCTTCTTTTTCTGCTGTCATCTCAAAGGTGCTGTCTCTCAGTCTTCCAAACGAACATTCCGGTGATGCAATATTTCTTCCAAACCAGCGATCTTTCTGTAAGGAGCAAAAATCTTGCATTACCATTTGTCTAGCTGAAGTATGACATACCATCTTTAAACCATGAAAACATGAGTGAGAAGAGAGGAAAATAAAAAAACAAAAGAGAGAGAACAATTCATATGCATATATATATTACATAAATAAACAATAACCAGCAATAGGAAAAGAGAAAAAAACATTTTTCGAACATTTTTTTTTTAAAACATTGTCAGATCATCAGGCTGTCATATCTACATGTCCAATGGTTTCCTTGCGCAGTCCCTCCCCACCAGCACCTGCATTACTCCACTGTCTGTATCTGGCCAGGATACATTGATGCGGATAGGTCATGCTGGGGTTTGGTAGACTTCTGCAAAGACCAAGCGGATATGCAATGTTTGAGTCCTTACTAATAATCGTCAGAGATGGGGAGAGAGAGAAAAAAAAAACATTTTTCACAAATACATTTACAACGTTTCACCTTGTCATTCCTGTGTCTTCAGTGAATGACCTCCCAATTTATTAACCGTTACCTCAGGCTTACCATCAGTCCTAATGATCACCTTTCCTGACTACATATCATGGGTGTGGCCCAAAATTCTTCCTAAAAGATCCCTGATTATAATTGTGTGTGTTATAAGTTTGCTCATTTCTTGGTCTAGGGGGTCTGACTTTATGTGGGTTATTACAGTTGCTGGCATAATGCCCTTCTCTTCTACAATGATAACAAATCCTTGGCTTTCTCCATGTGCTAGGGGCCTGGGGTTCCGGTCGACTTGATGCCTCCTCTAGTGCTTGGATGCTCAGTACCATCAACCGTTCTCCCTGTGCTTCCCTGGATCTTTGGATATTTTGGTCATGCTCGATAGCGGACTCTCTTAAAGCAGCCACCGAGATACCTCTCCAATGAGGTATAGAGGTTTGTACCCTAATTTTTAGTGTGTCTTTTAAGCTGTCCATTAATACAGACACAGCTACCTCTCTGTGGTGTACGTTAGTTTCAATGTCATCTATACCAGTGTACCTAGCCATATCCTGCAGAGCCCGGTGAAAATACTCTGATGCGGATTCACCTTCTTTTTGTTTTATTGTAAAGATTTTATTCCACTTTACTACTGCAGGAAAATATTCTTTCAACTGTAGATTGATTCTTTTTACATTATCTTGGTTATACTTGTCTGTTAGTGGTACTTCCTCATCTAGCTTACAATCAGCGATAAATTTCAATGAATCAACATCGGGGGGTAAACATGCCCTCAAAACTGTCCTCCAATCTTTGTTATTTGGCTCTGCAGTGTTTCCTAGCACTCTAATGTATTTTTGACAAGCAACTAAGTCTTTCCTGGGATCAGGAAATTCAGACAGAATTGTTCTTAATTCTGTTCGGGAAAAGGGGCAGTACATGGCGATGTTCCTGACAGGAGTGACTCCTGAAGAGTCAGTTTTCCCATTTGGTACTGCAATTACCCTGACAGGATTAAGTCCAGTAACGTCATTCTGAATTGATTCCACGATATGAGGTACATTTGTTTGTGTGTGATGTATAATACCATACGTACCTGTGGACACGACCTCACCTGACCCTCCGTTAGGGGGTTTGATTACAGTCTTTACCGATTTGGTCGCGTCCACCTGGATGTCTTGTGTGATGGCTGCTGGAAAAGGCTCCGACATTGTGCTGGGCTCACTTTCTTGTTGGTGTTCCTGAGGAAAGTTTAACAAGGGGTGCGACTTGCATGGGTTAATAGTTGTCCATTTAACACTTTCATTTTTATAAACCTTATTACGTTTGTTACATTCATTCTTAATATAGTTACTAAGTGCACTTTTATCGCACCCCATTGTGCCTTTCTCCGCAACCATAATCCTCTCCATTGCCATGTCTCTCCTCTCAAGATGAAAGTTAGGTATGTAAGTTACATTTCTTTGCATGTCACTTTCCTGTAGCCATATCTGCAAACAATCATCATGTTTAACTCGTTGTTTCCAGGATTTTATGAGACAGATCCTTTGCCTTAAATTATGCAATACCTCTAAGTCAAAACTACCTATCCCGGGAAATGGTGCCTTATCCCCCGCAGTCATTCGTGTCCATTCATCACAAAAGGTCTCAGTGTGGGGACCATACCTCCTCCACATTACTAACCGAGCAGACCCTCGGGGTCTGCAAGCCTCTGCAGTCTGAACCCTGACTGCTGAACGTCCCTGTGTTGTGCACTTGGCTTCCATTGTGGACCTTACACAGAAAAACTTCCTAAAATGCACCAAACACAGTCTACGGTGGGAGTTTTCCAAGCTCTTCCACCAGCTTCTTCTGCTCCGGGTATCTCCGGTCCGCCTTCTAGCAGACACGTGTAACCGTTGCAGGCCCTATCTCTAGAGATTTTCCTGTGACCAGTGAAAATTCCCTTCCTTTTTCTTTACACAAATCACGCTTGCATGTGCTTCCCACAACACGTATGAGGGCAATTTACCTTGTATCACGTTGCGTTATTGGTCACACCTACAACCGTGCGGTCCAATCGTACCACTTATAAACACTTGTTGCCCATAAATGGTAGGATCATTGGAGTCTCCCTACTGTGCTCCAAAACAGCCAGAGCGTAATACAACGAAAACTTTATCACACTCTGTTGCACGTTTTCACTCAGACCGTGCTCATCACGTTCCACCAAAGATCACCCAGATCACTCAGTTCACAAAGCGGGATTCAATACACTCATACAGTTTTCAATCCACTATCATTCTTATAGTTTTCTGATCAGAAAAATCATTTCCCGTAGTCTGATAGCTGTCCCCAGAGGCATTACAGTAAAGTAAGGTATTTAAACTAAGTTTTGGAAAAACTGAAATCAATTTGTGCTATTATCACGTGGCTATGCTATACCGCCCCCACTAAAACAATGCTATTGTGCGATTTGAGTTTCGGTGGGCGTACCCAGACGCTCCGTTGCGTAATATACGCTGCGTGCGTCGGCCTTTGGGTTGTGTTCGCGAGTCTCAGCCTTTTGTTAGAGACACGTGTACGCTGGCCACAAAATACAATTACCACGTTTATTAATGTAGATGATTCTTTTAACTGTAATCATCTACCAAGCCCCACACAGGTCTTTCTTGTATCTCAGGTAAAGCTGTGTGTGTATTTTACAAATTACCCCTTAGTGTATAACTTTTACACTTTAACTATTTAAATAGCGACAAATCTCTCTTAGTACGTTTATCAATTATACAATGGCAAACAGGAGAGTGATATGAATATACACGAAAAAGGAATGCAGATATATGCGTGTGTATACAAAACAGAAATAAACAGTTTTAAAAGACACTAGTGTGTTGTTCTTACCTCCGGTTCCCGGATTCCTTCAGCACCCTTTACTAGGCGAAGCAGACGCTTATCCCGTCAGCACTGCGAAGAATATGATCTCCCGCCCTTTGCTGATGGATAATGTCTGCTGAAATTACCTAGCAGAGATATGTGAAGGACTGGACGAGCAGCCAATTGATAAAGCTAAATATTTATCTTATATAATACCCTTTATGAGGTCTAAGAACACTGTACGCTATTTACGTATGGAGTACCGTAAGGGTACGCACGTTGCGTAACAATCGCTTAGCCGTAGTCGAGACGCTCAAGCGTCACGTTCGCTCACGGCCAAGAGATCACAGGCAGGCACGCTATTGGCTGCCGACTAACGTAATGATTCGCTATAGCGTAGCGGACGCTCGGGACCACGAGGAGATCACCAGCGGCGCTGACACTCACAATGTTAAACCTTTATATCTAAACCATAAACAGTGTATTATGCAGTAAGACCTTAGTGTAGTGATAGAGTGTAAATGCAGCACAGTATAACCTTATTAACTTAAAAGCTGTTCGAGCGTCACCGACGCTCTGAGAATACTTAACACTATAAGAAATACACAGATACCGTGCTTAGGGTCCAACGCCTTATATATATATTATGAATGTTATACTTGCAAAAGAATTAATACAATACAAGTCATACACTACAATATAACATAGACTAACTAACCAGATAACTACACGGGAAATACAATACAATACAATTACGTTTTAAGGGAAAATAAGAGAGAAAGAGGAGAAGAGAGAGAGAGAGAGATATGGCTCACAATAACAGTAAGATCAATATGATTGCGGAGAAAACTTACGCACAAAGGGGAACGATCGCATGCGCCTCTGGACATCCAGCTCCCGATTATCAGCAATGAGAACCGTTGAAGAGTGAGCTGGATGTGATCGGCTTGTCTATTTATGCCCCACACACAATACAATTCAATGGTCCCTACAATCTCATTGTTCATTGGACACAGGAATTCCTCCTCGCATTATAACAAAAGGTCATAGGTTGATTCATACAGGTGGGCTGTGACAATTTCCAACTGCTCAGGTGGGTGGGAAACTAGGTTTCCCGCCGCATGGATAAGTAAGTGCAAATAATAGTAAATGGACATAAACTTCTTATGTCCATAACTATTCGCACGAGCGATTAATCCGCTCCAAACCAACACCGGAATATTGCTAATTAAATACTCTTCCGATGGATACTAAACATCACTGTATGACCCCTGTTGGACCCTTCGTACAATACAAAGAGGGATCTCTCTGTCCAGGAACATGCTACATTAACTAAACTTTCAGAATCTATCAAAGGGACCATGATCTACAAAATACATTATATAGTGAAAATATGTAACGATTGAGTCGCACGCTACGATCACATAAACTCTACCGTAAATGCGCACATCGTGCGCCTGCGGGTGCACGCGACAGCGAGTATGCACACGCACGGGAGAGTGTACGCATGCGCAGCACGGACCTGTATGAGGTGCAAATATGGTAGTGTGCATAGAGATATTTTTCTGACTTTGACAGTGGGGATGTACACAGTGAAAGGGGTGAGGAATCGGACGATGAGGAGGAGGTGGACATCTTGCTAGAGATGAGCGCCTGAAATTTTTCGGGTTTTGTGTTTTGGTTTTGGGTTCGGTTCCGCGGCCGTGTTTTGGGTTCGAACGCGTTTTGGCAAAACCTCACCGAATTATTTTTGTCGGATTCGGGTGTGTTTTGGATTCGGGTGTTTTTTCCCAAAAACACTAAAAAACAGCTTAATCATAGAATTTGGGGGTCATTTTGATCCCAAAGTATTATTAACCTCAAAAACCATAATTTACACTCATTTTCAGTCTATTCTGAATACCTCACACCTCACAATATTATTTTTAGTCCTAAAATTTGCACCGAGGTCGCTGTGTGAGTAAGATAAGCGACCCTAGTGGCCGACACAAACACCGGGCCCATCTAGGAGTGGCACTGCAGTGTCACGCAGGATGTCCCTTCCAAAAAACCCTCCCCAAACAGCACATGACGCAAAGAAAAAAAGAGGCGCAATGAGGTAGCTGTGTGAGTAAGATTAGCGACCCTAGTGGCCGACACAAACACCGGGCCCATCTAGGAGTGGCACTGCAGTGTCACGCAGGATGGCCCTTCCAAAAAACCCTCCCCAAACAGCACATGACGCAAAGAAAAAAAGAGGCGCAATGAGGTAGCTGTGTGAGTAAGATTAGCGACCCTAGTGGCCGACACAAACACCGGGCCCATCTAGGAGTGGCACTGCAGTGTCACGCAGGATGGCCCTTCCAAAAAACCCTCCCCAAACAGCACATGACGCAAAGAAAAAAAGAGGCGCAATGAGGTAGCTGACTGTGTGAGTAAGATTAGCGACCCTAGTGGCCGACACAAACACCGGGCCCATCTAGGAGTGGCACTGCAGTGTCACGCAGGATGTCCCTTCCAAAAAACCCTCCCCAAACAGCACATGACGCAAAGAAAAAAAGAGGCGCAATGAGGTAGCTGTGTGAGTAAGATTAGCGACCCTAGTGGCCGACACAAACACCGGGCCCATCTAGGAGTGGCACTGCAGTGTCACGCAGGATGTCCCTTCCAATAAACCCTCCCCAATCAGCACATGATGCAAAGAAAAAGAAAAGAAAAAAGAGGTGCAAGATGGAATTATCCTTGGGCCCTCCCACCCACCCTTATGTTGTATAAACAAAACAGGACATGCACACTTTAACCAACCCATCATTTCAGTGACAGGGTCTGCCACACGACTGTGACTGATATGACGGGTTGGTTTGGACCCCCCCCAAAAAAGAAGCAATTAATCTCTCCTTGCACAAACTGGCTCTACAGAGGCAAGATGTCCACCTCATCTTCACCCTCCGATATATCACCGTGTACATCCCCCTCCTCACAGATTATCAATTCGTCCCCACTGGAATCCACCATCTCAGCTCCCTGTGTACTTTGTGGAGGCAATTGCTGCTGGTCAATGTCTCCGCGGAGGAATTGATTATAATTCATTTTAATGAACATCATCTTCTCCACATTTTCTGGATGTAACCTCGTACGCCGATTGCTGACAAGGTGAGCGGCGGCACTAAACACTCTTTCGGAGTACACACTTGTGGGAGGGCAACTTAGGTAGAATAAAGCCAGTTTGTGCAAGGGCCTCCAAATTGCCTCTTTTTCCTGCCAGTATAAGTACGGACTGTGTGACGTGCCTACTTGGATGCGGTCACTCATATAATCCTCCACCATTCTATCAATGTTGAGAGAATCATATGCAGTGACAGTAGACGACATGTCCGTAATCGTTGTCAGGTCCTTCAGTCCGGACCAGATGTCAGCATCAGCAGTCGCTCCAGACTGCCCTGCATCACCGCCAGCGGGTGGGCTCGGAATTCTGAGCCTTTTCCTCGCACCCCCAGTTGCGGGAGAATGTGAAGGAGGAGATGTTGACAGGTCGCGTTCCGCTTGACTTGACAATTTTGTCACCAGCAGGTCTTTCAACCCCAGCAGACCTGTGTCTGCCGGAAAGAGAGATCCAAGGTAGGCTTTAAATCTAGGATCGAGCACGGTGGCCAAAATGTAGTGCTCTGATTTCAACAGATTGACCACCCGTGAATCCTTGTTAAGCGAATTAAGGGCTGCATCCACAAGTCCCACATGCCTAGCGGAATCGCTCCGTGTTAGCTCCTTCTTCAATGCCTCCAGCTTCTTCTGCAAAAGCCTGATGAGGGGAATGACCTGACTCAGGCTGGCAGTGTCTGAACTGACTTCACGTGTGGCAAGTTCAAAGGGCATCAGAACCTTGCACAACGTTGAAATCATTCTCCACTGCACTTGAGACAGGTGCATTCCATCTCCTATATCGTGCTCAATTGTATAGGCTTGAATGGCCTTTTGCTGCTCCTCCAACCTCTGAAGCATATAGAGGGTTGAATTCCACCTCGTTACCACTTCTTGCTTCAGATGATGGCAGGGCAGGTTCAGTAGTTTTTGGTGGTGCTCCAGTCTTCTGTACGTGGTGCCTGTACGCCGAAAGTGTCCCGCAATTTTTCTGGCCACCGACAGCATCTCTTGCACGCCCCTGTCGTTTTTTAAAAAATTCTGCACCACCAAATTCAAGGTATGTGCAAAACATGGGACGTGCTGGAATTTGCCCATATTTAATGCACACACAATATTGCTGGCGTTGTCCGATGCCACAAATCCACAGGAGAGTCCAATTGGGGTAAGCCATTCCGCGATGATCTTCCTCAGTTGCCGTAAGAGGTTTTCAGCTGTGTGCGTATTCTGGAAAGCGGTGATACAAAGCGTAGCCTGCCTAGGAAAGAGTTGGCGTTTGCGAGATGCTGCTACTGGTGCCGCCGCTGCTGTTCTTGCGGCGGGAGTCCATACATCTACCCAGTGGGCTGTCACAGTCATATAGTCCTGACCCTGCCCTGCTCCACTTGTCCACATGTCCGTGGTTAAGTGGACATTGGGTACAACTGCATTTTTTAGGACACTGGTGAGTCTTTTTCTGACGTCCGTGTACATTCTCGGTATCGCCTGCCTAGAGAAGTGGAACCTAGATGGTATTTGGTAACGGGGGCACACTGCCTCAATAAATTGTCTAGTTCCCTGTGAACTAACGGCGGATACCGGACGCACGTCTAACACCAACATAGTTGTCAAGGACTCAGTTATCCGCTTTGCAGTAGGATGACTGCTGTGATATTTCATCTTCCTCGCAAAGGACTGTTGAACAGTCAATTGCTTACTGGAAGTAGTACAAGTGGGCTTACGACTTCCCCTCTGGGATGACCATCGACTCCCAGCGGCAACAACAGCAGCGCCAGCAGCAGTAGGCGTTACACGCAAGGATGCATCGGAGGAATCCCAGGCAGGAGAGGACTCGTCAGACTTGCCAGTGACATGGCCTGCAGGACTATTGGCATTCCTGGGGAAGGAGGAAATTGACACTGAGGGAGTTGGTGGGGTGGTTTGCGTGAGCTTGGTTACAAGAGGAAGGGATTTACTGGTCAGTGGACTGCTTCCGCTGTCACCCAAAGTTTTTGAACTTGTCACTGACTTATTATGAATGCGCTGCAGGTGACGTATAAGGGAGGATGTTCCGAGGTGGTTAACGTCCTTACCCCTACTTATTACAGCTTGACAAAGGGAACACACGGCTTGACACCTGTTGTCCGCATTTCTGGTGAAATACCTCCACACCGAAGAGCTGATTTTTTTGGTATTTTCACCTGGCATGTCAACGGCCATATTCCTCCCACGGACAACAGGTGTCTCCCCGGGTGCCTGACTTAAACAAACCATTTCACCATCAGAATCCTTCTGGTCAATTTCCTCCCCAGCGCCAGCAACACCCATATCCTCCTCATCCTGGTGTACTTCAACACTGACATCTTCAATCTGACTATCAGGAACTGGACTGCGGGTGCTCCTTCCAGCACTTGCAGGGGGCATGCAAATAGTGGAAGGCGCATGCTCTTCACGTCCAGTGTTGGGAAGGTCAGGCATCGCAACCGACACAATTGGACTCTCCTTGTGGATTTGGGATTTCAAAGAACGCACAGTTCTTTGCGGTGCTTTTGCCAGCTTGAGTCTTTTCAGTTTTCTAGCGAGAGGCTGAGTGCTTCCATCCTCATGTGAAGCTGAACCACTAGCCATGAACATAGGCCAGGGCCTCAGCCGTTCCTTGCCACTCCGTGTGGTAAATGGCATATTGGCAAGTTTACGCTTCTCCTCCGACAATTTTATTTTAGGTTTTGGAGTCCTTTTTTTCTGATATTTGGTGTTTTGGATTTGACATGCTCTGTACTATGACATTGGGCATCGGCCTTGGCAGACGACGTTGCTGGCATTTCATCGTCTCGGCCATGACTAGTGGCAGCAGCTTCAGCACGAGGTGGAAGTGGATCTTGATCTTTCCCTAATTTTGGAACCTCAACTTTTTTGTTCTCCATATTTTATAGGCAGAACTAAAAGGCACCTCAGGTAAACAATGGAGATGGATGGATTGGATACTAGTATACAATTATGGACGGACTGCCACGGTTAGGTGGTATAAAAAAACCACGGTTAGGTGGTATATATTGTAATACAATTATGGATGGACGGACTGCCTGCCGAGTGCCGACACAGAGGTAGCCACAGCCGTGAACTACCGCACTGTACACTGGTTGATAAAGAGATAGTAGTATACTCGTAACAACTAGTATGACACTATGACGGTATAAAGAATGAAAAAAAAACCACGGTTAGGTGGTATATATTATAATACAATTATGGATGGACGGACTGCCTGCCGAGTGCCGACACAGAGGTAGCCACAGCCGTGAACTACCGCACTGTACACTGGTTGATAAAGAGATAGTAGTATACTCGTAACAACTAGTATGACTGACTATGACGGTATAAAGAATGAAAAAAAAACCACGGTTAGGTGGTATATATTATAAAACAATTATGGATGGACGGACTGCCTGCCGACTGCCGACACAGAGGTAGCCACAGCCGTGAACTACCGCACTGTACACTGGTTGATAAAGAGATAGTAGTATACTCGTAACAACTAGTATGACACTATGACGGTATAAAGAATGAAAAAAAAACCACGGTTAGGTGGTATATATTATAATACAATTATGGATGGACGGACTGCCTGCCGACTGCCGACACAGAGGTAGCCACAGCCGTGAACTACCGCACTGTACACTGGTTGATAAAGAGATAGTAGTATACTCGTAACAACTAGTATGACACTATGACGGTATAAAGAATGAAAAAAAAACCACGGTTAGGTGGTATATATTATAATACAATTATGGATGGACGGACTGCCTGCCGACTGCCGACACAGAGGTAGCCACAGCCGTGAACTACCGCACTGTACTGTGTCTGCTGCTAATATAGACTGGTTGATAAAGAGATAGTATACAACAATATACTACTATACTGGTGGTCAGGCACTGGTCACCACTAGTCACACTGGCAGTGGCACTCCTGCAGCAAAAGTGTGCACTGTTTAATTTTAAATTAATATAATATTATGTACTCCTGGCTCCTGCTATAACAACCTGCAGTGCTCCCCAGTCTCCCCCACAATTATTATAAGCTTTTATACATTGATGTGCAGCACACTGGGCTGAGCTGAGTGCACACAGACTGAGTCACACTGTGTGACTGCTGTGTATCGTTTTTTTCAGGCAGAGAACGGATATAGCAGAGAACGGATATATTAAATAAAAGTTAACTTAACAACAACTGCACTGGTCACTGTGGTAAACTCTGTCTGCACAATCTCTCTCTCTCTCTCTCTCTTCTAATCTATTCTAATGGAGAGGACGCCAGCCACGTCCTCTCCCTATCAATCTCAATGCACGTGTGAAAATGGCGGCGACGCGCGGCTCCTTATATAGAATCCGAGTCTCGCGAGAATCCGACAGCGTCATGATGACGTTCGGGCGCGCTCGGGTTAACCGAGCAAGGCGGGAAGATCCGAGTCGCTCGGACCCGTGAAAAAAAAAGTGAAGTTCGTGCGGGTTCGGATTCAAAGAAACCGAACCCGCTCATCTCTACATCTTGCCTCTGTAGAGCCAGTTTGTGCAAGGAGAGATTGATTGCTTCTTTTTTGGTGGGGGCCCAAACCAACCAGTCATTTCAGTCACAGTTGTGTGGCAGACCCTGTCGCTGAAATGATGGGTTTGTTAAAGTGTGCATGTCCTGTTTATACAACGTAAGGGTGGGTGGGAGGGCCCAAGGACAATTCCATCTTGCACCTCTTTTTTCTTTAATTTTTCTTTGCATCATGTGCTGTTTGGGGACTATTTTTTTGAAGTGCCATCCTGCCTGACACTGCAGTGCCACTCCTAGATGGGCCAGGTGTTTGTTTCGGCCACTTGTGTCGCTTAGCTTAGCCATCCAGCGACCTTGGTGCACCTCTTTTTTTCTTTGCATCATGTGCTGTTTGGGGAGTATTTTTTTGAAGTGCCATCCTGTCTGACACTGCAGTGCCATTCCTAGATGGGCCAGGTGTTTGTGTCGGCCACTTGGGTCGCTTAGCTTAGTCACACAGCTACCTCATTGCGCCTCTTTTTTTCTTTGCATCATGTGCTGTTTGGGGACTATTTTTTTGAAGTGCCATCCTGTCTGACACTGCAGTGCCACTCCTAGATGGGCCAGGTGTTTGTGTCAGCCACTTGGGTCGCTTAGCTTAGTCACACAGCTACCTCATTGCGCCTCTTTTTTTCTTTGCATCATGTGTTGTTTGGGGACTATTTTTTTGAAGTGCCATCCTGTCTGACACTGCAGTGCCACTCCTAGAAGGGCCAGGTGTTTGTGTCGGCCACTTGGGTCGCTTAGCTTAGTCATCCAGCGACCTCGGTGCAAATTTTAGGACTAAAATTCATATTGTGAGGTGTTCAGAATAGACTGAAAATGAGTGGAAATTATGGTTATTGAGGTTAATAATACTATGGGATCAAAATGACCCCCAAATTCTATGATTTAAGCTGTTTTTGAGGGGTTTTTGTAAAAAAACACCCGAATCCAAAACACACCCGAATCCGACAAAAAATTTTCAGGGAGGTTTTGCCAAAACGCGTCCGAATCCAAAACACGGCCGCGGAACCGAATCCAAAACCAAAACACAAAACCCGAAAAATTTCCGGTGCACATCACTAATTTCAAGTCATTATTGACAAATCATTTGATGATCCTGTTTACTTTTGTGGACACTCACACATACTGTAGCAAGAATACAGTATATGCCATTAGGAGCTAGCACTCACCTGAGTGCAGTGTGCAGTGGACTTGCCATCTCTTTCCTAGGATCTGGGTGACTCACTTAATTATTGTTATGCTATTTTCCAAGTTTGTATACGATGTGATTTTAACCCTGTCTTTCTAATACTATGAACTATGATATTACCATACTATGAATCCCTTTTGTGTATTGGCTCCGGGCTATATTCCAGATCTTGAGAGTTGTAAAATTGTAAAGGAGGTGTCATAGGGGTGGATTATATAACAATTCCCAAAACCCAGCAGTGGAACATTTTAAGTTAAGCTCATTTATTTACTTGTACAGCACAAGTATACAAAATATTTACCACTTAATCATGGTTTGTTTTCATATACTGTATACTACACTATGTGCACCTTCCTGTTCTATTGTTTCATGTCTGTATTCTAGATACACTACTGTTAAGGATCATACAGGAGGAGCTGCTATCTCTCCAAGTTATTCATCCATTCTGTAGAGATTTGGAATGGAAAGTATTGTTTATTAGAGCTTACACTTTTAGCATTGATATATTTTCAAATGTAACCTTTATTATTAAAACTGCAAATTATAAAAACCTAAGTGATGTGAAATATGACAAACTGAATCAAAGAGTGCCAGTTAAAAGTCAGGCATAGTGACCTTGGATTTATATAGTTAGAATTCTCTACATTATGGAGAGATGTGTTACTCACTGTGATAAATATATTGTGATAACTCTCTGATCCTATGGATATATGTAGTACTCTCTAGGTGGCATTTAATATACACATATTTCACAAAGACATGAATACAGTTCTCCTTTTGTTCATACCACTTTAGGAAAATACAACTCTAATAAATAGTTGTTGTTTTTTTTGCAACAATGTTGAATTGTTCTTTAATATACAGTATGCCTCTTATTACATGTATTTTATTATATGATATGCACACTAGTATAGTTAGATATTTCCAGTCTTGTGTGTTCTCAAACTTACTGACTGAGTACTATTATTATCTAATTATGGAGAAAATGATCACTCATTAAGTGGAGAGAATTCCTAATGATAATCCAGATGCAATTACCATTATTCAGTGAAAGATATCATAATGTTTCTATGGTATTCTATTTCTGAGGGCTATATTAATTATCTGATATTACTACACCTCTTTAATTTAGACACAGCAGGATTACTTATTCCTTGATAATAATAAGATACATTTTCTTTATATGATCACCTTTTAATATAGTAGCAGGACTTCAGTATATGAGTCTATACAAAATAAATTGCCCTAAAAGGTGTATAATTTCTTAATCTCTTCAGCATTGTTTTGTGTATATAATGCAACAAGCCAGATGTACAGTAATAGATACAAAAATGCTAATCCTCTATTAATCTTAGCATAAGTCTAACTTGTTAAAATTCCGCCTTATTATGGATTTAATTTATTCCTAGGAAACTATAGCCAGGATGGTTGGGGGTTCAGTAGGAAAAGCCGGCGCATAGGATCCTGATGTTCAAAATACCGGCTTCGGGATCCTGATTGTGAAAAAGCCAACAGGGGTGAGTGAGGAGTGTTATACCCTCTCCCCTACCCCCTAACACTAACATAGAAACATAGAAAGAAACATAGAATTTGTCGGCAGATAAGAACCACTTGGCCCATCTAGTCTGACCCTTTTTTTTTTTTAACATTATTTTTATCTCTAACCTTATTTGATACTTATTTATTTGTAAGGATATCCTTATGTCTATCCCATGCATGTTTAAATTGCTCTGCTGTCTTAGCCTCTACCACCTCTGATGGGAGGCTATTCCACTTGTCCACTACCCTTTCTGTGAAGTAATTTTTCCGCAAATTTCCCCTGAACTTCCCTCCCTCCAGTCTCAGTGCATGTCCTCGTGTCCTATTGCTTCTCTTCATTTTGAAAATGTTTCCCTCCTGGACTTTGTTAAAAACCTTGATTTATTTGAAAGTTTCTATCATGTTCCCCCTTTCCCTTCTCTGCTCCAAACTATACATATAGAGATTTCTTAGTCTTTCTGGGTATGTTTTGTGATGTAGGCCATGCACCATTTTAGTAGAGATGAGCGGGTTCGGTTCCTCGGAAACCGAACCCGCCCGAACTTCATGTTTTTTTACACGGGTCCGAGCGACTCGGATCTTCCCGCCTTGCTCGGTTAACCCGAGCGCGCCCGAACGTCATCATCCCGCTGTCGGATTCTCGCGAGGCTCGGATTCTATCGCGAGACTCGGATTCTATATAAGGAGCCGCGCATCGCCGCCATTTTCACACGTGCATTGAGATTCATAGGGAGAGGACGTGGCTGGCGTCCTCTCCGTTTATAGAGAAGAGAGTGAGACAGTAGAGAGAGACACAGTAGTAATTTTGGGGAGCATTAGGAGGAGTACTAGTTACTTGCTGAAGTGATAGATAGTGTGACTGTATATTATCTGACTTGTGGGGGAGACACTGACAGTGGGGAGCAGTTAGAGTCTGAGAGCAGGACTCAGGAGTACATATAACGTACAGTGCACACTTTTGCTGCCAGAGTGCCACACTGCCATTGTGACCACACTGACCACCAGTATAATATATATTGTGATTGTCTGCTTAGGAGTACTACTTGCAAGTTGCTGATAGTGTGACCAGTGACCTGACCACCAGTCACCACCAGTTTAATATATATATATATATAATTGTATATAATATATATATAATATTGTATACCACCTACCCGTGGTTTTTTTTTTTCTTTCTTCTTTATACATACTACTATAGTAGCTTACTGTAGCAGTCTGCGGTGCTGCTGAGCTGACAGTGTCCAGCAGGTCCGTCATCAGTCATTACATAATAAATATATATACCTGTCCGGCTGCAGTACTAGTGATATTATATATATATATATATTGATTTCATCTCATTATCATCCAGTCTATATTAGCAGCAGACACAGTACGGTAGTCCACGGCTGTAGCTACCTCTGTGTCGGCAGTCGCTGGTCCATCCATAATTGTATACCACCTACCCGTGGTTTTTTTTTTTCTTTCTTCTTTATACATACTACTATAGTAGCTTACTGTAGCAGTCTGCGGTGCTGCTGAGCTGACAGTGTCCAGCAGGTCCGTCATCAGTCATTACATAATAAATATATATACCTGTCCGGCTGCAGTACTAGTGATATTATATATATATATATATATTGATTTCATCTCATTATCATCCAGTCTATATTAGCAGCAGACACAGTACGGTAGTCCACGGCTGTAGCTACCTCTGTGTCGGCAGTCGCTGGTCCATCCATAATTGTATACCACCTACCCGTGGATTTTTTTTTTCTTTCTTCTTTATACATACTACTATAGTAGCTTACTGTAGCAGTCTGCGGTGCTGCTGAGCTGACAGTGTCCAGCAGGTCCGTCATCAGTCATTACATAATAAATATATATACCTGTCCGGCTGCAGTACTAGTGATATTATATATATATATATATATATTGATTTCATCTCATTATCATCCAGTCTATATTAGCAGCAGACACAGTACGGTAGTCCACGGCTGTAGCTACCTCTGTGTCGGCAGTCGCTGGTCCATCCATAATTGTATACCACCTACCCGTGGTTTTTTGTTTTTCTTTCTTCTTTATACATACTACTATAGTAGCTTACTGTAGCAGTCTGCGGTGCTGCTGAGCTGACAGTGTCCAGCAGGTCCGTCATCAGTCATTACATAATAAATATATATACCTGTCCGGCTGCAGTACTAGTGATATTATATATATATATATATTGATTTCATCTCATTATCATTCAGTCTATATTAGCAGCAGACACAGTACGGTAGTCCACGGCTGTAGCTACCTCTGTGTCGGCAGTCGCTCGTCCATCCATAATTGTATACCACCTACCCGTGGTTTTTTTTTTTCTTTCTTCTTTATACATACTACTATAGTAGCTTACTGTAGCAGTCTGCGGTGCTGCTGAGCTGACAGTGTCCAGCAGGTCCGTCATCAGTCATTACATAATAAATATATATACCTGTCCGGCTGCAGTACTAGTGATATTATATATATATATATTGATTTCATCTCATTATCATCCAGTCTATATTAGCAGCAGACACAGTACGGTAGTCCACGGCTGTAGCTACCTCTGTGTCGGCAGTCGCTCGTCCATCCACAAGTATACTAGTATCCATCCATCTCCATTGTTTACCTGAGGTGCCTTTTAGTTGTGCCTATTAAAATATGGAGAACAAAAATGTTGAGGTTCCAAAATTAGGGAAAGATCAAGATCCACTTCCACCTCGTGCTGAAGCTGCTGCCACTAGTCATGGCCGAGACGATGAAATGCCAGCAACGTCGTCTGCCAAGGCCGATGCCCAATGTCATAGTACAGAGCATGTAAAATCCAAAACACCAAATATCAGTAAAAAAAGGACTCCAAAATCTAAAATAAAATTGTCGGAGGAGAAGCGTAAACTTGCCAATATGCCATTTACCACACGGAGTGGCAAGGAACGGCTGAGGCCCTGGCCTATGTTCATGGCTAGTGGTTCAGCTTCACATGAGGATGGAAGCACTCAGCCTCTCGCTAGAAAACTGAAAAGACTCAAGCTGGCAAAAGCACCGCAAAGAATTGTGCGTTCTTCGAAATCCCAAATCCACAAGGAGAGTCCAATTGTGTCGGTTGCGATGCCTGACCTTCCCAACACTGGACGTGAAGAGCATGCGCCTTCCACCATTTGCACGCCCCCTGCAAGTGCTGGAAGGAGCACCCGCAGTCCAGTTCCTGATAGTCAGATTGAAGATGTCAGTGTTGAAGTACACCAGGATGAGGAGGATATGGGTGTTGCTGGCGCTGGGGAGGAAATTGACAAGGAGGATTCTGATGGTGAGGTGGTTTGTTTAAGTCAGGCACCCGGGGAGACACCTGTTGTCCATGGGAGGAATAGGGCCGTTGACATGCCTGGTGAAAATACCAAAAAAATCAGCTCTTCGGTGTGGAAGTATTTCACCAGAAATGCGGACAACATTTGTCAAGCCGTGTGTTGCCTTTGTCAATCTGTAATAAGTAGGGGTAAGGACGTTAACCACCTCGGAACATCCTCCCTTATACGTCACCTGCAGCGCATTCATAATAAGTCAGTGACAAGTTCAAAAACTTTGGGCGACAGCGGAAGCAGTCCACTGACCAGTAAATCCCTTCCTCTTGTAACCAAGCTCACGCAAACCACCCCACCAACTCCCTCAGTGTCAATTTCCTCCTTCCCCAGGAATGCCAATAGTCCTGCAGGCCATGTCACTGGCAATTCTGACGAGTCCTCTCCTGCCTGGGATTCCTCCGATGCATCCTTGCGTGTAACGCCTACTGCTGCTGGCGCTGCTGTTGTTGCTGCTGGGAGTCGATGGTCATCCCAGAGGGGAAGTCGTAAGCCCACTTTTACTACTTCCACCAAGCAATTGACTGTCCAACAGTCCTTTGCGAGGAAGATGAAATATCACAGCAGTCATCCTGTTGCAAAGCGGATAACTGAGGCCTTGACAACTATGTTGGTGTTAGACGTGCGTCCGGTATCCTCCGTTAGTTCACAGGGAACTAGACAATTTGTTGAGGTAGTGTGCCCGGTACCAAATACCATCTAGGTTCCACTTCTCTAGGCAGGCGATACCGAGAATGTACACGGACGTCAGAAAAAGACTCACCAGTGTCCTAAAAAATGCAGTTGTACCCAATGTCCACTTAACCACGGACATGTGGACAAGTGGAGCAGGGCAGGGTCAGGACTATATGACTGTGACAGCCCACTGGGTAGATGTATGGACGCCCGCCGCAAGAACAGCAGCGGCGGCACCAGTAGCAGCATCTCGCAAACGCCAACTCTTTCCTAGGCAGGCTACGCTTTGTATCACCGGTTTCCAGAATACGCACACAGCTGAAAACCTCTTACGGCAACTGAGGAAGATCATCGCGGAATGGCTTACCCCAATTGGACTCTCCTGTGGATTTGTGGCATCGGACAACGCCAGCAATATTGTCTGTGCATTAAATATGGGCAAATTCCAGCACGTCCCATGTTTTGCACATACCTTGAATTTGGTGGTGCAGAATTTTTTAAAAAACGACAGGGGCGTGCAAGAGATGCTGTCGGTGGCCAGAAGAATTGCGGGACACTTTCGGAGGACAGGCACCACGTACAGAAGACTGGAGCACCACCAAAAACGCCTGAACCTGCCCTGCCATCATCTGAAGCAAGAAGTGGTAACGAGGTGGAATTCAACCCTATATATGCTTCAGAGGTTGGAGGAGCAGCAAAAGGCCATTCAAGCCTATACAATTGAGCACGATATAGGAGGTGGAATGTACCTGTCTCAAGCGCAGTGGAGAATGATTTCAACATTGTGCAAGGTTCTGCAACCTTTTGAACTTGCCACACGTGAAGTCAGTTCAGACACTGCCAGCCTGAGTCAGGTCATTCCCCTCATCAGGCTTTTGCAGAAGAAGCTGGAGGCATTGAAGGAGGAGCTAAAAGGGAGCGATTCCGCTAGGCATGTGGGACTTGAGGATGGAGCCCTTAATTCGCTTAACAAGGATTCACGGGTGGTCAAACTGTTGAAATCAGAGCACTACATTTTGGCCACCGTGCTCGATCCTAGATTTAAAACCTACCTTGGATCTCTCTTTCCGGCAGACACAAGTCTGCTGGGGTTCAAAGACCTGCTGGTGACAAAATTGTCAAGTCAAGCGGAACGCGACCTGTCAACATCTCCTCCTTCACATTCTCCCGCAACTGGGGGTGCGAGGAAAAGGCTCAGAATTCCGAGCCCACCCGCTGGCGGTGATGCAGGGCAGTCTGGAGCGACTGCTGATGCTGACATCTGGTCCGGACTGAAGGACCTGACAACAATTACGGACATGTCGTCTACTGTCACTGCATATGATTCTCTCACCATTGAAAGAATGGTGGAGGATTATATGAGTGACCGCATCCAAGTAGGCACGTCAGACAGTCCGTACTTATACTGGCAGGAAAAAGAGGCAATTTGGAGGCCCTTGCACAAACTGGCTTTATTCTACCTAAGTTGCCCTCCCACAAGTGTGTACTCCGAAAGAGTGTTTAGTGCCGCCGCTCACCTTGTCAGCAATCGGCGTACAAGGTTACTTCCAGAAAATGTGGAGAAGATGATGTTCATTAAAATGAATTATAATCAATTCCTCCGTGGAGACATTGACCAGCAGCAATTGCCTCCACAAAGTACACAGGGAGCTGAGATGGTGGATTCCAGTGGGGACGAATTGATAATCTGTGAGGAGCGGGATGTACACGGTGATATATCGGAGGATGATGATGAGGTGGACATCTTGCCTCTGTAGAGCCAGTTTGTGCAAGGAGAGATTAATTGCTTCTTTTTCGGTGGGGGTCCAAACCAACCCGTCATTTCAGTCACAGTCGTGTGGCAGACCCTGTCACTGAAATGATGGGTTGGTTAAAGTGTGCATGTCCTGTTTATACAACATAAGGGTGGGTGGGAGGGCCCAAGGACAATTCCATCTTGCACCTCTTTTTTCTTTCATTTTTCTTTGCGTCATGTGCTGTTTGGGGAGTGTTTTTTGGAAGGGCCATCCTGCGTGACACTGCAGTGCCACTCCTAGATGGGCCCGGTGTTTGTGTCGGCCACTAGGGTCGCTTATCTTACTCACACAGCTACCTCATTGCGCCTCTTTTTTTCTTTGCGTCATGTGCTGTTTGGGGAGTGTTTTTTGGAAGGGCCATCCTGCGTGACACTGCAGTGCCACTCCTAGATGGGCCCGGTGTTTGTGTCGGCCACTAGGGTCGCTTATCTTACTCACACAGCTACCTCATTGCGCCTCTTTTTTTCTTTGCGTCATGTGCTGTTTGGGGAGTGTTTTTTGGAAGGGCCATCCTGCGTGACACTGCAGTGCCACTCCTAGATGGGCCAGGTGTTTGTGTCGGCCACTAGGGTCGCTTATCTTACTCACACAGCTACCTCATTGCGCCTCTTTTTTTATTTGCGTCATGTGCTGTTTGGGGAGTGTTTTTTGGAAGGGCCATCCTGCGTGACACTGCAGTGCCACTCCTAGATGGGCCCGGTGTTTGTGTCGGCCACTAGGGTCGCTTATCTTACTCACACAGCTACCTCATTGCGCCTCTTTTTTTCTTTGCGTCATGTGCTGTTTGGGGAGTGTTTTTTGGAAGGGCCATCCTTCGTGACACTGCAGTGCCACTCCTAGATGGGCCCGGTGTTTGTGTCGGCCACTAGGGTCGCTTATCTTACTCACACAGCTACCTCGGTGCAAATTTTAGGACTAAAAATAATATTGTGAGGTGTGAGGTATTCAGAATAGACTGAAAATGAGTGGAAATTATGGTTTTTGAGGTTAATAATACTTTGGGATCAAAATGACCCCCAAATTCTATGATTTAAGCTGTTTTTTAGGTTTTTTTTGAAAAAAACACCCGAATCCAAAACACACCCGAATCCGACAAAAAAAATTCGGTGAGGTTTTGCCAAAACGCGGTCGAACCCAAAACACGGCCGCAGAACCGAACCCAAAACCAAAACACAAAACCCGAAAAATTTCAAGTGCACATCTCTACATTTTAGTTGCCCTTCTTTGTACAGTTTCTAATGTTTTAATATCCTTTTGAAGATATGGCCTCCAGAATTGAACACAGTATTCTAGATGAGGCCGTACCAATAACCTATACAGTGGCATTATTACTTTTCTTTCTGCTGCTAATTCCTCTCCCAGTGCAGCCAAGCATCTGACTAGCCTTCCTCATTGCTTTGTTACATTGCTTACCTGCCTTTAAGTCATCTGAAATAGTGACTCCTAGATCTCTTTCCTGCTCAGTAGCTTCCAGTATAGTGCCATTAATACACTATATTTAGCCTTTGGATTTTTGAGACCCAAGTGCATGATTTTGCATTTTTTGCCATTAAACTGTAATTGCCACACTCTTCACCATTCCTCTAGTGTGTCTACCCTGTTGCATGCCTTTGTGTCATCTGCAAAAAAGCATACTTTCCCTTTAATGCCATTTGCAATGTCACCAATAAAGATATTAAAAAGCACTGGTCCAAGTACAGATCCCTGGGGTACTCCACTGGTAACATTTCCCTCCTGTGAATGCACTCCATTTACCACAAATCTCTGTTTTCTATTCTTCAACCAAGATTTTATCCATTCAATAATCCTAATATCCAATCCCAAACTTTCAAGTTTATTTAGCAGTCTGCGATGTGGACCCTCTCTACCCACAGCCTAACCCTAACATAACCCCTTAGTACCTAACCCTAACCATCCACCGTAAGGGCCTAAACCTAACCCCCTGTCCTTGCTGTAAAACCTAACCTCACCCTAACCACCCTCCTTGCACTTTAATCCTAACCCTTCCAGGGTACAGCCTAACCCTAACCCTCCCCCCATAGCCTAAACCCAACCCCCCCTTCCCCCCGTGTGTTACTTCTCCAGTGCGGCAGTGTCTAGAAATTCTGCATCCTGGCTGTTGGGATTCCAGCGCTGGAATGTGTACCTATTTGGGATGCCGTGTCGGCATTTCGAATAGTGTTGGGATTCCGGCGTCCTTATTCTGACAGCCGGGATCCTGACACCCGGGATCCTGACTGCATCCAGTTGGTTTAACTTTCAATTACCACATGAGGGTCTTAGTTATTAATTAACCATATTTGAAATTCTATTAAATTCAGCATACTGATTAATTCTATACATTTGCTCTGTTATTCACTACTGTATTTCTCCTGACTCACATTAGTTCTGTTAAATATATATGCTCATCTTGCATTGCAGCATGGTTTGTTCCAGACTCATAGAGCCTAATTCAGACCTGATTGTAGCAGCAAATTTGTCAGAAGATGGACAAAACCATGTGCACTGCAGGTGGGGGGAAGGGGGGGGGCAGATGTAACATGTACAGAGAGAGTTAGATTTGGCTAGGTTATTTTGTTTCTGTGCAGGGTAAATACTGGCTGTTTTATTTGTACACTGTGATTTAGATTTCAGATTTAACACACCCCACCCAAATCTAAGTCTCTCTGCACGTTATATCTGCCCCCCCCCCCCCTGCAGTGCACATGGTTTTGCCCATCTGCCAACAAATTTGCTGCTATGATCAGGTCTGAATTAGGCCCATGGTTATTTGCTTTTCTTACTTACAGACAAACATGAATCAGGCCCACTGCACTAAGCACATCACATGGTAACTCTGTACAGCAAAGCTGTATCAGTGCCGCTAGAAGTGATGCTGCATATCCGCATACAGGTTAGTATTTCAATAGCATCATGTTAAAAAACAATGAACAATGTATTAATAACTGCATATAATGAAACTGCCTCTGCCAATATTAAACAGTCAGGGAATCCTTGGACTGTCCATCATGGGAGTTGATGCACATTTCCCATCTTGACTCTTTTTCAAAAAAGGCAACATTGGGTTGCCTGATCCTTTTAAATTGCTGCCAAAAATCTGAACATTTTGAATACCGTAAATGCTCATTGTTCTGAAGGGGTTAATTTCTCTTATATTGCTGGTGTCAATCCACTCAACTGTGTATCTGTTAGTGAGTCATGGTAGATTATTATCACGTGAACAATGTATTCTAGATTACTAGGATTGGTAGGTATAAAAATAGATAAATGGCCTAATTCAGACCTGGTCGTAGCCGTGTAAGATTTTGCACAGCTACGATCATCCACCCTGACATGCAGGGGGATACCCAGCACAGCGCTAGTCCGCCCCACATGTCTGACCCTCCCCCCGCCGCACAGGTACAAAAGCATCGCACAGCGGCAATGCTTTTGCACCTGAAGAGTAGCTCCCTACCAGCACAGATCCTGGTCGCTGGCAGGGAGCTACCCATTACTCTCCGTGTCGCAGTGGCTGCGTGTGACGTCACGCAGTTGCCGCAGCCCACCCCCGCATGGTCCGGGCATGCCTGCGTTGCCCGGACCGCACCCCCAAAACGGCGGCCCAAGGACGCCGGCTGTTCCCTTCCACCCCCAGCACCAGCGCATGCGCAGTTCAGACCTGATCGCCCACTGCTGTGTGAAAACGCACAGCAGCGATCAGGTCTGAATTAGCCCCAAAGAGAATACCAAGTTAATAACAGTGAGAAATCACAAAACTCGTTACATCTGACTTTAGAAGTGTGAACATTTAATTATAAAAGACATGTAATAAGAGATGTATATTCTCAGGGCTGGGTTTGTGTGACTGGCAGTCGGGAAACCACCGGTCACCATATTGACGCGGGGATCCCCAATGTTAGATGGCCTGTTGGGGGGAAGGGGCGAGTGTAACAAAGCCCATGGTAGGCTTGCTGCACTCGCCACGCAGCAGGCTCAGTGGCGCTGCGTTCGCCACAGGTTCGATTCCCACTCTATGGTGTCGTGGACACCCGCGAGTGTGAAAAGTCTCTGTTAGCCGGCATGCCAACTGGCAGGCTATTGGGGGACATTCCGAGTTGATCACTAGCTGCATTTGTTCCCAGCGCAGCGATCAGGCTAAAAAAATGGCAATTCTGTGCATGCGTATGCGGCGCAATGCGCACGCACGACGTACGGGCACAACAAATGATGCAGTTTTGCACAGGGTCTAGAGATGCATTTCAGTTGCACTGGTTGCCGCAGAGTGATTGACATGAAGTGGGCATTTCTTGGAGTCAATTGACCATTTTCAGGGAGTTTTTGGAAAAACGCAGGCGTGCCAGGAAAAACGCAGGCATGGCTAGGCGAACGTTGGGCGGGTGTGTGACGTCAAATTCGGAACTGAATAGTCTGAAGTGATCGCAAGTGCTGAGTAGGTTTTGAGCTACTCTGAAACTACACAAAAAATTTTTGCAGGCGCTTTGCGATACAACCGTTCGCACTTCTGCTAAGCTAAAATACACTCCCAGTGGGCGGCAGCATAGCGTTTACATGGTTGCTAAAACTGCTGGCGAGCGATGAACTCGGAATTACCCCCCTTGAGCGTTCATGATCCCGGCATCGGTATTGTGACCGCCGTCATCCCTATGAAAGAACAATATGATACTGTTGTAAAAAATATATATTTATTGGAGTTTTATGTTGTGGTTGAACAAAAGGAGCATTTATGCCCTTGTGAAGTTTGTTTATAGCAATGCTACCTTGTGAGTACAACATAGCTCCATATCATCAGAGAATTGTCACACTAAGGGGGTTATTCAGTAAGGATTGCAGATTCTGCTAAAAAGCAGAATCTGCAATTCTTTCTTGCCCACCGCAGGGTGAGGCCACTCAGCATGCTGAATATCCTGCACAGCAGCTGTGACTGCAATTTAATTGCGGCCACAGCAACTATGGGTGACCCTCTGCAGCCATAGCTTGGCTGCATATGCAAGCGGTCCGCCATCATTTTCCTGATAGCAGCAGCTGTATGTCACATCTGCCATAAAAATGCCATGACCTGCCCCCATTTTGCCTGCAACTCCCCCACAACCCTCCGTCGCTCCCCCCACCCTGCCCCACAAACGCATCCGCCTAGCAATCAGGCAGAGGTGTTTGCAACCAATGTAGACAGATCGCATTGGCTGCTAATACACATGCAGGATGGGACCTGTGTGTGCACATTGGCTTCGGGAACAGTGTTATTGTGGACCTGCATAACCCACTATGGGCCTAATTCTGAGTTGATCGCAGCAGCAACTTTGTTAGCAGTTGGGCAAAACCATGTGCACTGCAGGGGAGGAGAGATTTGGGTGTGGTGTGTTCAATCTGCAATCTAAATTGCAGTGTAAAAATAAAGCAGCAAGTATTTACCCTGCACAGAAACAAAATAACCCACCCAAATCTCATTCTCTCTGCACATGTTATATCTGCCCCCCCTGCAGTGCACATGGTTTTGCCCAATTGCTAACAAACTTGCTGCTGCGATCAACTCAGAATAACCCCCATGTCACAATATAATTGTCACAGTGAATACGACATCTCTCCATACTAATCATTAGAATACTTGTTAATGGGGGTAATTCTGAGTTAATCGCAGCAGCAAATTTGTTAGTTGGACAAAACCATGTGCACTGCAGGCACGTCATATGGGTGCAAAGCGGATCGTTGCTGAGCGATGGATTTAACGAAGAATCCATTTGCACAGCCGATCACAAGGAGATTGACAGGAAGAGGGCATTTGTGGGTGTTAACTATTTTCTGGGAGTGTTTGGAAAAGCGCAGGCGTGTCCAAGCATTTGCAGGGCAGGTGTCTGACGTCAATTCCGGACAAGAACAGACTGAAGTGATCGCAGTAGCTGGGTAAGTTCTGAGCTACTCAGAAACTGCACAAAACTTTTTTGTACCACTCGGCTGCACATGCATTCACACACTTTCAAAGCAAACATACACTCCCCTATAGGCACCGACTATCTGTTCGCAGCGCTGCAAAAAATAGCTAACGAGCGATCAACTCGGAATGACCCCCATGGTTTTGCCCAACTGCTAACAAATTTGCTGCTGCGATCAACTCTGAATTACACCCTATATCCACTAAAATTTGTCAGTCAACATGAGATAGAATTATTTCTATAACAAGTCTATTTTGGAGATTTATCAAAGTTCGGAGAGAGATAATTCAGACATGATTGTAGCAGCAAATTTGTTAGCAGATGGGCAAAATCATTTGCACTGCAGGTGGGGAAGATATAACATGTGCAGAGAGAGTTAGATTTGGGTGTGTTACATTGTTTCTGTGCAGGGTAAATACTGGCTGCTTTATTTTTACACTGCAATTTAGATTTCAGTTTTAACACACCAAAATCTAACTCTCTCTGCACATGTTATATCTGCCCCCCCCCCCCCCCCCCCTGCAGTGCTGCCATGATCAGGTCTGAATTTGGCCCACAGACTTTTTGAAAGATGACAGGTAGGAGCTGCTTAGTCGGTACTTCCTCTCTATCTCTCTCTCTCTCTCTCTCTCTCGCTACTTTATCACTCTCAAAGCTTTGATAAACCTCCCCTTTATATGGGATACTGGGCTACTCTTTTTCTATGGGATCTTATCAAGTTCACTTTACTTACCCACCTTTTAGTGGACATTGTTTTAATTTAATTTGCCATAATACACACATAGGCATGTGCATGGGGGGTGCACAGGCACCCCCTAATGTCCGTCTCTCCCCCACACACATGCCTGTCTACAATTGATCGCAGAGCATGCACGCCATGCAGATCTAGTCCTGACACTGTGGAAACCCTCCCCCTCGGCCGCACTGTATGCCCCCCCCCCCGCGTTCTATGCTCTCCCACCCGCATTCTATGTCCGGCCACCCCCACTGTCTATGCCTGCCCACCCCAGCTCTCTACACCTGCCCTCCCTTCCCTCGCTACACCAGGTCAGCAGTCCCGCTGACAGGGGAAGTGGGGGGCAGACATGCCACTGCAGGGCCTTTGAAAAAGCAGCAGTTCTGGCTGTGAAACGCGTGAGGTGTGTGCTCTTCTGTCACCCTAACCCACTGAAAGGACGTATCATTGCCTGAACCATCACTGGACCCGTATTCAGCTACAGTTGGACTGTTTCTGTTACAAAGGATCAGACTTTTATTAAGCCACCACAACACTGGTGTGAACTCCCCAGTTTAAACTAATATTATTGGGACTGTTATTCCTCCAGCGGTGGAAGCAAAATTCCCCGTTCCTTTCATTGCACCATCAGTCCTAAGAAAACACTATTGTCCACTTGCAAAACCTATATGGTCCCTTGTGAACTATTAGGAACAGGCGAGATGTGGTATGCTTAAGATATATGGTGACTAGGAGCCTTTATGCCTACAATGTATTTCATATTAAACAATTTTAACTTATTGTATGAATGAATTTTTAAAATATTTTATTAAATGTGATATTAACAGACAATCCATCTGTTTATTGATTAGTGCTGCCTCCATTTTCTCTTGCTTTATCCTTATTTTAGGTGGGACTAACCTATTCCAGGCAGCAGCTCACATCTTAGAAACGCAACCTAATAGCTTCCTTGAATCCTAAATTGGTCTTTTCTTTCCTTATACCACTGCAGGAGCATGAGTACAGTACATATAGAAGAAAGAAGATAGAAAAAACGAAATGGTGAGGCGTCACAACTGGTAATACTAGCTCAGAGATGAGATTTCTCAAAAACACTAATATTAAGTAGACTATGTTCACATAAAGGTATCTTTATGCAGGGACAGTAGAGGGTGCATTTCCCAGCTGCACCTGCTGCCAGAACCCACAGGTGAACAGGACTGCCGGAAGGAGGGGGGCGAAGTAGAGAGGAGGGAAGTCAAGGTATGTAGTGGCCGGCAGCGAGGAGCACTTAGCGGCGATCGCACCCACAAGTAATGTATAATGTGTACTATATAATGTATTTGGAGCGGCACTATGTGTCACAAAATTTATTTGGAGGGGCACTATGTATCACAAAATGTGTTTGGGAGGGCACTTTGTATTATATAATGTGTTTTGGAGGGCACTGTGAATTATATAATGTGTTTAGAAGTGCACTGTGTATTATATAATGTGTTTGGGAGCGCACTGGGAATTATATAATGTGTTTGGGGGGGGTACTATTGGGTTTATTCAGGCCTGGCTGCAGCTGCGCAGTCACACACAGCTGCCACATCCAGGGGATCTGCACACGTGCACCATATGGCTTAATGTGATTTTCATCTCATACCATGTAGCGTATGTAAATCTTTAATCATACCACGTGGCGTAATGTGAATTTTGGCTCATAATTTTGGCTCATACCATGTGGCATAATGTGAATTTTGGCTCATACTGTGTGGCATAATGCGATTTTGGCTCAGACTGTGTGGCGTAATGTGAATTTTGTACCTAGGTCCACCACTCTCTAGTTTCGCCACTGGGTCAGAGATTGGTTGGGGAAGTGTAAGCAGTGATAAGGTGAAGTGGCAGCTAGGACTCAGGATTATTCCGTAGCTGACAGTCAGTAGCGGCCACTGGTCGACCCATTATGATTAATTTTATTTCTCTGGGGTGTATTATATCTACTTGTATTATTAGGAACTAGGGATAAATTAGATTAAGCCATGTGGTTTTACTGAGAGAATGTAAAATAGTGCTAGACATGTCCCTGGGCGGTGCGAGACATGTCCAAAAGGCAGTGCGAGACACGCCAAAAAGGAGATGCTAGACACGCCCTTCCAGCAGTGCTTACCCTAATAAAATTAGCTGCGCACACCTATGAATACTAGAGATGTGCGGCAGACACTATTTGGGTTTTGTGTTTTGGTTTTGGATCTAGATTAGTTTTGCCAAAACCACCGGTTTTGGTTTTGAATCTGGATGATTTTTAAAAAAACATAAAAACAGCTAAAATCACAGAATTATCCTACGGTATTATTAACCTCAATAACATTAATTTCCACTCATTTCCAGTCTATTATGTACATCTCACACCTCATAATATTGTTTTTAGGCCAAAAGGTTGCACCCAGGTAGCTGGATGACTAAGCCAAGCGACGCAAGTGGGCGGCACAAACACCTGGTCCATCTGCAGTATCAGACAGGAGGGCAGTTTTAAAAACTAGGCTACAAAGAGCACATGATGCAAAGAAAAAAAAGAAGTGCAAGATGGAATTGTCCTTGGGCCCTCCCACCCACCCTTTTGTTGTATAAACAGGAAATGCACACTTTAACAAACCAATCATTTCAGCGACAGGGTCTTCCACACGGGTGTGGTATGGAGGGTCGACAGTACCTAGGTCGACAGTGTCTAGGTTAGGAACTATTGGTCAACAGTAACTAGGTAAACAGGGTTTCTAGGTCGACAGGTTCTTTAGGTCGACATGGTCTACGTCGACAGGTCAAAAGGTTGACATGAGTTTTTTAGGTATTTTTTTGGGGTCGTTTTCTCCGTACAGTGACCGGGAACCCCAATTAGTGCACAGAGTTCCCTGGCATGGCTCGCTTCGCTCGCCATGCTTTGGGCAAGGTGCCTTGCTCCACTACCACTGCGCTCGGCACAGGTTACTATTCCCAATCATAATCCGCATTGATTGTTAATTATGAAAAAGTTCAAAAAAGATAACAAATTTGAAAAACTCATGTAGAAACTTTTGACCTGTCGACCTAGAACATGTCAACCTAGAGACCCTGCCGACCTAGAATTCCTGTCGAACTAGTTACTGTCGACCAATAGTGGTCGACCTAGACACTGTCAACCTAGTTTCTGTCGACCTAGAGACCGGGTACCCTGCCACACGACTGTGGATGAAATGATTGGTTTGCTTTGGGCACCCACAAAAAAAGAAGCAATTAATCCCCCCACCAAAAAAGAAGCAAATAATCTCTCCTTCCACAAACTGGCTCTACAGAGGCAAGATGTCATCCTCATCGTCCGATTCCTCACCCCTTTCAGTGTGTACATCCTCCTCACAGAGATAAGTGAAGTGATGTACATTGGTGTAGTTTGGTTAATGGCCTTGTGTGTGAGTAAAAGTATTTTATATTGAATACGGTAGAATACAGGTAACCAATGGAGGGACTGACAGAGTGGATCTGCAGACGATGAACGTCTAGCAAGGAAGATTAGCCTCGCCACTGCATTCAGAATGGATTGTAGTGGGGAGAGTCTTGTTTTGGGAAGACCAGTTAGGAGACTATTGCAATAATCAATGCGGGAGATAATGAGAGCGTGGATTAGAGTTTTAGCAGTGTCTTGTGTAAGGTATGGTCGTATTTTGGATATGTTTTTTAGATGCATGTAACATGATCTTGAGACAGATTGAATGTGGGGAACAAAGGACAGATCAGAGTCAAGAATGACACATAGGCAGCGAGCTTGTGTGGTAGGGTAGATAGTCGAGTTTTCAACAGTGATAGAGATATCAGGTTGGTACCTACTATTGGCCGGTGGAAATATAATTAACTCTTATAATTATGTCTTTGAAATATTAAGTTTGAGGTGGCAAGATGTCATCCAGGTTGAAATGACAGAAAGGCATTCAGTGACACGGCCCAGTACAGATAGGGACAAGTCAGGGGAGGAAAGGTAGATTTGAGTATCATCTGCGTACTAGAGCTGATTAGTTTACCAAGAGATGAGGTATAGATAGAGAAAAGCAGAGAACCCAAGACTGAGTCTTGCGGTACTCCAACTGAAAGAGGTAGCAAAGAGGAGGTAGATTCAGAGAAGTAAACACTGAAGGAGCGATTAGATAGGTAGGATAGGAACCAAGAAAGGGCTGTGTCTTTAAGACCTAGGGATTGTAGTGTTTGTATGAGAAGAAAGTGGTCAACAGTGTCAAATGCAGCAGATAGATCTAGAAGAATAAGTAATGAGTAGTGGCCTTTAGACTTCATAGTGACCAACTCATTAACCACTTTAGTCAGTGCTGTCTCTGTGGAGTGTTAGGAACGGAAGCCTGACTGAAGTGGGTCCAATAAAGTGTGTGAGTTAAGAAAGTGTGTGAGTCGAGTGTAGGCAAGTCTCTCAAGTAGCTTAGAGATAGTTTTCCCTCTAGGAATTTTTGAGGGCAGGGCGCCGGTCTGTGGGAGCACAGGTGCGAGCGGCTGAAAACTGGGCATGGCTATGCAAATTGGGGGCATGGCTCTAAGACATCTTTAGAGCGGGCAGTGCGGCCCCAACAGATGTCAATAAAGGAGGCATGGGTGGCCGGCGGCGTCACTAAAGGGGCAGGGTCGGACGGCAGCGTCACTAAAGGGGGCATGGGTGGCCAGCAGCATCACAAAAGGGGGTGTGCCTAGGACCTATGGAGGTGCTGGGCTTCCCCCAAATGCTCTCCCATAAAATCTATACACGCTAGGAGAGCAGGAAGTAGGCAGGCTGCTTTAGCAGGGCACCACAGAAAGGGCAGGGCGGATCTTTCCTTTAAAAAATCGGGCAGGGCGCGACGCCCTGCTAAAAAAGCATAGCATGAACACTATTAGAGAGACAAGGGAGCTGAGAGATAGGGCGGTAGTTTGAGAGAGCGTTAGGGTCAGAATTTTGTTTTTTTTAAATGGAAGTAATCACTGCATGCTTGAAGAGTGAAGGAAAAATACCAGTAGAGAGAGAGAGATTGCAGATGTTAGTTAAGGTAGGGATGAGCACCAGAGATAGAGCTTTACTTATTTGTGAGGGTAAAGGATCAAGAGGAGAGGTAGTAGAGAAGCAGGATGAGAAGAGTGATGATACTTCATCTTCATTTGTGGGATCAAATGAAGAGAGAGTGCCAGAGATTTCAGATAAAGAACGGAGCAGGTCACTGGCTGCCAAAGAGCATACCATTTAATCTCCGATTTTATCAATCTTCTCCTTGAAGTAGGAAGCAAGATCCTGTGCCTTGATAGTGGCTGGTGGGTTAGGTGAGGGAGGATTCAGAAGTGATTTAAATGTATTAAAGAGTCGTTTGGGGTTAGAGGCTTGAGCAGACATAAGAGTTTGGAAATATGTTTGGCAGTATCCAGGGTATTTCTATAAGAGTGGTAGACAGTCTTATATGTGAGGAAGTCACTTGAAATACGAGAGTTACACCACTGATGTTTAAGTTTTCATGTGAGTTTTTGTAGTTGTTTAGTTAATTTGGAGTGCCATAATTGACATGCCTATGTAGAGTGTGATGGGTAGCTGGAGCCATTTCATCAAGGGCTAGTTCTAGAGTCTCGTTCAGGTGTGATACAGCCATCTCAAGAGAGGTGAATGCAGAAATAGGTGAAAGCAGTTGTTGGCGTGAAGTGGAAAGTTCTTTAAGATTAAAAAGAGGACTGCAGGACTTCAGCGACACAGAGTTTGAATTAACTGAGGAGAGCATGCAGGTGATAAGGTTGTGATCTGAGAGGGGGAAAGGAGTGTTAGTGAGTTCAGAGACGGAGCATAGTCTGGTGAATACTAGATCAAGGCAGTGTCCCTCCTGATGAGTTTAGGAGTCAGTCCATTGGGAGAGGCCAAGAGAGGAGGTTAGAGAGAGTAGTTTGGAGGCGTGAACAGCAGATTTTGGACAATCAATAGCAATATTGAAATCACCCATGATTATAGTGGTGGAGATGTCAGAGGATAGGAAGTGAGGGAGCCAGGCAGAAAAATCTTCCAGAAATTGTTTGGGATGCCCAGGTGGGTGGCAGATAGCTGCAACACGCAGAGAGAAAGGAGAGTAAACCCTAATGGAATGTACTTCAAATTATGTAAATGTGAGTGATGGAACCGGTGGTAGAACAGTGTATGCGAAAGATTGGGAAAGTAAAAGTCCAACTCCTCCTCCTTTATGGTTACCAGGCCTGGAGGTGTGTGTAAAGTGGAGACCACCATGTGCCAGTGCTGCAGGGGAAGCTGTGTCTGATTGTGTGAGCTAGGTTTCTGTTATAGCCAGCAGATTGAAGTTGTTAGATATGAAGAGGTCAAGGATGGATGTTAATTTGTTACTAACAGAGCGTGCATTCCATAAGGCACATTTTGGTGATCTGGAGGATGATGGAAGACATGTGATGTTTATTAGGTAAGCTGGAATTATATGTTGCTGTGAATCAGGTGAATGTGAGTGATGCAAGTGGCTGGGTCAAGGATTTGGTGAAATGTCACCAGCTATCAGAAGCAGAAGAGAGAGATAAATGTGGGTGTCAGAGGTTTGTGAAAGTTTTTTATGGTGAGAGGTATTAGATGTTATTGTCAATGAATATAGGGAAGTAAACAGCTCATGAGTGCTAATAAGAGGGGAGTGTATAATTGAGGGGGACAAAATGCACAGAGGGCTGAGTTGCTGGGAGACTGAATGATGTAGTGGTCTTTATGAATACTCCATGAAGAGCAATGCAGAAAATCAATTTGTGGTACATAGTTTGTTTGTGATTAAACCAGTTATCTAGGCTGAGAGTGTAAGGTTTCACTTGTTCAAGTTAAATGTTCAGGTGCCTATTTACTCGTGTTGTTCCGCTGTATGTTAACTGAGCATGGCAAAGCAAAATGACCAATGGGTATGTACAGTACAGTCACATGCAAATCACAATGTAAAGGGTTTTGTACAAACTTGGTTACATTCTGTTCTTAGAGGTCATGAGGATTATAATTGGAAAGATATATACATACGCTAAAACTGCACAGGTAATTTTGTTTTGGAATGAAAGGAAGGGTGGTCGTTTTTCTGCAATGTTGGTGGGATGTTTCTGTTTGTTTTTGTCCTGGTAAGTCCTGGTAAGTCTATATTGTAAGATTTTCTTAACCCTTTTAAAACAACACTTCTAAGACAACCCTGTTCAGCCAGGCTGCTGTTCAGCCTAGCATCTTTCCTTATGAATGGTAAGTATCCATGTGTGTCTGGTAATTGCAATCAAGGCCTAACACCCCACCCCCAGTTACAGAGCATGCCATAAAACTCAACTAAAACAAACACTGAGACAGCAGTTACCAACTATTTCAAAGTTACAATAAAGTATCATCCTACAATACAATATAGCTTGTAATATACAAATTGACAGTGTAGGTTAAAAATAATATATAATTAAATTTGATGAACATCATAGTTGGCAACTACTTCAGTCCGTACCAGATGCCAACACTTGCTACTTGATACTGACTGCCCTGCATCACCACAAGCGGGTGGGCTCAGAAATGTTATACTTTTACTCACAGCCCCAGTTGCGGGAGAAAATGAAGGAGGAGCTGTTGACGGGTCATGTTCCGCTTGACTTGACAATTTTCTCACCAGCAGGTCTTTCAACCTCTGCAGACTTGTGTCTGCCAAAAAGAGAGTTAAAATGTAGGCTTTAAACCTAGGATCGAGCACGGTGGCCAAAATGTAGTGCTCTGATTTCAACAGATTGACCACCCTTGAATCCTGGTAAAGCGATTGAATGGCCCCATCCACAAGTCACACATACTTAACAGAATCGCTCCATCATAGCTCCTCCTTCAATTTCTCCAGCTGCTTCTACAAAAGCCTGTGTTAGGGTCTCCTGCCCTGTGCTGCCACGTCGTCATGGCAACCGGGAGACAAGTGCTAGCAGAGTAACCTGAGCGCAGCTGATACTCCGGTTCGGGTCTTTTGCTGTGCAGTGGTTACAGGCTCTGTGCACGGTAGGGGATCCGGTGCTGGTTTTTGTGCTCACAGTCTGTGAGGTCTGAGTGGGGCGTGGACAGCACCTGCTTTATAAGGCCTCTTCTTAGGGTAAGCAGATGCTGCTGAATCTTTGTTGGTTAGTCAGTTCCTGAAAGTTAGCCAGTACTGTGTAGCTTTGTATTTGTTTGTTGCTTACTGCAAATAGGCCTGGGGATTTGGTATTACACTCTGCCAATCCAGACCTAGCAGTAAGACTGGAGTCAGTCGTTTAGCTTGCTGGGGTTCTGTTACTACTCTGTGAACTTAGCAAGTTTGCGGCTGTATTCTAAGACTTGCCTGTCTAATCCTGTCTCACTGTGCTAGGTGTCAGGGGTCAGTTTAGTGGCAGTAAGCTGAACCTGTGCACTGCAAGTGAGAATTAGGATTGTGGAGACTCTTCTTGTGTCTATCATTCCATCTCTGACCAAGGAGTTTACTGCCACACCCGTTGGTAACCCTTTAGGGTTTTGCTGTTGCCCTTAGCAACAGCATTTCGGGTTCTCTACGTATTAAAACACAACATCTTGCTTTTCTCATCTGAGCATTACTAATACAAGGGAGACACCCAGTTCCTTAGCCTCTGGGCTTCTCTGTTCACTTTGTGTGTATTTTGTTACCCTATCACCTTCTGTGTACGTTATGTCATATTCCCCAGTCTGTCTGTGAGTCCATTTGTTTTGCATAACAGTTCAAACACCAGTACATTCCTGCAGGCACTGGTGTGCATAACATATTCAGCAGCCTAATACTCCTGTTGAAATTTTCTGGGAATATGGAGCATACCCCTCAAAATACGTTGCAACAGGTGGTCGATCAGGTGCAGGTCCTGACTCGACAATTTAATGATTTGTCCATTAAAATGCACACCTCCCAGGCTGCTGGCGGAGCTCCCGCAGCAGCAGCACCTGCAGGGGTTAAGGAGCCGAAAGTAAATCTCCCGGATTGTTTTTGTGGAGATCGCTCGCAGTTCTTTTGTTTCAAGGAGAGCTGCAAGCTATACTTCCGGCTTAGGCCTCAGTCTTCTGGGTCGGAGATTCAGCGGGTGGGCATAGTGATTTCCTTGCTACAAGGAGACCCACAGGTCTGGGCATATGGGTTGCAGCCTGACTGTCCGTCGCTTAAAAGTGTTGATGCTTTTTTTACGGCACTGGGCATGTTGTATGATGACCCTGACAAGACGGCCTCAGCCGAGGCTCAGATTTCGATCCTTAAGCAAGGGCGAAGGCCAGTTGAGGTTTACTGTACTGAGTTTCGGAGGTTGGCCCATGATACCCAGTGGAATGACCCAGCCCTGAGACACCAGTACCGAAGAGGTCTTTCTAACCAGATAAAGGACCAACTGGTACAATATCCCTTGCCTGATAGCTTGGATCAGCTCATGCAGTTATCCATCCGGGTGGATAGACGGCTGAGAGAGCGTAGGCTTGAAAGGGAGACTGAGATTTCCTTCCTTCCCAAGGGAACCTCAGACTCTGAGGAATTTTCCGAGGAGCCTATGCAGATTGGGGCTACCCGCCTCTCCTCGCGTGAGAAGACGCGGAGGAGACAGCAGGGGTTGTGTTTGTACTGTGGGAATAAAGGTCATGTGGTAGTATCATGCCCAGAAAAGCCGGAAAACTTCAGGGCCTGAGGGTGATGGGAAATATCCTGTCAGGCCAGAAGTCAGAATTTCCCAAGAAGACTTTTATCATTCCGGTGACCTTGAAGATCCTCGGTCAAACTGTCAAGACTGAGGCCTTTGTGGACAGTGGGGCCGACGGGGTTTTTATGGACCGCCAATTCGCCCTGAAACACTCTGTTCCCTTAGTACCCTTGGCATCGGAAATTGAGATTTGTGGGTTAAACGAGGAACCATTATCCCAAGGTAAAATTACCTCTTGCACTAGCCAGATTTCTTTGTTTATTGGAGCCACACACTCTGAAAAATTGTCCTTTTATGTGACTGTCTGTACTTTTGCCCCATTGGTGTTGGGGTTACCCTGGTTAAGGGCCCACAATCCTCAATTTGACTGGGTCTCTGGGGAGATTCTTAGTTGGGGTACTGATTGTTTCAGGAGTTGCTTGAGCCTTCCAGTCAGGCTCTCGCAGCTAAGTTTGCCAGGATTGCCAGGGTGTTATGCAGATTTTGCGGACGTGTTCTCCAAAAAAGTTGCAGAGGTACTACCTCCCCATCGCCCCTATGACTGTGCCATTGATTTGTTGCCAAATGCTAAGCTTCCCAAGAGCAGGTTGTACTCCCTGTCACGTCCTGAGACTCAGGCTATGGCAGAGTACATTCAGGAGAACTTGGCTAAGGGATTTATCAGACCTTCACAGTCTCCAGTTGGGTCGGGGTTCTTCTTCGTGGGTAAAAAGGACGGTTTGTTGCGACCCGCATCGACTTCAGGGAATTGAACCGTATCACGATTAAAAACTCATACCCACTGCCTCTCATTTCGGTCTTGTTTGACCAGCTTCGTACTGCCACCATTTTTTCTAAGATTGACCTACGCGGTGCGTACAATCTAATCCGAATAAGAGAGGGGGATGAATGGAAGACTGCCTTTAATACCCACTCAGGGCATTATGAATATTTGGTGATGCCTTTTGGGCTCTGTAATGCCCCGGCAGTCTTCCAGGATTTCATGAATGATGTGCTCAGGGAATATTTGGATAGATTCTTAGTTGTATACTTAGATGACATCCTAATCTTCTCCCATTCCCTGGAGGAACATCGGAAGAATGTACGCTTAGTCCTCCAGAAACTCAGAGACCACCGGCTTGGGGCGAAGCTGGAGAAGTGCGAATTTGAAGTTCAGCAAATCGCATTTCTAGGATATATTATCTCCCCAGAAGGTTTCCAAATGGAGGGTTCCAAGGTACAGGCAGTCCTGGATTGGGTGCAGCCCACTAGTTTGAAGGCGCTTCAGCGTTTCCTGGGCTTTGCGAATTTTTATAGACGATTTATCGCTGGATTTTCGTCTATAGTGGCGCCCTTGGTGGCACTCACTAAGAAAGGGGCGGATGTTGCTCACTGGTCTTGTGAGGCTAAAGCGGCTTTTGCCTGTCTCAAAAGGGCATTTGTTTCGGCCAAGGTGCTGCGACACCCAGATCCAGAGCGTCCTTTTGTGGTGGAGGTGGATGCCTCTGAGATGGGTATTGGGGCAGTGCTTTCTCAGATGGGAGTGTCTGATAATCGCCTTCATCCCTGTGCTTACTTTTCCCGTAAATTTTCGCCTGCCGAGATGAATTATGACGTGGGTAACCGGGAATTGTTGGCTATTAAGGATGCACTCGAGGAGTGGAGACACTGGCTTGAGGGGGCTAAGTTTGTGGTCTCAATTCTCACTTACCATAAGAATCTGGCATATTTAGAGTCAGCGAAGCGTCTCAATGCCAGGTAGGCACGATGGGCTTTGTTTTTTGTTTGCTTTAATTTTTTGATAACATATCGCCCTGGGTCAAAAAACATCAAGGCTGATGCGCTCTCGCGGAGTTTTGCTCCAATCCAGGAGACCACCGAGGAGCCGTTGCCCATTGTTTCCCCATCATGTATTAAAGTGGGCATTACCCAGGACCTCTTATCATTAGTCCTTAGAGCACAGGAGCAGGCTCCTCCAGACCTTCCGGTAGGTCTTTTGTTTGTGCCTCCTAGGTTAAGACAGCGAGTGTTCCTGGAATTCCATGCCAAGAAGTCGGCAGGTCACCCGGGTATTGCCAGAACTCGGGAGTTGCTATCTAGGGCGGTGTGGTGGCCCTCGGTGGCTAAGGATGTGGATCAGTGGGTTCGGGCATGTGACATCTGTGCCCGAAATAAGACTCCTAGAGGGGTTCCTGTTGGCCCATTACATCCACTCTCTATCCCATCTAAGCCATGGACCCACATTTCAATGGATTTTGTGGTGGACTTGCCCAAATTCTTCGGGGATGACAGCCATCTGGGTTGTCGTTGACAGGTTTTCGAAGATGGCGCACTTCGTTCCACTGGTTGGGCTGCCATCGGCCAGACGCCTGTCTGAATTATTTATGCTGCATGTTGTGCGTCTCCACGGGTTGCCACTTGATGTGGTCTCTGACCGCGGATCCCAGTTTGTGGCCAAATTCTGGAGGGCATTTTGTTCCGATCTCCAGATTTCTGTCAGCTTGTCGTCAGGCTACCATCCGCAGTCTAATGGGCAGACTGAAAGGGTGAACCAGTCCTTGGAGCAGTTCCTCAGGTGTTATGTCTCCAAGTGTCAGACTGACTGGGTTGCTCATCTGTCCATGGCGGAGTTTGCCTATAACAACGCGGCTCACTCTGCTACAGGGATCTCTCCCTTCCTTTGTGTGTATGGGCATCATCCTAAGGCCAATTCTTTTGACCCCCTGGACTCCACGCCTGGTGGTTCCTCTGTGGTTTCGGTCCTTAGAGGTATTTGGCGGAAAGTGAAGAAAGCCCTTGTGTCTGTGTCATTAGTGACCAAAAGGGTTTTTGATAAGCGGAAAAGACCCTGCAGCTTCAAATTAGGAGACTTCGTCTGGTTGTCTACCAAGAATTTGAAGTTGAGACAGCCATCTCATAAGTTAGGCCCCCGGTTCATCGGCCCTTATAAGATCACCAGGGTTATCAATCCGGTGGCATTTCAGTTAGATCTGCCCCGTTCTTTGGGTATCAATAAAACATTTCATTGTTTCCTTTTAAAACGGGCGATTAGTAATCCTTCTTCCAGTGGAAGACCTTCCCCTCTTCTGATACGTGGCCAGAGGGAGTTTGTTGTTGAAAGGATTCTTGACTCCAAGGTGGTTCGGGGTCGGCTGTCATTTTTGGTGCACTGGAAGGGGTATGGCCCGGAGGAGCGGTCGTGGGTGCGCAGTTGTGATCTTCATGCCCCCAGACTGATACGCTCTTTCTTCTCGCAGTTCCCCGATAAACCCGGTGGTAGGGGTTCTTTGACCCCTCGTCAGAGGGGGGGTACTGTTAGGGTCTCCTGCCCTGTGCTGCCACGTCGTCATGGCAACCGGGAGACAAGTGCTAGCAGAGTAACCTGAGCGCAGCTGATACTCCGGTTCGGGTCTTTTGCTGTGCAGTGGTTACAGGCTCTGTGCACGGTAGGGGATCCGGTGCTGGTTTTTGTGCTCACAGTCTGTGAGGTCTGAGTGGGGCGTGGACAGCACCTGCTTTATAAGGCCTCTTCTTAGGGTAAGCAGATGCTGCTGAATCTTTGTTGGTTAGTCAGTTCCTGAAAGTTAGCCAGTACTGTGTAGCTTTGTATTTGTTTGTTGCTTACTGCAAATAGGCCTGGGGATTTGGTATTACACTCTGCCAATCCAGACCTAGCAGTAAGACTGGAGTCAGTCGTTTAGCTTGCTGGGGTTCTGTTACTACTCTGTGAACTTAGCAAGTTTGCGGCTGTATTCTAAGACTTGCCTGTCTAATCCTGTCTCACTGTGCTAGGTGTCAGGGGTCAGTTTAGTGGCAGTAAGCTGAACCTGTGCACTGCAAGTGAGAATTAGGATTGTGGAGACTCTCCTTGTGTCTATCATTCCATCTCTGACCAAGGAGTTTACTGCCACACCCGTTGGTAACCCTTTAGGGTTTTGCTGTTGCCCTTAGCAACAGCATTTCGGGTTCTCTACGTATTAAAACACAACATCTTGCTTTTCTCATCTGAGCATTACTAATACAAGGGAGACACCCAGTTCCTTAGCCTCTGGGCTTCTCTGTTCACTTTGTGTGTATTTTGTTACCCTATTACCTTCTGTGTACGTTATGTCATATTCCCCAGTCTGTCTGTGAGTCCATTTGTTTTGCATAACAGTTCAAACACCAGTACATTCCTGCAGGCACTGGTGTGCATAACAGCCTGATGAGGGGAATGACCTGACTCAAGCTGGCAGTGTCTGAACTGACTTCACGTGTGGCAAGTTCGAAGGGTTGGAGAACCTTGCACAAGACGGAAATCATTCTCCACTGCACTTGAGTCAGGTGCATTCCCCCTCCTTTGCCTATATTGTACGTGGATGTATAGGCTTAAATGGCCTTTTGCTGTTCCTCCATCCTCTGAAGCATATAGAGTGTTGAATTCCACCTCGTTACCACCTCTTGCTTCAGGTGATGGCTCTGCAGGTTCAGGAGTGATAGCTGGAGCTCCAGTCTTCGGCATGCGGTGGCTGAATGCCGAAAGAGGCCTGCAATTTTTTTTGCCCACCAATAGCATCTCCTGCATGCCCCTGTCATTTTTCAAAAAAATCTGCACCACCAAATTAATTGTATGTGCAAAACATGGGACGTGCTGGAATTTGCCCAGATGTAATGCACCCATAATTCTTTTGGCATTGTCAGATATCACAAATCCCCAGGAGAGTCTAATTGGGGTAAGCCATTGTGCGATGATGTCCCTCAGTTTCCATAAGTGGTTGTCAGCGTGGTCCTCTTATGGAAACTGGTGATATACTGAGTAGCCTGCCTAGGAATGAGTTGGCGAATGTGAGATGCTGCTACTGGTGCTGCTGCTGTTGTTGCTGTGGGAAGCAATACATCTACCCAGTCTGCTGTCACAATCATGTAGTCCTTAGTTTGCCCTGCACCACTTGTCCACATATCCGTGGTTAAGTGGAGAGTTGGTACAACTGCATTTTTCAAGTCACTGAGGACACTTTTCTTAATGTCCCTGTACAATCCTGTAATTGCTTTTCTAGTGAAGTGGAATCTAGGTGGGATTTGGTACCAGGGACACAGTACATCCATCAACTGTCTAAATCCCACTGCACTAATGGTGTATACCGGATGCACGTCTAACACCAGCATAGTTGTTATGGACTCAATAATCCACTTTGCAACAGGGTGACTGCTGTCATATTTCATCTTCCTCACAAAGGACTGTTGGACAGTCAATTGCTTAGTTGAAGTAGTACGAGTGGTCTTCCGACTTCCCCTCTGGGATGACGATTGACTTCCAGCAGCAACAACAGCAGCGGCAGCAGCAGTAGGCCTACCACTCAAGGATCCTCAGGAGGAATTCTGGATAGGAGAGGACTCGTCAGTCATACCTGTGACATGGCCTGCAGTACTATTGACATTACTGACTGAGTAGGAAATTGACGTTGAGGGAGTTGGTGGTGTGGCTTGCAGGAGCTTGGGTACAAATGGAAGATGGGATTTAGGTGTCAGTGGACTGCTTATGCCCTTACCCAAAGTTTCTGAACTTGACAATGACTTCTGATGAATGTGCTGGAGGTGACGTATAAGGGATGATATTCATAGGTGGTTAGCGTCCTTACCCCTACTTATTCCCGATTGACAAAGGCAACACATGGCTTGACACCTGTTGTCCAGATTTGTGGAGAAATAATTCCACCCCGAAGAGGAGGCTTTTTTGGAATTTTGCCCAGGCATGACAATGGGCTTTATCATCCCATGGACAAAAACTGTCTCCACTGGTTCCTTATTCAAACAAACCACATCACCATCAGAATCCTCATCGTCAACTTCCTCCTCAGCACCAGCTACACCTATATCCTCCTCATCTTGGTGTACATTTACAGTGACTTCCTCAATCTCAATATCAGCAACTGGACTGGCAGTGCTCTTCCCAGCACTTGCAAGTGGCATGCAAATGGTGGTAGGAGCCTCCTCTTTCCATACAGTCTTGGGAAGGTCAGGCCTAGACACTGCAACCGTGGATGCACTTGGACTCTCCTCGGGATTTGTGATATCTCTGAATGCACAGTTGTTTTTTCCTGTGCTTTAACAAACTTATTTTTTTTTTTTTTTTTGAGATGGAGGAGGGTTTCCATCTTCATAAGAAGCTGATCCAACAGTCATGAACATAGGCCAAGGCCTTAGCCTTTCCTTGCCATTGCTTGTCATGAATGGCATATTGCCAAATTTACATTTCTCATCAGATAATTTCTTTTTTTTCTGATTATTCATTTTTGCTTCTTGGATTTTGCATGCCCTCTATGACATTAGGCATCGACTTTAGCAGACGATAATGATGGAATTGCATTGTCAATGTCATGACTGGTAACAGCAGCAGCTTCAGCACTAGTACTAGGAAATGGAAGTGGTTTCTGATTTCCCACTATTTTTTTATCCAAATTGTTCTCCATTTCACAGGACAGCACACCTTTATTATTACAGCACACAGAACAGTACCCCTTTAGTTTCACAGCACCCCTGTATTCTTACAGCATACAGGACAAGTGTAATGTTATTTTAACAGCAGCACCCCTATATTTAACAGCATACATGAGTAGTGTGCTTGTAACTTTTTACAACTGCACCCCTGAATTTTTACAACATGAAGCAGCACCCCTATATTTTACAGCATGCAGGAGCAGTGTGCTTGTAATTTTTAACAACTGCACCCCTGGATTTTTACAATGTACAGGACCAATGTAATGTTATTTGAACAGCAGCACACCTATATTTTACAGCATACAGGAGCAGTGTGCTTGTAATTTTTAAACAACTACACTCTTGAATTTTTACAACACACAGGGCCAGCAACACCCCTATATTTGAAAGCATACAGGAGGACAGTGCCCCTGCACCCTGTGCAACACAGTGACAGCCAGAACAGCAACACCAATGTACAGCTGCAGCATCAGGCCATAACAGCACATGAAACACCAGTGACAGATAGGACAGCTAGGACAGCCAGGACAGCACCACTAACACAGCACAGGTACACCACAGTTACTGCAGCAGCACCTCTACTGAGGACCCACTAACCCCACCCGATGCCACCAACCACAGAGAGAGACAGAGGTCTGTCTCCCTCACTCTCCAAGTCCAGAGTGAAAATGACGGTGACGCAAAGCCTGTGAGAATCCGACAGTGGGATGATGAAGTTTAGCCTTGCTCTGGTTTCCGAGTTTGGCAGGAAGTCCCAAGCAGAACTCGGCTCCGGGCTCAGAACGGGATGTTCAGGGGGTTCGGTTCTCTGGAAACCGAACCCGCTCATTTCTAATGAATACGCATTATATAGGGTTTTAGAATACATTGTATTAAAGAATATAAAGAAAAGTAAAATTTTAACATATACCAGTATTAAAAGTATGTGCCCCGATAAAGAATACTTTCTATACCTTTCAAAATATTAACACTATAATACTAGAGCTTACTGTACCTTCCATGAGCAGAGCCAGCTCTACCATTTGGCAGCTGCTTAGGGCACCAGGATCTGAGGGTGCTACTGAGTCTGCCTATCACAAAATTAAGGATGTCTTGGAAAGAAACATCTTTGTTGTATTTAATGCAAGTCATGATTGAGGACTTTTAAGTCATAATTTCATTCTGATGGCTGGGGAGTGGGTATTGGTGGTGGATAGGGGCATTAGGCTGAAGTTTTGCATTCAGTGCAAAGACACCTTGCATGAGTGCACATTATAGAAATTATTTGACAATACTTATATTTTGGGAGCAGAGATTCACAATATGTACTATACTGTATTATTTTGTAAACTCTTGTACAATTTTCCCTCTTCCAATCCATATACATATACAGTAAATACGGTTCTGTTGAGATGACAATTTTTTAAAAGCATCTGTATTTCATTGTAAAAAAACAACTTCTTCAGCTATCCCTTATGATTCTCCACTGCTGACCTCTGGTCACATCATGTCCAAATGCTGGCAGCACAGAGTTCAATGCATAGAGATTTCATCCTCCAAGAGATTGCTGAACTGATGTGATAAGCTATTACATATGGACAAGCTTTTATTCCTGTATTTGATATTAGAGATGTGTAGCGGGCATTTTTCGTGTTTTGTGGTTTGGTTTTGGATTCAGGTCCGCGGTGATGCTTTGGATTCAGACGCATTTTGGCAAAACCACCCTTTCGGGTTTTGGATTCGGATGCGTTTTGTATTCGGATGATTTTTTTTTTTTAAACTCAAAAATAGCTAAAATCATAGAATTTGTGGGTAATTTAGATCCTATAGTATTATTAAGCTCAATAACCATAATTTCCACTCATTTCCAGTCTATTCTGCATACCTCACACCTCACAATATTATTGTTAGTCCTAAAATTTGCACCGAGGTCGCTGGATGACTAAGCTAAGTGACCCAAGTGGGCAGCACAAACACCTGGCCAATCTAGGAGTGGCACTGCAGTGTCAGACAGGATGGCACTTAAGAAAGTAGTCCCCAAACAGCACATGATGCAAAGATAAATAAAAAAAGAGGTGCAAGATGGAATTTTCCTTGGGCCCTCCCACCCACCCTTATGTTGTATAAACAGGACATGCATACTTTAACAAACCAATCATTTCAGCAACAGGGTCTGCCACATGACTGTGGCTGAAATGACTGGTTGGTTTGGGCGCCCTCCAAAAAAGAAGCAATCAATCTCTCCTTGCACAAACTGGCTCTACAGAGGCAAGATGTCCACCTCATCATCATCCTCCGATTCCTCACACTTTTCACCGTGTACATCCTCCTCACTGAGTATTAATTTTTCCCAACTGGAATCCACCATCACAGGTCCATATATACTTTCTGGAGGCAATTGCTGGTAAATGTCTCCACGGAGGAATTTATAATTCATTTTGATGAACATCATCTTCTCCACATTTTCTGGAAGTAACCTCCTACGCCGATCGCTGACAAGGTGACCGGCTGAACTAAACACTCTTTCGGAGTACACACTGGAGGGGGGACAACTTAGGTAAAATAAAGCCACAGTGGCGGTAGAAAATGATAGAGCTGTTGGCGGGGCACGTTCCGCTTGACTTGACAATTGTCTCACCAGCAGGTCTTTGAACATCTGCAGACTTGTGTCTGCAGAAAGAGAGATACAATGTAGGCTTTAAACCTAGGATCGAGCACGGTGGCCCAAATGTAGTGCTCTGATTTCAACAGATTGACCACCCATGAATCCTGGTTAAGCGAATTAATGGCTCCATCCACAAGTCCCACATGCCTAGCGGAATCACTCCGTTTTAGCTCCTCCTTCAATCTCTCCATCTGCTTCTGCAAAAGCTTGATGAGGGGAATGACCTGACTTAAGCTGGCAGTGTCTGAACTGACTTCACGTGTGGCAAGTTCAAAGGGTTGCAGAACCTTGCACAACATGGAAATCATTCTCCACTGTGCTTGAGTCAGGTGCATTCCCCCTCCTTTGCCTATATCATAGGCATATGTATAGGCTTTAATGGCCTTTTGCTGCTCCTCCGTCCTCTGAAGCATAAAGAGGGTTTAATTCCACCTCGTTACCACCTCCTGCTTCAGCTGATGGCAGGCCATGTTCAGGAGTGTTTGCTGGTGCTCCAGTCTTTGGCACGCGGTGGCTGAATGCCGAAAGTGGCCCGCAATTTTTCGGGCCACCAACAGCATCTCTTGCACGCCCCTGTCATTTTTCAAAAAATTCTGCACCACCAAATTAATTGTAATTGCAAAACATGGGACGTACTGGAATTTGTCCACATGTAATGCCCGCACAATATTGGTGGCGTTGTCCGATATCACAAATCCCCAGGAGAGTTCAATTGGGGTAAGCCATTCTGCGATTATGTTCCTCAGTTTCCGTAAGAGGTTGTCAGCTGTGTGCCTCTTCTGAAAAGCAGTGATACAAATCGTAGCCTGCCTAGGAATGAGTTGGCGTTTGCGAGATGCTGCTACTGGTGCCGCCGCTGTTGTTCCTGCCCGAGGCAATACATCTACCCAGTGAACTGTCACAGTCATATAGTCCTTAGTCTACCCTGCTCCACTTGTCCACATGTCCGTGGTTAAATGGACAGTGGGTACAACTGCATTTTTTAGGACACTTTTTCTGAGGTCTGTGTACATTCTCGGTATCGCCTGCCTAGAGAAGTGGAACCTAGATGGTATTTGGTACCGGGGACAAACTACCTCAAACAATTCCCTGTGAACTAACGGTAGAAACCGTACGCACGTCTAACACTAACAAGGCCTGAGTTATCCGCTTTGCAACAGGATGACTGCTGTGATATTTCATCTTCCTCACAAAGGACTGTTGGACAGTCAATTGCTTACTGGAAGTAGTACAAGTGGTCTTCCGACTTCCCCTCTGGGATGACGATCGACTCCCAGCAGCAACAACAGCAGCGCCAGCAGCAGTAGGCATTCCACTCAAGGATCCATCGGAGGAATCCCAGTTAGGAGAGGACTCGTCAGACTTGCCAGTGACATGGCCTGCAGGACTATTGGCATTCCTGTCCAGTGAGGAAATTGACAATGAGGGAGTTGGTGGTGTGGTTTGCAGGAGCTTGGGTACAAGAGGAAGAAGGGATTTAGTTGTCAGTGGACTGCTTCCGCTGTCACCCAAAGTTTTTGAACTTGTCAATGACTTCTGATGAATGCGCTCCAGGTGACGTATAAGGGAGGATGTTCCTAGGTGGTCAACGTCCCTACCCCTACTTATTACAGCTTGACAAAGGCAACATACGGCTTGACACCAGTTGTCCGCATTTCTGTTGAAATAATTCCACACCGAAGAGGTGATTTTTTTTTTGTATTTTGGCCAGGCATGTCAACGGCCTTATTCATCCCACGAACAACAACTGTCTCCCCGGGTGCCTGATTTAAACAAACCACATCACCATCAGAATCCTCCTCATAAACTTCCTCCTCAGCGCCAGCAACATCCATATCCTCATACTGGTGTACTTCAACAGTGACATCTTCAATTTGACTATCAGGAACTGGACGCTTTTAATTCAGATTTTTGGTCATTTTACTGAACTTTTGCTTTTTGGATTTTACATGCTCTCTACTATGACATTGGGCATCGGCCTTGGCAGACAACGTTGATGGCATTTCATCGTCTCTGCCATGACTAGTGGCAGCAGCTTCAGCACTAGGTGGAAGTGGATCTTGATCTTTCCATATTTTACCCTCCACATTTTTGTTCTCCATTTTTTAATGTGTGAAATTATATGCCAGTAATATATCTGGAATTAGACAGCAGTAATGTCTGGAATTAGATACCACTGTGACTGGAATGATGATGACCTATGCACAGTGACAGGACACTACCACTGCACCCTACAGCAGCAAGATGCAGCACAAGACACTGGACTTTTAGTCACCACAATGCAGCACAAGACAATGAGTAGTGATACTGAGCACTGATGAGGATACTAGAACTGACACTGGGCAGCGAGAACAGCAATGAACTACTGTACTGTAGCATTATATACTGGTCACCACAATGCAGCACTGATACTGAGCACAGATATTGAGCACTGATGAGGATACTAGAACTGACACGGAGCAGCAAGATACAGCAATGGACTACTGTACTGTACTACTATATACTGGTCACCACAATGCAGCACTGATACTGAGCACAGATATTGAGCACTGTTCGGGATACTAGAACTGACACGGAGCAGCAAGATACAGCAATGGACTACTGTACTGTACTACTATATACTGGTCACCACAATGCAGCACTGATACTGAGCACAGATATTGAGCACTGTTCAGGATACTAGAACTGACACGGAGCAGCAAGATACAGCAATGGACTGCTGTACTGTACTACTATATACTGGTCACCACAATGCAGCACAGATATTGAGCACTGTTCAGGATACTAGAACTGACATGGAGCAGCAAGATACAGCAATGGACTACTGTACTGTACTACTATATACTGGTCACCACAATGCAGCACTGATACTGAGCACAGATATTGAGCACTGTTCAGGATACTAGAACTGAAATGGAGCAGCAAGATACAGCAATGGGCTACTGTACTGTACTACTATATACTGGTCACCACAATGCAGCACTGATACTGAGCACAGATATTGAGCACTGTTCAGGATACTAGAACTGACATGGAGCAGCAAGATACAGCAATGGACTACTGTACTGTACTACTATATACTGGTCACCACAATGCAGCACTGATACTGAGCACAGATATTGAGCACTGTTCAGGATGCTAGAACTGACACGGAGCAGCAAGATACAGCAATGGACTACTGTACTGTACTACTATATACTGGTCACCACAATGCAGCACTGATACTGAGCACAGATATTGAGCACTGTTCAGGATGCTAGAACTGACACGGAGCAGCAAGATACAGCAATGGACTACTGTACTGTACTACTATATACTGGTCACCACAATGCAGCACTGATACTGAGCACAGATATTGAGCACTGTTCAGGATACTAGAACTGACACGGAGCAGCAAGATACAGCAATGGACTGCTGTACTGTACTACTATATACTGGTCACCACAATGCAGCACAGATATTGAGCACTGTTCAGGATACTAGAACTGACACGGAGCAGCAAGATACAGCAATGGACTACTGTACTGTACTACTATATACTGGTCACCACAATGCAGCACTGATACTGAGCACAGATATTGAGCACTGTTCAGGATACTAGAACTGACATGGAGCAGCAAGATACAGCAATGGACTACTGTACTGTACTACTATATACTGGTCACCACAATGCAGCACTGATACTGAGCACAGATATTGAGCACTGTTCAGGATGCTAGAACTGACACGGAGCAGCAAGATACAGCAATGGACTACTGTACTGTACTACTATATACTGGTCACCACAATGCAGCACTGATACTGAGCACAGATATTGAGCACTGTTCAGGATGCTAAAACTGACACGGAGCAGCAAGATACAGCAATGGACTACTGTACTGTACTACTATATACTGGTCACCACAATGTAGCACTGATACTGAGCACAGATATTGAGCACTGTTCAGGATACTAGAACTGACACGGAGCAGCAAGATACAGCAATGGACTATTGTACTGCAGTATTATATACTGGTCACCACAATGCAGCACTGATACTGAGCACAGATATTGAGCACTGTTCAGGATACTAGAACTGACACGGAGCAGCAAGATACAGCAATGGACAATTGTACTGTAGTATACTGGTCACCACAATGCAGCACTGATACTGAGCACAGATATTTAGCTGATATTTAGCTGATATTGGGCTATTCAGGCAGAGAACGTAGCCACGTCCTCTCCGCTCAATCTACAATGCACAATTGAAAATGGCGGCGCCGCGTGGCTTATATGGAATCCGAATCTCAAGAGAATCCGACAGCGGGATGATGACGGTTTCCCTCATTCGGGTTTTGCGAGTAAGGTGGGAAGAACTGAGGCTGCCTCGGACCCGTGTAAACCACGTGAATTTCGGGGGGGGGGGGGGGGGGGGGGCGGTTATCGACGAACCGAAGCTGCTCATCTCTAATAAATACCATCCTAAAAGTGCCTAACAGTGTTGTTGGTGAATGCCTAATTGGAAACTGGGGTATGCTGGACTGGTTACAGCAGTGCAGACTTTTCACACTGAGCCACAGTGCACTGGTGCAGATCTAGAGGTAGAATATTCATAATATGCAGTTGATGGTAATGATCTGTAAACAAGTGATGAACAGAAGCTTATTGTTAGCACACATTGCCAATTTATATACGTATAAACAGACTAACAGAAAAAGTATAGGCGTAGAAACAGCACAAATTTGGCTCAAATCCAACATCGGCTCAAATCCAACATCGGCAAGTGTGCATACACACTTGCCGATGTTGGATGCGACAAGTGGCAGTGGGGGAGGAGTAGAGCCATGCTGCTTCGGCATCATGGCCCTTGTAGATGATGATGCTCATCAGGCCAGCATGCTTATGTGTGTTTGACCTGTGGCTTTGAATGACTACCTTGCTCTTAGCACCTGGCTATGGTGGTCATTCCGAGTTGATCGTTAGCTGCCGTTGTTCGCAGCGCAGCGATCAGGCTAAAAATCGGCATATCTGTGCATGCTCATGATACGCAGTGCGCACGTGCAAAGTACTTTCACAAAAGCCGACGTAGTTTCACACAACGTCTAGTGACGCTTTTCAGTCGCACTGCTGATCGTTGAGTGATTGACAGGAAGTGGGTGTTTCTGGGTGGTAACTGAGCGTTTTTATGGGAGTGTGCTGAAAAACGCAGGCTTGCCAGATAAAAACGCAGGAGTGGCTGAAGATACAGGGGAGTGGCTGGCCGAACGCAGGGCGTGTTTGTTAAGTCAAAACAGGAACTTAACAGTCTGAAGTGATCGCAAGGTAGGAGTAAGTTTCGAGCTGCTCAGAAACTGCACTATCTTTTTTTGTAGCAGAGCTGCGATCCTTTCGTTCACACTTCTGCTAAGATACACTCCCAGAGGGTGGCTGCTTAGTGTTGGCACTGCTGCTAAAAACAGCTAGCGAGCGATCAACTCGGAATGAGGGCCTATATTTTTCACCTTTCTAGTACATTTGTACTACACAACTACAAGATATTAAGATACCAAGTAATAAAGAGTCTTATACTAAATTTATACTGTTGAAAACTATTTTTATACAGTACAGGTACATCTGTCTGCTACTAAAGTTTATTAGTTTTTATACTAAAATAACTTGTGTATAACTTGTAATCCACTAGTTATAATTACAAAGAACTTGCAAAGTGGTTGTTTACATTAAAGAAAGAAAGTACCTGCTATAACCAGAAGTTGACAAAGAAGTAACGAAGAGAAAAGTAACTTTGTACTATTAAACTATTTTTAGAAGTTTAGTAAACATATAGACAAACTGCAGGAACATCTAAGGGTGAACAAATGTTTGATTTCTATGAATAATTGTAAGATTCTTTGACTGCAAGTCAAGTCATCAATTTTTTTATCTTTTATCAGTAACTAATGAACATCAGTTTACAAGTTAGATAGCTTTATTAATGTAAAAGCAGGCTTGTAATTGGCTAAAGTATTATTAAAGATTAATGATTGCTGCACATGTTAGTATTTTACTAGATTGTTTAATAAGCTATTACAAATGTAGATGAGAAAAAAGAGAGCTATAATTTGGTAGTTTATGGCAGGGCATAAATGCATTTGAATTCTAACATATCAAGTTAACAGACTTGACATGTTTGAATTACAGATGTATGCAGACCCTCGTGTATTGGTTTTTGTTCTAAATCATTGTCATGTTTTGGCTTTAGATTTGGTTTTGGCAAAACCGCCGTAAAGATTTTTGTTTTTGACTCTGGAATTCTTTAAAAATTTATAAAAACAGCTGAACACCTGTTTATGTTCAGACAGCATTATTAATGTCAATAGCATTCATTTTCAATTATTTTCATTGTGAAATAGCACCTGAAATTTTGAAGACGGAACTCACACGCAATCCAAAACATGCAAGATTCGGTTTTTATATCTGAGATCCGAACTTGGCAATATGATCTGAGTCCTCAGTAGAACTACAATAAAAGACAGTTTAAAATTGCTGGCTACTAGTTGCCTACAGGATAACTGGGAAGCCTAGTCGAGAATAGCAAGAAAATGATCACATACTGTAACTGCAACTAAGCTAGAGCTTGGCAATAATGCTGATAAGGTGGTTGGGAGGCAACAATCTCTCATTGGTGTAAGACTCAAGGATGATGATTATGATCAGTGGTACTAGCTCTAATTTTTGTTTTCATTTAAAAATATGTTCCAAACTTAACTCTAGCATTTGTTAGTATCTGTATAGATTCTATTCTCTATTTTTCATTTGAAACTTCAAAACATAATTTTATGTACAAATAGGGTGATGTGAATTTTCAAGTTTTTATACTGTCCAGTCACATCTCCATGCTATGTCTACACTATGGTCCTTATTCAGGTTTGTTAGCAAACCAAATTAGTTAGTAATTCGGCAAAGTCATGTTTCACAGCAGGTCAATGAGAGGTAACATGTGCGGAGAGAGTTAGATTTGGGTGTGGTGTGTTCAAACGGAATCTAAATTGCAGTGTAGAAATTAAGCAGCCAGTATTTATCCTGCAGAGAAATAATATAACCCACCCAAATTTAAATCTCTCTGCACGTTATATCTGCCCCACCTGCAGTGTAACATGGTTTTGCCAAGTTGCTAACATTTTTGGTTTGGTAACAAAACTGAATAACCCCGTATAACCAAACTTCCCTATGCTATTATGGTGTGTGACTATATACACTTGTAATTCCTGGAATACATATGGAGCATATGTTAGACATGTACAAGTAAATGCACTTTTTAATGTGCTCACACAATGGGTTCACAGCCCTCCTGTGTCCCAATTATCAGTTTATTTGAATACATGAAATATTTTGTATAGTAAATACAGGCAAATCTGATAACATCTGTTTATATGGGTGTGGTATGTCAATAGTTATCATGTTGACAGTCATCAGGTCAACATGAGAATGTCGACAGGATTGAACTGTTGACATTCAGCATGTCAGCTTGCTCAGCATGTCATAAGTGACTATGTCCACGATCAGCAAGTCTATCCTGATAATATGTAGACATGATGAAATGTTGACAAACAATCCCCGGTGGTGTGGTGGTCTGGTGGTCTCTTACCTTCTTCCCGGTTGATGCTGGGACAGTCACTTCTAGTCTGGAATCCCCAAAAAGCTAGTGTTTGAAAAGCACCGGAATTTAGCACAACAACAATATTTATTTAAGTACTTACATTTTATTTAAAACAAACTATCATCACAAAATATATATATATAGCATAAGTAAAAATTTCACCGGCCAGTGAGTATTATAAAATCACAACAATATACATTACTATGTAAAGATTCCCCTAGTCCAGAGATACATAATAATGATCAAATTCTGTGTGGCAGCTGAAAATAATTCTGCTTATTGCCTTGTGGTCTAATATTGCAACAATATAAAGTTACTTTAGCCCAGAGACAGGTCTGTCACATTTGTATACAGACAGCTCTTTAGTGATATGCAGTGAGTCAGATGTAAAAAGTATTTCAGCAAACCAGTACTTGTAATGATTAGCAGTCAGTAGCACTAATGTGCTTGTTTGTGAATTTTAAATAACAGGCTGAATGAATATATATATGTGAGTTTGTTGGTGTTACCCTTAATCCTGAGTTGTTCCAAGGTCCTCAGGCCACTGTTTGCTACAATATAAGTAATAAGTAATAATAATAATTTTATTTATATAGTGCTCTTTCTCCAATAGGACTCAAGGCGTGATCTTGTCTGGGTGGGGTCCAATATTAAATCCTGAGGTGTTTTCCTCGGTGTAAGTGAGGATGTCCGCCAACCCTCAGTTTGGAGCCATCAGCAGCAGCTGCTGATGTAAGAGGCTCGTTCTCCACCACAGAAACCCCCACTCACAGGGAACCTTGTATTCCCAGATCACCACTGCACAATGATAGTTAGGCTGCCTCCCTCTCCATAGCACACAGCCGGCTGACTCCGCTCTACACTCCATGTGCAGTAGTTCGCCTCGGCTCTACAGCGCACACAACAAATGCCTGCATGGCGTGCATTGGCCAGCTCACGATGGTGTAAGGTATTGATGACGCGTTTTCCTGCTTACAGCATTGGCGGCTTCCTCAGATCAATTACGTTTGAGTCCCTCTATTCCATTTATTGCCTCAGGACTGAATACACATGTGTTGCCTAATTAAATGATCAGTTTCTTTTTTCAGCTGTGTGAAATAATGGGAGGAGAATATCCCCTCTCTCGATACATTTTGATAACTGTTTTGTATTTTCTTACACAAGCATCTAATACCCACATAGCATAACCATGTATACAAGGGATTGCTAAATATAAATACTCTGTAATCTTTAAGACATACATATTAATTTCAGATCTAGCAAATGGATAGAATTACTACTACCAATTAATCTTATACAGATATATTATTTTCACCAGATATTATATTTAGCAAAGCATGACTTTGTTCTCAATACTCAATAAACTGTGAAAACATTTTTATGTTGTTATATTTTTCACAACAATGGATGCTCAAACAAACACTATTTAAAATAGATCACAAAAAGCCAGAGCCCTTGTAGTGCTCCTTCTGTTAGATACATAGCATAGAGAGAAAAAATAATACAAATAAAAATAAGATATAAAAAATAAGAATAAGATATAAAAAAAATAATAAAACACAGGTATGCACATAATATCAGCAGAGGTATCAATATATTTCTTCCTCTATAAATGATTTAACTCTAAAGTATCATTAAGGCCATAGGGTACCAAAGTGTTTAAACAGTATATCCAAAAGTCCTCCCTCTTATATAATCTGCTGAACCTATCCCCCCTCTATTGGTACACTTTATTTGTTCAATTTCTTTAACTGAAATCTTCCTATTTTGACCTAACTGTTGACATTGTGAAATATGGCTCGAAAGAGGATGTTTCTTGATACTTCTGCTGATATTCAGACAATGCTCCATGTAAGAGCAGATAGCTTAATGAATAGAGTGCCTGACTGGGGTTGAATCCCGGGTGTGTCAGCATCTTGAAATATAATAAATGACAAGTTTGACTGAATAACAAAGATTTATCAAGTGAAGTTCATAAATGTTGTATACAGATGGGTCCTCCGTTATCTTGACTGGCTGAGGTGTTAGTCATGATCGGGCATACACAGCGTACCGGATCGCAGGGAGGCGCACCTAGTTACAGAGAGACACGCCTAATCGAACGGAGGCGCACAGAGCGTTTGACTTTACCTTTACGTGTAATACCTGCGATCATCCACCAGATGTCACTTTTTACAATAACCACTGTGCATGCGTGTGGTCTCCCATAAAATAAAATACTGAAATACATAGTAGGAATTACTTTACTAATGCGTCTCATTACGCTGCATACAGTAAATACAGTGTCTCATTATGCTACATTATTTCATACAGTATATACAGTACAGACGCAAATAGCACAGCATATATGATCCATTTACAGTACTTTAGAAATATGTAAGCATCCAAGTCCCGCAGACAAAGCAACATAAAACCAGTAGTGTACACTGACAGAAATGGACGTGTTAGAAGTACATTGTCGCCGATTGATATTAGGAATATTGTATGTTAGCGTCCTAATCCCGTAGCCATTATGGCATAATCAAAACCAATGGATTTAGTCATCTGTCTGCAGCGAAGTGGTGAAGTGTTCCGCTTCCTATACTTAGAGTCCCAGGTTCGATTCCTAAAGTACGAATGCATGTTAGTTTTTTCCAGACAATTTATTATTTTTTTTATTTACATAAACCAGGGCAAAGCTTCAGGAGCAGTTCTACTGTTAAGGTTCTATGCACCATACGGTACTCATACAATTCTGTAGCAGGGCAGACTCAATTGAAATGGCTACCGCCTGTGATTCCTTGCCCCATGGAGGCCCTTGGCTACGGAGCAAGCAACAGCACAGATTTTGCAGGCTATGGGCCAATGCTGATGGAGCGTCACAATCCCCTAGCTAAAATACACAGGGGTGATAGGGATAAGTGAGGTCTATGCACATTACGGCACAGTCTCTATCGCATACTGTAGCAAACTGACAAAATAACCATCGCCCATGAACCCCCACCACATGGCATCACTCGTATATGGAGTGAGAGATGGCATAAGTTTTGCAGATCACTGCTGAAGGAGCGTCACAATTCCTTAGCTAAAATAGTATGCCGAGCTTCGCTGCCGGCATACTAACAGCTGGGTTGCCATTGTCGGTATACGGACGGCTGACATCCCAACCATCAGTAACGCATACTGAACCAGATATATGTACATATAAAGTATTTGTTTAATCTTAAGGATGGATTTTCCAAATTACAGCTTTTATATGGGCATTGAATCACAAAGATGTGTAATGGCTTCCACAAATGAATCCATGTTTTGTTTCACATACTGTATGTATAGGACCAGGGGTAGGATGCAAAAAACTTGAACTACTTATCTGAAATTGGAGGGTTGTTCAGTATTCCTGTGACTCATCACAAACAGTACTATTATGTAGCTGAGATGTTCTGTATTTTGTTTATAAGAAATTATAAACCTAAGGATATTTTTGTATGTAATTTTTAAAATTGTTTTTGTATATCCTTTAAATATTATGAGTATTGTGATCATTTTAGACAGACCAGGTGTTTTTTTTTTTTATTAACTCTATGTTATACCCACATCATGCAGTTATTGATGGTGGTTGTAGATTGTCATCTCTTAGTACAAGGTCCTTGAGACTTGGTTTGATTTTGTCTATTTTATGTATGTGATTATTCAGCAAAATTAGATTTTTATAATAGCAAACTTCTGATGGTATGAATTGTTAAACCAAACAGTCAAGTATAAACTAGGCCAGCCTGGTAAGAATTATAATCTACTGTACAGTACTCTACTGTACTGTATTGTACATTTATTTATTTATTTATTATCAGTTTCTTATATAGTGCAGCATATTCTGTTGCGCTTTACAATTAGAATAACAGTAATACTGTAGAACAAAACTGGGTAAAAATAGACAGACATACAGTAGAGGTAGGAAGGCCCTGCTCGCAAGCTTATAATCTATAGGGAAATAGGCATTGATTCACAAGCATACAGTAGATGCTACTGTACCTATTGCATAATGGTCCGCCAGATTGCTAGGTTCTTAATGGGTTGTATGATATGATCATCCTGTAATGTTATCAAAGGGTCAGGAGGGTGTGAGAGTAAAGAAAGAGAAAATATGTGATGTTATGTGTTCTGTACAGAGAGGATGTAATTAGATAGGGAAGCATTGAAGGTTATATGGGTTGGTCTGGAATTTGATACAGTAGGCTTGTCTGAAGAGGTGAGTTTTCCAATTGTGTACCAATGCCTTGGGTTCGCGTGACCAGTGGTCAGGATTCCAGCAGTCAAGTGACCGACAGCTTCATCCTGATTGCAGAAATCCCATCAGGTTGAGGTACGGTATCCAAACCCTCCTCCACTACACTCTAACCCTCCATTCATACTCTGATTCCGGCATCTTCATTCTGAATGCCAGGGTCATGACAGCTGGTACAGTTTTCTAAATGCAGGTACAGTATGTCCCCCTACCAATGGACGGTCATTCTACACTCCTACTAAGAATGTCTCTCTGCCTCCTGTACTGTACTTCCTGTGGCACTGTACTACTGTAAAGTATTGGACAATACTATAGCCCAATAGTATTGGAAATAACAATGTAAAATTTGACATTTCTTTTTTGGTTTATAATTTTTTTTATATTCAACACAGATATCAGTTACGTGGAGTCGGGGGAGGAGTTGGGGGAGGAGGAGCCACAGTCACAGTATAGTAAGTCCAGTAGGTATTTCTCAAGCCCATTCTTAAAAGTATTGACCGAGTCCACCTTTATTACTCTCTCAGGCAGGGAATTTCAAACATGTACAGTATTGCCATTACTGTGAAGAACCCTTTTCGCCTCTGTGTGTGAAATCTCCTCTCCTCCAAACTGAGCGGATGTGCATGTGTCCTCTGTGTCGATCTTATCAAAAACAGTTGCTCCGCAAGCTCTGTGTATTGTCCCCTTACTTTATATATTTGTAAAGGTTAATCATGTCCCCTCTTAATCTCCTCTTTTTCAATGTAAACATGCCTAGCCTAGCAAGCCTTTCCTCATATTTCAGCGTCTCAATCCACTTGATGAGTTTGGTCACCCACCTCTGAACATTTTCTAGTTCCACAATATCCATTTTGTAGTATGGTACCCAAAATAGTGCATCCTACCCACCCTCCACTAGCCTAACCCTCCAATCATACTTTGATTCCAGACTTGGCATTCTGAATGTCGGGATCCCGACAGCCGGTATTTTAAATACAGGTACAGTACAGTACTGTATGTCCCCTACCACTGGACAGTCACTCTGCTCCTACTGTATTATGAATATATCTCTGCCTCCTGTATCACTGTACTACTGAAGACTACTGTGCAATTTTGTAGTAACTGTACTCTACTGTATATTGTTTATAATCTTTTTTTTTATTTTCCATTCAGTAATTATAATTGACAGCAAGGAGGAAGAAGAGGAGGGAGAGCAGGAAGAGGAGAATCTGTCTCCCCAACTTGGTTAGTAATCTACAGTATTGTACCGTACTGTACATTGTGTTAAACCAATGGGTTGGGTTCGCGTGACCAGCAGTCAGGATTTCAGCGGTCAGGTGACCGACAGCGGCATCCTGATTGCAGCAATCCCAACAGGGTGAGATACGGTATCCTAACCCTCCCCAACTATCCCCTGATTCTGACCTCTGCATTCTTGACATGGAGGTAGAGGCTGAGAAGGAGCACCAGTGCAATAAGTACAGTAATCTACAGTACTGTTCTGTACTGTAACATACAGTTCTGTAGTTTCTGAGTTTGAAAAAAAGACAATTTGCCCATTGGGTTAAAGCTATTTGTTGTCTTTTACTGTATGCTGTATATTTTTTGTACTAAGTTTATCTGCTGTGGATGGCGGCCGTTGTGTTTATTCCTGCTTTTTTTGACTGTAGTACGCAATCTAACCACCATCCTGTATATCCTTATCTATTAGGAATTTATCTACTGTAGCCCATTCTTCAATGTATTGACCGAGTCCGCCTTTACTACTCTCTCAGACAGGGAATTCCAAACACATACAGTATTGTCCTTACTGTGAAGAAACCTTTTTGTCTCTGTGTGCGAAATCTACTCTCCTCCAACCTGACTCAATTTTTGTTATATTCAACACAGAAATCGTTTCAAAAAGTGTATTTCATGGAATTTTTGTTTTCACAGGCCTTACAATGTCACAGGCCATGGAGGAGGACCAGCAGCCTCTGTTCCCCACCACACTGCCCAACAAGTAAGTCCAATCCAGTACAATTTGGAAATAGAAATACAGTACTGTAGACAGTGTAAGCAATGTACTGTACTGAAACTATATTTTATTTTTTGGGGGGTACAGTAGTTGGTGAGTGTGTGGGGAGTACATTTTTACTCTGCTGTGTTTTACTTACAGTAGTAACAGTACTGTAGTGGGTAATGACAGACAGTCATGGAGGTGGGGAGGCCCTCCTCACAAGCTTACAGTCTATAAGGAAAAGGCCATTGATACTGTACAGAAGATGTGAGGATACTGTCCAGCATGTGTGGACTTTGCAGTGAGAATGCAATTGAAAGTTACATGTACTGTACTGTATTGTGTCAAAGAAAGTATTTCATGTAATTAACTTTTTTTGGCATTCATTTTTGTTTTCATAGGTCCTACACTGCCCCAGGCCATGGAGGAGGAGGACCAGCAGCCTCTGTCCCCCACCACACTGCACCCAACAAGTAAGTCCAGTCCAGTACAATTTGGAACTAGAAATACAGTACTGTAGATAGTGTAAACAATGCACTACAGAAGGTGAGGCATTTGCAGCCAACAGAGGAGTGAAATCCTGGTTTTTCGGTGACAGATGTATTCTCTGGTGCATGTGTAGATGAGATCCCGACCACCTGTCCAGGAGATCCAGTTGGAAGGGCCAAGCATAAAACCTCCCATACTGCAGAGCATCGTAAGAGGCCACCATCTTCCCCAGAAGTCAAATGCACCGATGGACCAAAACCCGAGCTGGCTTCAGGACATCCCGGACCATTGTTTGTATCACCAACGCTTTCTCCTCCAGAAAAAACACCCTCTGCACTTCTGTGTTGAGGATTATTCCCAGAAAAGACAACCTCCTGGTCGGCTCCAAATGTGACTTTGGAAAATTCAGGATCCAACCATGTTCCCTGAGCAGATAAGTCGTGAGAACAATGGACTGCATCAGATTCTCCTTGGATGATGCCTTTATCAGCAGATCATCCAGATACGGGATTATATTCACCCCCTGTTGCAGAGGAGAACCATCATCTCCATCATCACCTTGGTGAACACCCTCGGTACCGTGTACAGGCTGAATGGCAGTGCCTGGAACTGATAGTGACAGTCTAATAGTGCGAATTGGAGAAAAGCCTGATGCGGCAGCCAAATTGGAATGTGGAGGTATGCATCCTTGATATCTAGGGATACCAGGAATTGCCCCTCCTCCAGACCTGATATCACCGCCCTCAGGGACTCCATTTTGAACTTTAACTACCTCAGAAAAGGGTTTAGTGATTTTAAGTTCCGAATGGGCCTGACCGAACCATGTGGTTTTGGTACCACAAAAAGGTTTGAATAGTAACCTTTGTTTCCCCACCCCTTCTACAACCCCCTGGAACCGTACAAGGCATCTGGAGTTGATCTGGAGGGACAGCTCTCCCTGTCAGCACTTCTGCAGGCAGGAAAAAGGCGCTGAACGCTACTGGGTATGCTCTGGGGAGAAGCTCCGCCACCTTTCATGGTGCTGCTTCCCGCTCTTCTGAAGATTATACAGGCCTGATGAATTATGCTGGCAGCGATCCTGGGACCCTGACAGGCTACCTGGACAGTGTAGGGTGTAGGCACTGGCTCAGGGTACCCCTCACAGCGCCGCACTGTGTACCTTCACACCAGCTCCCCGCTTGCCAGGGGGGGCGGTGACTAACTCGCCACTGATCATCTAGCTCTGTAAGGGGGTGGTGGCATGCTGCTGGGGTGAGTGATCCCCTGTGACGGCGAATGTTTAATCCCTTCAGGATCTCAGTGTCCTGTCAGTGGAGATAGTGGCTTAGACCCCACATGGCGGACACTACTCCCCCCCTTAGTCCCTCGAAGCAGGGAGGCTGTTGCCAGCAGCCTCCCTGTGCCTAAACTCTAACAAAAATAATAAAACTAAAAGAACTCCTATGGAGCTCCCCTAGCTGTGACCGACTCCTCCGGGCACAATTTATAATCTGAGTCTGGAAGGAGGGGCATAGAGGGAGGAGCCAGCCCACACTCTTAAACTCTTAAAGTGTCAATGGCTCCTAATGGACCCATCTATACCCCATGGTACTAATGTGGACCCCAGCATCCTCTAGGACGTAAGAGAAAAGGCAGTTTGGAGCCTCTTGTGCAAACGCACTTTGGTGTGCTTAAGCTGCCCACCCTATAGTGTGTATTCGGAAAGAGTTTTCCAAACAGCTTGGAACCTTGGAAACCATCAGTGTATGAGGCTACTTCCAAAAAATTGAAAAAAATTGATATTCATTAAAATTAATTAGAAATTATATGTTGAAGACCTGTGCCACCAATAACAACAAACAGAAATGTCTTCTATAATGGTGGATTCCAGTGGGGATGAGGTAATACTATGTGGTGGTGGTGGTGTTGTTGTTGGTGGTGGTGGTGGTGGTGGTGGTGGTGGTGGTGGTGGTGGTGGTGATGATGATGATGATGATGATGATGATGATGATGATTTTAGAAGAGTGAAGAGGAGGATAAGGAGGAAGATGAGTCTGACATATTCCATATACGAATATAAATAACAACACTGTTAGCTGCCTTAATCCCTTTGGTAGCTTGGTTTAACCAAACCACAAAGTTGTGGTCTTTTGTGTGATGCCAAACAAGCCAAGCATTTCAGCCACAAAAGTAGCAATTTCTGTGATTGAAGTACTGCCTTTGAGCCTCTAATCTAGTTCTTTTTAATGAAACATTGTATGGGTCGTACAGTTTAATAAACTGTCATCCTGTCTGCCACTGCTGTGCAGCAATGTTCCATATACTGTATGTAGTGTATTCTTTTAAAATACTGGTGTGTGTTTGTCTGCTCTGTCATTTTGTTTAGCCAACCAGTTTGCTGAAGCCTTTGGCTAATGTTGATGAACAATATTGTCATCTGTGAGATGGTAAAAACTAACTGGAAATGACTTGAAATGAATGTTGTTAAAGGATAATAATTCTCTAGGAACAAAAGTAGGTACAAATGACATGACTTTAGATGTTTCTATACATTTTCAACAAATTCAAAAACTAATTTGAATCTGAGCTAAAACACTTGAGAGTGGTTTTGGCAGAAACAAAAAAACAAAAACAAAACACTGAGCATGGTTTTGGCAAAACCAAAACCAAAGAAAAAGTAAATAGTGACTTTGTCTAATTATTTTACACATAGCAATTGTTGATGCCTTTTTGTCTTTGCCATATAGTGTATATTTTTATTTTATTTTCTATGCACATCAGCTTTTCCTCATGTATGCTATATATACACCGCACTATTCAATAGTTGTGAATAGTTTGAATTATTTTGTCAAATGCACTGAAAAATAAAAAATAAACTGAAAGACTGATCAATGTTATTCATAAAAATTTGTTTTTTAAACCTAATGTTTAAAGTTCTTTATTACACATACAAAGAACATTAAAATCCTTATATTGTATATTGACTTTCCTCGGAGTTTATAAAACAAATATTTTCAATTAATTAAAAGGTTAGGAACACATACTTTAATCACAAATAAATTGGATACACACTATAAGATTATCTGTCCAATCTTTCTGGTTAGAGTTAAAATTTGGTAATGTATGGGAGCAAATGACCATTTGTTCCCAAAAGCGGAAAAATGGAAAAAAATGTTTGTTCAGATGCATTTATCAAATCAAATAGATTTAACCGATTTGTTTGTACGTCCATTTTTATCTGTTTTCCAGTGTTTGGGAACAAGTGGTCATTTGTCATTTCCTCCCATACATTACCAGATTTTCGTTCAAACCAGAAATACTGGATAGATAATATTATAGTGTGTATTAAGTGTAAGGATTTTTCTAGTTTATACACTCATCTCACATGCACTGATTGGCAAGTCCCTTGTTTGGAAACAGAGTATAAACTCAATGAAGAGGCAAGAGTAAACACATATTATGAGATAATAAATAAAGATATAGTAAATTCGATTCACTGAGCCTGTAACGTTGGATCTCATTAATGTTTAATCAAGCAGAATAATCATTGAGTATAATTTAGGCTTACCATACTGCTGCTCTTCTGTTCAGTGTATCTGTGTAAGGATAGTAATTAACCCACTAAAATCAGATACCATATGGTTAGAAAGCTCACCGTAAAAACAAATACCCACATAGATATCAAGTGCAATCGACAGAGGTTTCATTAGAGACATTCAATTGCTACTTCATTCTAAACTTCATTCACCCAATCAATGCAAAGTTCATTAATAAAGTATTAATCACCAGCCAAAAATAAGATTCTTCAATCCACAATCCTCAAACCATAGTACAAAAGATTTTTTTTTTCTATTACATTATTTACCAGGAACATTTTTTTTAGTAGATAATTAAAAATTATTTTGCTCATTTTTAAATCCACACATAAACACATAGCAGTTTAAGGAGAATATTTTGATAATAGAGGATACCTTTGTTAATCATATGACCAAAGATTCCAATACTGATAGGCTAACAAGCTGACCATCATCAAATACCTTATGCCATAAATGCAAAATGAAACATTTTCCCCTATAGATTATAAATATTCAGCTTAGAGAATGTAAGAGAGACAGAAATGATCACACAGCAATGCAATATAATGCAGTAATAATTATCAGCCACAATAGACTGAACACAAAGTTTGTACAATATACAATATTGATGATTCACAAACGATTTAATTAAAAACAATGATATCACAGACTTACTATTATTATTATTTACAAAAACAATTAAAAAAAACCAATTCAAATATTTATAAATTCATGCAAATAAAAATATATCTAAATCTAAATAAAAATAATTATACATTTATTGATGAATAAATAAAAAGCAAAAAATTTGTATTTATAAGATTAGTAAGCTTCTTCAAGTGATAATTGTCCCTAACAACTAAAGTAGGTACTGTAATTCTAAATTTGATACTTAATTCTCTTATAAATATAAAGGAAACATAAAAAGTAGGGTCTGTTACAAAATAAACAACATTGAAATCAATTTCTGATAAACTGATTCCTTGTTTTGGATAAAATACTTATCACTCTAATATAATAATAGTAATAATAATAATAATAATAATAATAATCTGCATCATCATCATGTAGAGATGTGGGATGACCACCTTGTTTTGGTACTGGTATTGTATTTGTCTATCAATTCCTTTTCATGTTTTGCCTATGGTGCAGAGGCCATCTCTTTATATTGGCTAAGGTCATGGACATTTTTTGCTGGGTGTAAATTGCCGGCTATACTCACCAACACCAATTTTGAACCAAGTTGATTCAAATTGGTGTGGCTCTTGTATAAGAATCCTATGCTATATCATGGTTGTTCTCCCTCACCTAGAAATGACTACTCTCCTCCTGTCTATCACAATGATAATTCTGAGGTGATGACACTTAGGGCCTGATTCTGATTTGGTAATGAAGGGCCTGAGTCAGAGATGGATGAAAATGCAAAGCCGCTTGCATTTTGGGTGGAGATGCAGCATTACAGGTGTGTGGCGGACAAAACGGGGGCATGACGGGAGCTTTTTTTGAGGAGGCTACATGATGTCAAATGCAGCTTCTCTGAGAAAAAAATGGTGCCTGACCGCTTACCAGTGCAGCCAGGGGTCGACCTTAAATCGATACAGGCCTAACCCGGCGGGTCCCCGCCAAAGACAACCTCCGTCCCATGGGCGTCTGGCCCCCTATGCTATGTCTGTACCGTGACAAGCATTTGGGAGCTGACACTGTTAGGGACAGGAGAAAGTCCGGAGCCCCATTTCACTCTGACCCACCCAGCATCACCCATGTCCTAACCCTGGGGCAACACCGCAACCAACGACCCAAGCCACCGCTTCCCAATGTACACTGTACAGAGTTAGCGGGACGCCGCACTCTGCAACTCTAAAAGATGCACAGGACTAGTGGCAGCCTACTACGCCACTACATCAATGAAGTAGAAAAGACACTATTCCTATCATAAAGCCAAGTCTTTGTTACAGTCACCTATCTGGACGTATCACAGTCTCATTCAAAGAGAGCATACAGAACTTTTTATTTGTTATTGAACTAACTAGTTTGACATCTTGCACCCTATACACCACCGCATTTGTTTTAACGCATTGGTTTGTTTTGACATTGATCTAGCATCCCTTGCATACAGTAAAGCTGTATTAAAATTTTTTTTCATTTGCATGTACATTTATTTCTGATTTGTCAATCGAGCACATACTAAACTTCACCTAAGTTGAGCGCTGCATCATTCTATTTTACTTGTTTGCATATAGGCTGGTCACCTAGATACAACAGCTCGCTGAAACAATAGTATTTAGTGCGCTGTGTCAAATATCTGTTTAAATCGATACATGAGCAATTACATTGCGAACCCATCGCGGGGTGGCACCACAGACATGTTGGACGGCCTTACCTTGGGCTGGGTGGCCCCCACCATGTGAGTAGATGAACGCTGATCTTGCTGCGGATGTAAGATCTGCATCCATCTCTGAATAACCCCCTTCAATCCAAAAACAAAATCAGATCCTTAGTATGGTCCCAGTATTTATTTGATACTTTCTAATGCTGGATATGTTATCCTAGATAGGAAATTGATATCCTCTCCATACCTCTCCAGTGCAGTCTTTGTTAGATATTTCCTACTCTAATACGATTTTTCTACTGCTGACCCGAGTAATTTCCAGGACTAAGGTGCAGCAAGTTCCTGGGTCTCAGCACCAACCCCCGTAGTGAGCAGGGTTGTGGTCTAGATTGTTTCCTTTATCACTAAACTAAATTCCTAATTGATGCACATTCTGGTACAAAAACCTGGGAATTTAAATGCAGTGGAAAAGAGGTAACTGATTATTTAGATTTTTTTTCTATAGTATTAAAAGGGCAATCACTTTTGAGGCACCTTGTAAATGATTGCCACTTTAAAAAATGTCTGAGTTCGGCCGGCATCCCGCACCCTCCGGCTAACTCGGACTGCATTACATCAAGCCCCATATCTTCATCATGAGCATCCTCTTAGGCAAAGATTAAGAAGTTTGGCTTTGTGGAAGAAATAACAATGCTGTAGACTTGTGAGAGGAGCCCCTCACCTTTCAGTTCCACTACCCACCACTTTTTATTTTTACAAATGAAGACTGCATGCTGTATGTGCAATGTTCTAAAGGACACAGGCTTTCAGCACCTGGAGCACCCCCTCCTCTGGGGTTTGGGTCAGGGTGCTGATAGCCAGGGCTCTGGAGAACATTACATGAACATCTTGCATCCATTATTGTTTAATTTATAGTGATTATTTATTTTACATTTTATTTTAAAATTTAATTCTCAATCACACAATGAAGAAGAAATGTGTATCTGTAACTATGTAGATGATTGTTATTTTGAAAACTCTACACCTCCAATTCCAACAAGCAAACTTATAAAGTGACCAATAAAATGGCTTGGATTTGTCACTTCTGCTGTGACATAGGGAATGAATTTTTTTTGTATTGCAGACAGTGTTTAATTTTTTTGGGTGGGTCCACTCAAAAGAAATATGAAATAAGATTAACATTAATTTTCAGATTTTTTTTTTTTTTTTTGCTCTTTATTGCAAATTGTACCAAAATAAAGTTAACCAACATTCTGTAATAGTTTTATAATGAGAATTACAAATATTTCAATATGTCTTACATTTTTTTGGGCAGGGGGCTCAGAAGCTATTTTGTCAATATTGACAATAACTATTTCATCATCATTGTCCTAGGCATCATTTTTGCTTAAACTGATGCAAAAAAAAATCATAATTTTCTTCCCCAAATATTAGTTCCTCCCCACTGGAATCTAGACTTGCATACCCATTTTAAAGGATAACTAAGGTGTTCCTTAAACAATTTGTAGTTCCCTTTGGTGAACACCAATTACTTAACTTTTATAGGTAGTAGTCTCCTACATCAATCACTCACAATGTTCCTGCTGTGCTAAGCAATCTTTCAATGTACATACTGAAGGGTGGGCAAGGTTACTGATTCCAAAAATGTAAGAAAGGCTGAATAGCTCTGCAACAACTATGCAATTTCTTTGCTTCTCTTTTGTTACAAACCTTGTCAGGATGGAATCCTTGGATATTATTATTGTATTCTTTTCTAGTTAAAAATGTGTGGCAAATTAGTAATGTAGTAGAGTAATAACCTAAAAAAAGTTTGTCTAAGCAAAAATACCATACCCAATGCCCCCCCCCCCCCCCCCCCCAAAAATGCAACCCATAATGAAAAAAAAAGTGGTGACAAATGGAACTGTCCTTGGGCTCTCCCACCCACCTTTATGTATTATATTAAAAAGGACATGATACAAGCTCAGTTTAACAGAAAAGTGGTGGAAAATGGAATTGTCCTTGGGCTCTCCCACCTACCTTTATGTATTATATTAAAAAGGACATGCTACATGCTCAGATTAACAAACTAAGCATTTTAGCAACAGGGTCTGACACTTTTTTGGCTAAAGTGCTTGGCTTGTTTGGGCCACCACAAACCAGTTTTTTGGAAGGATTACTTCCAATCATTGATACGGAGGTTGATGGTAAGGGTGTTGGCGGTGGAGAGTGCATTTGTCAGACCAAAATGCTGGTAGCTTATACTGGACTGCTTGTTTTTATGTTTCAGGATTTTTTCAGATTTTGATAAATACCTTGCATGAACTCACTGCAAATAAAGTAACATGGAGGAGGTGCCCAGGGCCAATCTAGTAAAAATTATTTTATTTCTTAGACTACTTTATCCCCTTCAGTCCCTTCTGGTTTTATTGACCAGAAAAGACACTATCGAGATTGAACAGTTGATTTGCGTCTTTATTTAAAATGGTAAGAGAGCTTGAATAGGACTTGTGAGACTACAACAAAGTATAACAAATGGGGGTATTAACTTACCTAATATAACTATTTATATGCTGCTCAACTCCATTATTTGAGAGACTGGTTACATAACAGCAATATGTATGCAATCATATCTTTAGATTCTTTAGATGGAGTCACATGACCACGTTTCTTCATTTACATGATAGCGACATTCCTTTATGGGTTCAATCTAATCCATTACTAATGTCTACTCACAGATTTTGGCATATCCTCTGACACCAGCTCGCATTAAATCCATTTATTTCTCTCCCCCCCCCCTAATACATAACACGGACTTTCAAAATTGAGATATCCTTTTACTTTATCATCTGAAATAGCCCTTACCTCTGTTCGGCAACTTACAGACTCCTTGACTAGGAAATCCCTACTCTTCTTAGCTTATTTTCAAGCCTAAAATTATGTGATGACTCTTTCTAGAAAAATGCCACTAGCAGAAAGGAATAACCCCCTGGATAAATTACTGCTCCAAGTTATAAAGACATATCCATTCATTATCTATTTTTAAACAATCCCCTAAAATATGACATGATAACAACTGGGCTTGCTCAATTGAGAGCTCAATATCTATACTTAACTCTGCAGACACTCTTACAAAACACTAAACAATTCAATTAGAATGATACATGCATGGCCATATGCTGAAATTTTCATTAACATACTCCACAAAACATATACTTCCCTTCACTGCAGATATATAATTGGAATAGCAGAGGATCACTCTTGTCCCAGATGCGGTTCCTTGAGGGTAGACCTATTACATTGTCTTTGGGAATTCCCCGTGATATACTGGTTTTGGTCCCAAATATGGAGATATGCCAATCGCCACTTATATTTGGCATTTTACATAGGAACACCCGTATGGCAAAGGGAGTATGCATATTATTACTGGTTATATCAGCGATGGCCAAGGAATGCATTTTACAAATGTTGATGCAACCAGCCATCAGACCATTTTCACTTTTATTTTTAGAAAAGCAATTCTTATGTTTTTAGGATGGATTGGCTAGTAGCCTAACTGAAAAAAAGAAAAATTCAGTACTTCTTTGATACAGTACATTGCCACTCTATCCTCACAACTTAGGGGACCAATTACGGAAGTGTTTTCGTGGTACAATATGGTATGAAACATGAGTATACACTTAGGATCCCCCCAAAAGAATTCAACCCCTCCGGATGACCACGATTCACAGGCCCAGACATTCTTATAAAATTTATGATATTGACATGGTTTATATTTCACATGTTTTTTTTTCTAAATACATATGTGATTCATGCAGTTATTATAGCACATAACATTATTGTCATGTATGTCAAATTTGTTTTTTATATGAAATACATCATATGCTTCAATAAAGAAAAATTGCTTAAAAAAATATATATGTTTTTTTAGCAGTAAACATTTTATTTATTGTTAGAGGTGATGTTTTCTTTAACATTGGGACATATTTACATTGCAGGTGCCTTATTTTAAACTTTGTGTCCACAGGACAACTTTTAATAGATGTTGAAGTACAGATGGAGCCTCACTCATCTATACCGTCTATGGTGTTTGTTCCGATCACGGAGTCGCAGTGTGCCTGGTCGCAGGGTGGCGCAAAGAGCATAGTGTGGTGTATGGCATTACCAGTGAGTGTAATACCAGCGTTCATCCACCAGATGCCGCTTTTGAAAATCACCATTGCGCATGTGTGAGGAGTCCAATAAAATAAGAGTAGTGCAATAATCACCATTGCACATGAGTGAGGTCTCCAGTGAAATACAATATAGCGCAAGAACTACTTTACTGTACATATCTGTGGCTATGTTGGTCTAGTGGTATCGCCGATGGTTACCATGCACTTCACTATTCTGTGTGTAATAGCAGCTCTATCTGCATCCAAAATGAAATGTTACAGTGTTTTGTGGGAAAACACTGTAGCAGAGCATTTTGTATGCAAATACAGTTGAAGTCACACCCAGAATATAGGCATGCTGCATTTCATTTTAATCAGCATAAGCTGCTTGTGCGTCCTATTACTGAGTCCCACCGCAACAAGGTGTGACTTCAAGGGCTGTTTAGAGTGACTGAAGCAAGGATGTAAGAGGACACATCTGTAAATTAACTCAGTGTCTCCAATGCACACAAAGAAAAGCACAGTTCAGAGTTATACACATGCCCGTGTGCTAGGGTTCAATTCCCGCAAAGGACACACTTGTATTGTACATTTGTGTAAAAACAAGCATCCACAGTTTTTTTTTCTAATTTTGCCAAAACAAGTCCTGTCATACTTTGTATACAGTCTCAGACATGCACACAGATATAAAGTCAAAATAAGAAAAATAAAATGTAGATGCTACTTATTACACAAATATACAAGTGTGACTTTTAAAATTACAAGAGTCTTCTTTTTAAAAGACTGAGCTATGGACCATTGCTTTAACACATAAGTCTGCGTTTGTATACACTATTTTTATTTATTGATTTATTTTTTTGGTTCTGACAGAGAATTAATATTTTCTACAGCGTCCTATTCATTTCAAGTTCCTTATTGACTCTCTCCATCTGACCGTTGGTCTGTGTGTATAACATTACAGTTGTAACTTGCCATTTGCCAGAGCTTGCTAAGAGTACACTATTACAGTACACTATTACACTATCTACAGTACTGGATTAGTGGAGCATTAGTCACCCAGTGGTGAAGATGTGTATTGCATGCTATGTATGTTGTTGCACCTCAACAACCTGAGCTATAGGTAGGGCGCAACAAATACCCTATTTAGGAGGAAAAACAGCAACAATGAGGGAGGCACCACCTGCACTACCATGACTGGCAGCAGCTGCAACACTACTACTTTGTTGCTGCTCCTGCTCTTCTATTGTCTGATCCATATTGCTGAACAGTGCTATTATTAATAGTGCCACTGTTACGTTCTCTGTGCTCCGAACGTAAAATACTGAGTGTGTAAGTCCTGAGCACAGGAACATGATGCTGAAATAAGGACAAAGTAAAGCAGTACTCCTAGGACCCTAACTCCATTGTTCCACTCACGTGGTCAGTCTACGTCTGTGAGACTATGTGTTCTTGGGCCCATAGCATCTGTGTTTGAAGGGCGGATTAGGTCTGCCCAACTCCGATGCCCCCCGGTCTTAATATGAGACAAGGCGTAAACTGAGACTGGATGGGAACAAGGGGACCTCTAACTAAACAAACAGATCTAGGGGTTACTACTGAATTAAAAACTAAACGAATGTGCGGCACGGCCGCCAATGGAAAAAGGCAACAAAGGTACACTGTCCACACCCTACACGGCACCGTCATGAACCGGAGAGGACAGCTGGGACGGAGACCTCTGCAAAAACACCAGCAACAGATATAATGCAAATACTATGGCCTAGGCCGCGAGACGCGACAACCGCCGCAACTCACAACACCGGGGGACAAACCGCAGGTGAACGAGAATCCTGAGATCATAGACACCGGTTTCCACTGACTGGAGGGCTGGAAGGACTCCAATGACAAGCCTCTGAACACCTGGACACAGGACCACTGGAACGAGGTTGACCGGATAACTGAACACCAGACAGGGAATTCTCCAGAGCAGGAACAGCTCACAGGAAGCTATCACCGGCATCTGTGTAAGGCACTGAAGGAGACTATAACAGGTCCCTGTACCAATAGCTGCAGAGAACCTAATTTGAAAATGTTGTGCAGGTGCCCTGCTGCATGACCACATGCTGACAGGTGCTAATTTAATTACCTGGCAATGGGGAACGCGGTCCATTGCCAAGAATCTGGCGGGTCAGTCCGCACAGCGTCCTTGCATTGCCAGGCGCGTGCGGGGAGCAGGGGAAGAAGCTGCGGACGTGACATGCCAGGACCGTTGCTTAGCAACGGTCAGGCACTGGCGCGAGCCGCCGCTTCTAACAGTAACCCCCATTGAGGAGAAGTTAAAGAACCCCTATATTCGGGTTTATGAGAAAAATCCTGAAAGAACATCCTCCTAAGCCTAGGGGCATGCAAATCCTTGTCCAGTACCCAAGACCTTTCCTCTGGGCCGTACCCTTTCCAATGAACCAATAAATAGAGCCGACCATGAGAAAATTTAGAATCTAAGACCTTCTCCACTAGGAATTCTTGTTGACCCTGAACATCCACCGGAGGTCTACCCTGGAAAATCTTCCAAGGAAATCTTCTGCAAAAAACATATGGCTTCAATAGAGAACAATGGAAAGTGTTGCCGATTTTAAGCCACTTTGGCAACTGCAGCCGAAAAGCTACAGGATTGACTTTTTTAACAATATGGAATGGTCCAATAAATCTGGGTCCCAATCTAGCCAAGGGTTGTCGGAGCTTGATGTTGAGGGTTGACAACCACACCTTATCCCCTACCTTAAATGTGCATGGGCGTCATAAAAAAAATTATCTCGGAAAGCAGCCTTCTTAAGAGCAAGGTGTACCTTTCTCCAAATGACTCTGAGACGGGAGGTTAAGGTCAACACAGAAGCTGGATAATGGGGAGTAAAGGAATTGGCTATAGGGTGAAAGCCCAGGACCGAAAAGAATGGAGATTCCTTGGTGGAAGAATGGCAAGAGTTATTGTAGGCAAATTCAGCCAGAGGAAGAAAATCTGACCAATTGTTCTGAAGTTTGGCAGTATAAAGATGTAAATATTGTTTTAGTGACTGATGCACATGTTCCGTCTGCCCGTTAGACTGTGGACGGTATCCAGATGTTAAACAGAGTTTCATGTTTAACGAGGCACAAAAATGTTTCCAAAAACGGGCAATAAACTGTGGTCCCCAGTATGAGGCTATATCCACGGGTAAACCATGAAGCCTGAAGACATGGCAGAGAAACAGAACTGCCAGAACTTGAGCGGAGGGTAAACAGGGTAAAGCAATGAAGTGGTCCATTTTGCTAAAACGGTCCACAATTACCCAAATTACCCGGAATCCAGATGAAAGAGGAAGATCCACCACGAAATCCATGGAAATGTGTGACCATGGCCTGAGCGGAATTGAAAGAGGCATGAGTTGCCCGACCGGCAAGGATCGGGACACTTTGTGCTTAGCACAATCCTGACAGGAAAGGACAAATTCCCTTACATCCTTGGAAAGATTAGGCCACCACACCGAGCGAGAGATTAACTCCAAGGTTTTAGCAATACCAGGATGACCAGCAACCTTAATATCATGAAACTCTGCGAGGACACTGCCTTTCAAGCATTCAGGAATGAAGAGACGACCAACAGGAATATCACTGGGAGCCTGCTGCTGAACCTAGACAAGTTGTGGGAACAAATCCTGTGTTAGGCCGACCCGGATGACGGACATTGAGACAATGGGAGTTGTGGAAGAGTGGTTATTGTGATCAGGAAGAAAACAACGTGACAGGGCATCGGCCTTAGTATTCTTAGAACTGGGCCTGTAGGTGATGATGAACTTGAATTGTGTAAAAAACAGTGCCCAATGCGCCTGCCGAGCATTAAGCCATTTTACTGATTTAATATACTGTAGATTCTTGTGGTCAGTGAACACAGTAATGGTATGCTTCGCTCCTTCAATCCAGTGCCTCCATTCCTCAAAAGCCCATTTGACTGCCAGCAACTCTCGATTACTAACATCATAGTTTGATTCAGCAGAAGAGAATTTCCTGGACATGAAGGCACAAGGGTGTAACACCAGAGACTTGGGGTCTTCCTGAGAGAGAATGGCTCCCACTCCAACCTCTGAGGCGTCCACCTAGACAATAAAGGGATGATCAGGGTTGGGGTGTCTGAGAACTGGAGCTGAGACAAAGGCCTGTTTTAGGGCCAGGAAGGCAGACTCGGCTTGAGGCGTCCAGTTGGAAGGATCAGCTCCTTGTTAACGCCACAATAGGAGCAACTAAATCTGAAAAGGCATGAATAAAACGCCTATAATAATTCGCAAAACCCAAAAAACGCTGGATTGCCTTCAAGTTAGTGGGTTGCGTCCAATTTAGGATAGCCTGGAGTTTCTTAGGTTCCATAAAAACCCTCTTGGAGAAATAATATACCCTAAAATGGACACCTCAGTGATGTGGAAATCACACTTCTGCAATTTAGCGTACAAATGGTTTTCCCGCAACCTTTGAAGCACTTGCTGCACATGGACAACATACTGTTCAGGAGACTCAGAGTAAATTAAAATGTCGTCCAAATAAATGACCACGAACTTCCCTAAAAAGTCGCGGAGGACGTCATTAACAAGATCCTGAAATACCGCAGGAACATTAGACAGCCCGAACGGCATCACAAGATATTCGTAATGTCCGGACTGAGTACTGAAAGCCATCTTCCACTCCTCCCCAGATCTTATTCGGATGAGGTTGTAGGCTCCTCTGAGATCGATTTTGGAGAAAATAACCGCAGTGCGGAGCTGATCAAACAACACTAAAATCAACGGTAAGGGGTAGGTGTTTTTAATAGAAATCTTATTCAAGGCCCGATAGTCTATGCATGGTCTTAGAGATCCGTCTTTTTTCTCAACAAAAAAGAACCCTGCACTTAACGGAGATTTCAAGGGCCTAATAAACCCTTTCTTCAGGCTTTCCTGTACATAGTCATCCATGGCCATTGTCTCGGGGCCAGACAAAGCATAATGCCTCCCTTTAGGCAGAGTGGTACCAGGGACAAGGTCAATGGCGCAGTCATCTGACCGATGGGGTGGCAGGATATCATCGTTACCCTTAGAGAAAACATCCTGATATACCGAAGGTATGAGTTCCGAAGTAACAGTCGTGACCCGGACTGGACAAGAAATACATTCTTTTACACAGAAGGAACCCCACCCGTAAATTTCCCCAGACCCCCAATCTATGGTGGGATTATGAAGGGCAAGCCAGAGGTGACCTAAGCTGACAGGCACAGCCGGACAATGGGTGAGATAAAACTAAATTTTTTTGGAATGTAAGGCCCCTACTGTCAGTTGTACTGGAGGGGTCCGATGAGTAATTACCCCATTAGAGAGTGGACCACCATCTAGTCCGTGCATAGTGATAGGTCTATCTAATTGAAGCTACGGAACTCCCAAAGCCTGAGCCCAAGCAAGATCCATAAAGTTCCCGGCAGCTCCGCTGTCAATGAAGGCTGAAACAAATGAACTGAGACTTCCAAAAGAAATTTTTAAAGGAACTAACAAGGAATCATTTGAGGAGATTAACTGCAGACCCAAGTGAACCCCCTCACAATTCACTTGGTCAGAGTGTTTCCCTGTTTATTTGGGCAGTTACGCACAACATGTCCCTTGCCACCACAATATAAGCAGAGCCCTAAATTTAGCCTTCTGGCTCTTTCTTCTGGGGATAGCCGGGAGAGACCCACTTGCATGGGCTCCTCGACGTCCTCAGGGAGAGCATACACACATGGACTAGACCTGAAATTAGACCCCCTTTCAGCCCTCCGCTCTCGGAGACGACGGTCAATCTTAATAGCAAGCTCCATGAGCTTATCTAAAGTCTCCGGAGCTGGGTACTGAAGGAGACTATCGCTGATTACTTCAGACAGACTAAGGCAAAACTGACTGCGCAGGATGGGATCATTCCAGCCACAGTCGTTCGACCAACAGCGAAACTCTGTACAATATGCCTCTGCAGGATTTTTACCCTGTTTAAGTGCACGCAGGTGGCTCTCAGCCGACGCTTCCCTATCTGGGTCATCATACAAAAGGCCTAACGACTTAAAGAAGGCATCTACTGTTTGCAAGGCTGCATCGTCGGATTTCAAGCCAAAAGCCCAGGTCTGTGGATCGCCTTGAAGCAAAGACATCACTATGCCCACCCGCTGAGACTCAGTACCTGAGGACCGGGGCCTTAAACGAAAATAAAGTTTACAGGCTTCCTTAAAATTAAAGAAATCTATTCGGTTACCCGAAAAGCGGTCAGGAAGGTGTATCTTTGGTTCAGGAATCATACCCGGGGAGGATCGTAAAAGATCTTCCTGCGATCTCACCCGAAGGGTAAGATCCTGAACCATCTGAGTGAGTTCCTGAATCTGATTTGCCAAAATCTGGCTGGGATTATGTCCTAGCACTGCCGGATTCATGAGGACCGAATTTCAAGGCCACCCTGGTAAAAATAACAGATTTTTTTTGGCCGATGATAAAGTTACGTTCTCTGTGCCCAGAACGTAAAATAATGAGTGGGTAAGTCCCGAGTACAGGAACGTGACGCTGAAATAAGGACAAAGTAAAGCAATACCCCTAGGACCCTAACTCCGTTGTTCCACCCACGTGGTCAGTCTACGCCTGCGAGACTATGTGTTCTTGGGCCCACGGCAGCCGCGTTTGAAGGGCAGATTAGGTCTGCCCAACTCCGATGACCCCAGTCTTAATATGAGACAAGGCGTAAACTAAGACTGAATGCGAACAAGGGGACCTCTAACTAAACAAATACAGAGCTAGGGGTTACTACTGAACTAAAAACTAAACATATGTGCAGCACGGCTGCCAATGGAAAAAGGCAACAAAGGTACACTGTCCACACCCTACATGGCACCGCCATGTACTGAGGAGGACAGCTGGGCCAGAGGCCTCCTCAAAAACACCAGCAACAAATATAACGCAAATACTACGGCCTAGGCCGCGAGATGCGGCAACCGCTGCTACTCACAACACCGGAGGAACAACTGCAGGTGAACGAGAATCCCGAGATCACAGACACCGGTTTCCACTGACTGGAGGGCTGGAAGGACTCCAATGACAAGCCTCTGAACACCTGGACACAGAACCACTGGAACGAGGTTGACCGGATAACTGAACACCAGACAGGGAATTCTCCAGAGCAGGAATATCTCACAGGAAGCTATCACCGGTGTCTGTGTAAGGCACTGAAGGAGAATATAACAGGTCCCTGTACCAATAGCTGCAGAGAACCTAATTTGAAAATGTTGTGCAGCTGCCCTGCTGCACGACCACACGCTGACAGGTGCTAATTTAATTACCTGGCAATGGGCAACGCGGTCCGTTGCCAAGAAGCTGGCGGGTCAGTCCGCACAGCGTACTTGCATTGCCAGGCGCGTGCGGGGAGCAGGGGAAGACGCTGCGGACGTGACGTGCAAGGATCGTTGCTTAGCAACGGTCAGGCACTGGCGCGAGCCGCCGCTTCTAACAGTACTCCCCCTTGAGGAGAAGTTAAAGAACCCCTTTATCCGGGTTTATGAGGAAAATCCTTAAAGAACATCCTCCTAAGCCTAGGGGCATGCAAATCCTTGTCCAGGACCCAAGACCTTTCCTCTGGGCCGTACCCTTTCCATTGAACCAAAAAATAGAATCTAAGACCTTCTCCACTAGGAATTCTTGTTGACCCTGAACATCCACCGGAGGTCTACCCTGGAAAATCTTCCAAGGAAATCTTCTGGAAAAACATATGGCTTCAATAGAGAACAATGGAAAGTGTTGCCGATTTTAAGCCACTTTGGCAACTGCAGCCGAAAAGCTACAGGATTGACTTTTTTGACAATATGGAATGGTCCAATAAATCTGGGTCCCAATCTAGCCAAGGGTTGTCGGAGCTTGATGTTGCGGGTTGACAACCACACCTTATCCCCTACCTTAAATGTGCATGGGCGTCGGAACCTATCAGAAATTTTTTTTTCTCGGAAAGCAGCCTTCTTAAGAGCAAGGTGTACCTTTCTCCAAATGACTCTGAGACGGGAGGTGCTAATTTAATTACCTGGCAATGGGGAACGCGGTCTGCCTGTGGCATCCCCGTTGCCAAGGAGTTCGCTTGTCAGTCCGCACAGCGTCCTGGCGTTGCCAGGCGCCGTGCAGGGAGCAGGGGAAGACGCGGCAAACGTGACGCGCGGGGACCATTGCTTAGCAACGGTCGGGCGCTGGCACGAGCCGCCGCGTCTAACAGCCACCTACTTATTGTTATTTTTTAAATGTCTAAACAACACACATTTTATTTTTTCAACACTGCAGTAATGGCAGCACTTACTAAACATTAGTTTTTAACAGTGCCTGAACAACACACACTTATTTTTATTAATACTGTAATTCACAGTGATATTAGTAACGGTGGCATCTATTGAATGTTATTTTTTTAACAATGTCTAAACAATATACACATTTTTAACTCTGCTTTAAGTAATGGTGGAACCTACTGAACACTATTTTTTAACAATGCCTGAACCTGTCCTGACCTGAACATACATAATGATGATTTGCCTAATACAGACACAGTCACAGTGCAGCAGCCCACAGCCCTTCACTGATGACACTGACATATTAGCCCACAGCCCTTAATCTTCAGCAACAGTCACACAGCAGACCACAGCCCTTCACTGATGACACTGACAGTCTTACACAGTCACAGATGGAGCTGCAGCCAACACCCCTACAGTAGTGACAGTAGCCCACAGCCCTTAATCTTCACTGACAGTCAAACTGCATCCCACAGCCTTTCACTGATGACAGCATTTCGCTGATGAAACAGTCACAGACACTGCTGCAGCCCACAGCTCTAGTTCACTGATGATGATGATGATTGAGTGGGACACAGTAGCCCACAGCCCTTAATCGCAGTCACAATCACCGCAGCCCACGCCCTAACCCTCCAGTGCACTGTGTGACATGTCACTCAAACCATGAGGGAAGAGCTTTTATACAGTAAAAAACATGCAAAATCTGGTTCCAAGAAGATGACAATTTGCCTCATTTTTGGAGCCGATCCTGGTGGGCAGACCGGAGCTCAGATTCAGAAGTTCTCAGAAGCGCCATACTTGGGGGTGTTCCATTTTCGGAAAACTGATCTTGCACATCTCTGATTCACTACACTTTCCAGTATTCCAGGATTTTGGCAATGTTCAGCTACACTCAGGCAGTCCTCTAGTGCCTCTATCTAGATTAATATATCCTGCTAATTTAAGTTTTAACTAGAGATGAGCAGTTTGGATTACCTGGAATCCTAACTTCCGGTATCCAAATCAATCTGATACATGGCTCAGGTTTTCCCTCCAGGCTCGGATTCTACATTGAGGCAAAATGTCATCCTCCCGGCATTGGATTCTCACAGGTTTTGGATTTCACTCTGCTCAGGCACTTTGCTGTGTGCTGCACTGTACTCGCTGTTACTGTATTGGCTGAGCTATATAGTCAGTATAATTGTATACAGGAGCACACTGCTGTGTGCTGCGCTGTACTCTGCTGTTATTACTGTTTTAGCTGAGCTACTGTATATAGGGGATATAGTCGTTAGGTCGACACAGCTTAGGTTGACAGTTTTTAGGTTGACCACTGAAGGTTGACATGCATTAGGAGACATGGTCATTAGGTCAACATGTACTAGGTCGACAGGTCAAAACGTTGACATGAGTTTTTCACGTTTTTTTAATTTTTTGGATTTTTCCATACTTGACGATCCACGTGGACTAAGATTGGAATGGTAACCTGTGCTGAGCGTAGCAGTAGCAGAGTGAGACACCCTACCCAAAGCATGGCGAGCGAAGTGAGCCATGTGAGGGGACACAGTGCACTAATTGGGGTTCCCCCGTCACTTTACAAAGAAAACCACACCAAAAACAGTCCAAAAACTCATGTCGACCTTTTCACCTAGTGACCTAATGCCCATGTCGACCTAGTGCATGTCGACCTAATGCCATGTTGACCTTGAGTGGTTGACATAATGACTGTCGACCTAAGTTGAGTCGACCCAACGAACCATACCTGTATATAGTCAGTGTAATTATATACAGGGGCATGCTGTTGTGTACTGTGCTGTATGCTGCTGTAACTACTGTATTGGCTGAGCTGTGTTATGCAGTCAGTTTAACTATATACAAGGGCACACTGCTGTGTACTGCACTGTACTCTGCTGTTACTACTGTATTGGCTGAGCTGTGTTATACAGTCAGTGTATACAGAGGCACCCTGCTGTGTGCTGTGCTGTACTCTGCTGTTACCACTGTATTGATTGAGCTCCAGTATATAGTCAGTGTAAATATATACAGGTGCACACTGCTGTGTGCTGTGCTGTACTCTTCTGTACAGTAACTACTGTATTGGCTGAGCTGTGTTATACAGTCAGTGTAACTGTATAAAGGGGCATGCTGTTGTATGTTGTGTTATACTCAGCTGTTACTACTGTATTTGCTGAGCTGTGTCATATATTGTCAGTGTAACTAACTGTACAGGTGCATGCTGCTGTGTGCTGCACTTTACTCTGCTGTTACTGTATTGGCTGAGCTGTATTATATAGTCAGTGTAACTGTATACAGGGGCATGCTGCTGTGTGCTGTGCTGTACTCTGCTTTTACTACTTTATGGGCTGAGCTGTGTTTTATAGTCAGTGTAACTGTATACAGAGGCACACTGCTGTGTGCTGTGCTGTACTCTGCTGTAACTACTGTATTGGCTGAGCTGTGTTATATAGGCAGTGTAACTGTATACAGGGGCAGGCTGCTGTGTGCTGTGCTGTACTCTGATGTAACTGCTGTATTGTCTGAGCTGTTATATGGTCAGTGTGACTGTATACTGGGGCACACTGCTGCGTGGTGTGCTGTACTCTGCTGTTAATACTGTATTGGCTGAGCTGTGTTAAATAGTCAGTGTAACTGTTTACAGGGGCACGCTGCTGTGTGCTGTGCTGTACTCTGCTGTAAATTGGTTGAGCTGTGTATATAGTTATTGTATACAAGGAGGACACTGTTGTGTGCTACACTGTACTCTGCTGGTTAAATTAGCTGTGCTGTGTCCATCTAAGTGACTGTGTGTTAACAAGCAGCACTGACGATGACTATTGTCATTGTCAGTTGCAAAAAAGTAAAATAAAAATACAATAAGTAAAACATTTTTACAAAACTTTAAAAAATCTTATTTTAAGTTTGCACGACCTGTGTGTGCTGTACCCCTGTGTGTTTATTGTTCATGTACATAATAAAAGCCCTTGAATTGCCGCAGTGTGAGTTGAGCTGTTAAGTTAAATATATATATATATATATATATATATATACATATTCTTCTTTTGTTTGTACTGTGCGGTGCGCTTTACCCAAGAACACTTTATTCAAAGCCCTGTGACTCCACGCAGTCACAGCGCGAATAGAAAAATAAATAGCAAACATTTTAGAGAAGAGAAATAAAAAATAGAATACCAGCGCTGGCTGTAAGGATTATAAAAAGACGGTTTGCTGAATAAAATAACAATTTATTGAACCATTAAAAAACCAGGAATAAAATCCTGTTATTATTCTTAATAACACTTTTGATTATAAATTCCCCCTGGGTATAATCACTTTTATATCCACTCTCCTCTGTGACATATATCGTTACGGCTAGGACAGTCTCCAGATGGCATTCACTGTTTTAGAGAAGAGCAACCAAATACTGTACTAGTGCAGCAGTTACTGTCACCAGTCATGATGACGATGCTAGTCCTTCAACATCATCTACTACAGCTGAAACTCAAGAACATAGAAGTCAGGGCATCTAAAATAAAAAAAAAACACAACATACAGTGCTAAAGAAATGAACACCACTAATAAAGGGAATGCTTAGTGCAGAAAAACAAAATTGGCAACATGCCATTTACCACATGCAGTGGCAGGGAAAGGCTCAGGTCTTGGCTTTTAGTTATGAGTGGTGGTTCAAAATCTGTCAGTGAGGCATCTTCTTCTGTCTCTCATGACGTTGCAAGAACTTTTCACTGAGAGTCTAGAAGATGTGTCAAAAAAAATAAAATCACTAAGGCAGTACAACAAACTGTGTGTTCAGAAGCATCACACATCCCTAAGGAGAGTCTAGGGACATTCACCTAAGCTACTATATGTATGAATCTGACATTCTTCATACTGTCCTCATAGAGAAGCCTGTTTTGACTCCTTTCACCATTTCTACACTAACTGCACATGTGGGGAGCAGTACAAGTAAAGATGGTGATGAAAGCATAATAGAAATTGAGGATGCTTGTGTGGAAGTGGAACAGGATGAGAGGAATATGTGTGTACTACTGCTATCTGACACTAACAATGAGGATGTTGATGATGTTGTTGCACCAGTAGCTGCAGTTATATCCAGCTATGAAAAGAAATCCATTGTGATGCCTGAGCATGAAACCAAAAAAGCCACCTCTTGGGTGTGGAATTATTTTTACCCAAATCCTAATGATGTTTGGAAGGCATCTGCTCTTTTTGTGAGGCCAACGTTAGTAGACGTAGACATTAGCCATCTAGGCACCTCCTGCACGTTACATAATTTGCGGTAATTTCATGATATTTATTTTACAAGATTATAAAGTAATTAACACCCTCAACATCAATCTCCTCATTAGTGATCAGAGTCAGTCCATCCAAAAACGTTTTCTGAGGGCCCAAACAAACCTAGCACTTCAGCAACAAAAGTACCAGTCCCTGTCGCTGTGGTGCTTGGCCTGTTAAACTGTGCATGTCATTTTTTATGTCCAACATAAGAGTGGATGGGAGAGCCCAAAGACAATTCCATCTTGCACCACTTTTTATTTCTGCCACTGCTGTGCTGTTGCAAAGTTTAATAGATGTGCTATAACCTGGCGAGTGTTTTTGCAGCTGCTCTGTTGCTTAGTAACCAGTAAGCATGCTGCAGCCTTTGAGTTAAAGCGAATGAAAACAATATTGTGAGGTGCTTAAAATTAACTGTAAATTAATGGAAATTAATGTTATTGAGGTTGATATTATTCTAGGAACAAAAAGCCCTAAAAATTATTTTTTTTCTTTTTTTGTACATGTTTGGAAAAAATCCAAAACCAAATCCAGTCACAGCTGAATTCCAAAATGGATTCCAAAAACTGGACAACAAATTAAAACCAAAACCAGCAAAATGGTCTAGCAAATGAGTAAAATAATCATCACAGCAGTGTCACCCATGCCAATTCATACCAACTTTGTCCAGTGGTCCCAGTTCTGTGCTCACAATAAAAACAGAATCTGACAGGTACATGCAAGGCCGGCAATAGACAGGTCAAAGGGGACACCTGTACCGAGCCCCGAGGATCAGAGTGGCCCCAAGGATACTCCACTTAGTGCCCAGCAGAAATGTGGGCCGTCTTCTCCAAATAGGGCAGCAAGCTGTAGGCAGTAGGTGCAGCCTGAATGACACGAGCCTCTCACACACAGCGGTAGATTTAATATCATTCTTTATAGGGAAAAGCGCTATCTGCACACGTTATGTGCCACAGGTAGCGCTTCCCCTGATGTATGATGCCAGCAATGCGCTATTGTTAGCAGGGGCGGTATGCGCCTGCTGCCTTATCGGTGCATCTATTGTTAGATAGAGCACAGATGAGCTGGCTTACTTATGAACGTTCGGTGTGACCGAATGTTTGTCTCTTCTACCTTCTCCCTCTTCGCCGGCCGGACCCGGCACTGCACTGTCTTTGCAATTCCTCTTTTTTTTTGTTCATTAGTCAAAAAACTTTATTGACTCCGGCGTCCACAACAACAATCCGCGCATGCGTCAGCCTAACTCCAGAACTGCACGCTGGGAGTTACTGAATGGCGTAGGCGTGGAAGTGACTGCAGTCGAAGCAGACACTCATTATGGGAGGACGCATATCACCACAGGGGTGTGATAATGCACTCCCATAACGTACACAGCATGGTTATTAAATTCACAGGAAAAGAGGTCCCGCTTCGTCACGATAATGCGGTGAAGTGGGACCCTGCTTATAACGAACCTTATGGCCATTTTAATAAATCTACCCCACAGTGACTGTGAGGTGCAAGTTCCAGCTCTATTGCAGGCAGTTACTAGACATGGCAGAAGCTCCGCTAGCCAGGATTCCTGTGCCCTGCACCGGCCTCTTCTGGTGGGGTGTGAGGGCCACATGGTACCTGCTGTGCGGTATTCAGGTCTGGATACTGGGGAGTGCAGCACAGGTGAGTCTCTACCCAGGGTAAGAGTGGATTGGTGAGGGCTTTGGGATGGGGTGAGGTGAGGGAGCTGGGAGATACAGACTGTGTGTGTGTGGGGGAGGAAGGAGAGATATACATATTAATATATGTGTATAGATAATAAATATATATATATAATTTGTTTAACAGTTATATATAGCACTGCAAATTCCGTTACACTTAAAAAAAATAAAAAATAACAGACAATTCTTATCTCTTTTAAATGAGGCAGTAACATCAAGAACAGAGTGGTCCATAATGACATATCAAACCTCAATGACCCTAAGCCCATGCATTTCCTGTCATGCAAACCTGGAAATTATAGATGCACAGGTTGTAAGAAGTGTAGTTGCCTGGAACCAGGTAGTAATTTTTATCATCCCAGATCCGGTAATATTTATTCTATTAAGCACCTGGTCACTTACACAATGCAGTGTATTACATCAAATGCCCTTGTGGTCTCCTTTATGTGGGGAAGAGTATTTGACAATTTAAAGAATGTATAACTCTTTATCGGTCAAGCATCAGAGCAGCCCTTGAAGGGAAGGGCTCGGAACAGCCTGTTGCACGGCACTTTAAAGAACTTAACCATAGCTTGGCCTCAATCTGTTATAAAATCATAAACTGGATACCGCCAAGTATACGAGGTGGAGATAGAGGAAGAACACTTCTACAGAGAGAAGCAAGGTGGATCCACACACTCCAAATGGTGCAACCAGGAAGATTGAATGAAACTCTAAACTTTAATTGTTTCCTCTAATAGGCAGAGTGAGAACCGTAGTGTGGTCCTTAACTTATTTCCATCTTTTTTAGCAGTTGGGATGATTTATTCCTTAATATATCATTCACCTTCTAGTCTGGGGCATTGGGTATTTTTTGGTAATCCCAATAGTTTATAGATCGAATGTATATTTTGATTCTCTATATATCAGTGATTGATGAGTGTTGGTGATACTTACCGTGTTTGTCACATTAGGCCACCTTACTACTGATATATTATCCTTTGTGCATTTGTTCTCGTTAGTGCTAAAATCGAGACATTAGCCATAATACTGTCACAATCCTGACTGTAGTTCTCATATTTGGTGACTTACCTCTTCCATCTGTCTTGGATCCTGCGTCTTTTCTGCTCACTGGGTTAAACAGCTTGCCAGTACCATGAGATTCCAGAGTGCTGAGTTCTCTGACTGGAAGGTAATAGAAAATGAGCTCCACCTGTGGTGATTAACTTTCTGTGTGAATTCAGCAAGTCTCTGTATGCTGTGCCTACACAGCAATCATTGTTGTCAATCTACTATATGCCTCTCTGACTCCAGGGGTCACCAGATACATTCTCCACTGTGCTCAGCAATCTGGAGTTTAGGCATAAAAGCCAGCATCCTCTGTTCATTTGTAGAAGTTCAGGCTTCAGTGTTCTTTCAGCCTGCTAGGACTCACTCCACATCAGAGCCTAATCTAAAGTACTGACGTGACAGGGTCTGATCACCTGATCTGGAGCTATCCAATCCTGTGCCAGCCTGAGACTCTCTGAATCACCTGTCTCTGCTCACCAATCATCAAGGACCAGGAAGTATAAGTCTGGAGATTTGAGTTGCAGACTCTGCCAGTTCCTTATGTCACACACAGCTCTGTGTGAGCTTAGAAGCTGAGCTCCCTAAAGGTAACACTTGTACTTCGGTTCCTGTAAAACTCTGCTCTTTTGCTACCCAGTCTGGATTACAGTTGTGTTACCATTGATATCCAGTATTTCTCCAGTCTCATCTTAAAGCCACAGCTGCAGTATTCCACAGTCTCATCTTAAAGCCACAGCTGCAGTATTCTACAGTCTCATCTTAAAGTCACAGCTGCAGTATTTCTCCAGTCTCGTCTTAAAGCCACAGCTGCAGTATTCCACAGTCTCGTCTTAAAGCCACAGCCGCAGTGTTCTCCAGCCTTGTCTTAAAGTCACAGCCACAGTCATCATTCTACTTACAGTTGCATTTCCAGTTATATCCAGTACCAGCCTGGATTACAGTTGCGTTCCAGTATACCGGTACACAGCCCAGTTCCCAGTGCGGTTCCCAGTCTCACCGGTAACTAGCCTGGTTCTCAGTCTCACCAGTAATCAGTCTGGCTCACAATATCGCCAGTAACCAGCTCAGTTCCAGTCTCACCAGTAACCAGTCCGGTTCTCAATCTCGCCAGTAACCAGCCCAGTTCTGCACAATTCCAGAGAACCTATTTCATAGTAATCTTGAGTACACAAGCAGCTACTCCCGTGACAGTATATCCAGTTCAATCTTACCAATACATTCACTATCCTGCTATCAACACCAAGTCCCTGGTGATCCAGTGGTCAGGATACGGCTTCCTCTGCCGAGGCCCGGGTTCAATCCCCGGTCAGGGATTGCTCCTTCTTATCACTGATTCCTACAGACCAGCCTAATATACACATATCCTCCAGTCACCCGCAGACTTCACTAACACTGGGTTCACAAAAACCACAGTCATGACAAATATGTTATATTATTGCATTCATACCAGCCCGCTATGATTGATTTTGGATCTATATACAGATTCATCATTGTTCTTTATTGATGTCCTAGGAGTTTCAGTGTGCTGGGTACAGTGTATTTACTTTACTTAATTTTTTCACTATTGTTGTTTGGTTGCTAGGTTACTAGAGTACATGGCTGTGTGGCTGTGCCTATCTGGCCGGGCCGGAGCTTGGGCGCAGTGTCACGTCATTTGACGTCACCAGACCCATGCTGGACAGCTCAGTGGCAGTCTGCACACGGAGCGGTGAGTGTATAAATGTGTTTATTGTATTTCTATGTTTTATGACTTGATAAACGGATTAAAGTCCCTGAAACATTGACCACCACTGCTTGCCAGCTTTATTGTTCTTTCTGCATCAGGAGTGCCAACCACCATTGCCTTATATACTATACCCCATTTGGGGCAGGTGAGGCACCCGACTCGCTGTTATATATTGCTCCTGTGAGTGCCGGATGACCACTGCTGCATATATATATATATATATATATATATATATATATTTATGTAAAAAAATCTTAGTACATTTTATATGCACAGATATTTAAATTAGCTGTATAAGAGAGAGAAGTCTGACAGTTAAATGACAACAATTTAGAATGGGCCTGTCACTTCGTCATTGTTTTATTACTTTATTATGTAATGCTTACATTTGCATTCTGAATTATACTTCCATCTATTTATGCTTTATCCTGGGATGGCTTTCTTCATACTTCACAGCATCCCTTCATAACCAACAAAGTAGCAAAGTAGTTTTGTCAGCATAGTATAGATTAGATAGCTAATGGGATGGGTGTAGTATGTTATGCCGGAGCCGGGATCCCAACCACCAGCATGCAGGCAGCGGGGTGAGCGCACTATTTATTGTCCCTCCAGGGGTGTCGTGGACACCCCAAGAAGAAGATAGTTGTCGGTATGCCGGCTGTCAGGATTCCGGCACCGGTATGGTGAGCGCCGGGATCCCGACAGCTGGCATATCAGATGCCTCCCAATGGGATGTTGGAAGTTTTGATATATATGCCTTACTAAAATTATATCTGAATACTTCTTTTAGATTAGTTTCTCCACTAAAGCTAACAAGTTGATTACGTTTGGATGAACAAAGAAATGTCATAACATTCACCATTCATTGTCAAATCTTGTTTAATGCTCCTGCTCTTAGAAGAAATCAAACACAAGTTGATTGCCCACATTAACAACTGCTGATGCAAAACTTTTAAACATCTGTTTCTATCAATATTGGAAGAAGCAAAATAATTTGTGTTTGCTACTTTATGGGTTTCAATGAAGCATAAAACATATTACATAAACCCATTACTCTTTGTTAACACAGCAAATTTATATGCATTAAAAACATAAAACTGTCAACAACGTGTAGGTGAAAGGCATGACAAATGAAGCAAAGGTTGTTGTAGTGACCCGCTGTAATATAGTGACTTAAAAAACAGTCTGTTGGCATAAGTGAGGCTGTTAGTGCATTTGAGGCCCTGGCTACGAGTCTAATTGACTGATATCTCACTACAAGCTCCAGGATTTAGGTGAAAACAGTAGGTGAACATAAAAAAAATCTAAAGTTTTTTTAGGATAATTGTCAGATTGATTAGTAAATAGGTGGGGTTAGGATGACGTGTGTGAGGCTAACATGACTGACATCTTCTCTATAAGGATCCTGTAGTTATGTGTCATAGTTAAAAACCTTCCATTTGCTTGCAGCATGAAACTGAGACAAATGTATCATTGCATCTCTGCCACAGTTGCATCTGAAACGTTTTCCTATTACTGCTACACAGCCCTGCCCTGGGGTACATCTGTGCATCCAAATTTGCAAGAAGCAAGACACCAAGGGGTAACATCTATGGACACTGACACTAAGGGGTGACATCTATGGACACTGACTGTAGGGGGTACATTTACTAAGATGGGATTTCTATTGAAGATGGGATGTTGCCTATAGCAATCAATCAGTGGGTGCTAGATAAATGAGAAGTAGAATCTGATTGGTTGCCAAGGGCCACATACCATCTTAGTAAATTTACCCCCTACTGTCAGTGTCCATAGATGCTGAAATACCACTTGGTGCATCTTTAGACTTGCCTCAGCTCTATGGTAGGTGTAGTTTCCCCATCTGAGTATGGCCTCCTACGTGAGCCATTAAGTATGAAACTATTTTCAATTACCTTCCTATGACACTCACGCTGCAATATATCTGTGTGTTTGTTAAGGCACAAGCCCTCCCCCATTACCTTCAAGGCGCTGCCCAATAATGACACATATATTTCAGAGACCATGTGGTAACTTTACTAAGCAGCTGGTTTGCCATCTATTGCAACCCACTGGATATAACTAGAAGATTTTAATCTTAAAAATAGTACTTACAGTACTAAGCATCGGTTTTCTGAGTCAGTTGAAATTCGGCAGCAATGTTCACTGTGTTCTTTCAGTGTAAACTTCATTGGATTAGGCACTCCAATGGAATTCGCTATCAACTGGAACTTTAAAAGAAAGAAATGGAGACTGGGCTGACCACTAGAGGGCAGGTTTCCATTAGTGGCTGTGCTTTCCCCTGCTATAGTATCAGCTGCCCTGGCTAGTTCTGTCTAGTTTTGGGTATTGGAAAACAAACAGGATATCTGGTCTTTAGGTCGACAACACTTAGGTCAACACTCATTAGGTCGACCAATATTGGTCGACATGCATTAGGTCAACATGACAAAAGTCAATACATGAAAAGGTCGACATGAGTTTAAAAAAAATTTTGTAAACTTTTTCATACTTTACAATCCATGTGGACTACAGTTGGGAATAGTAATTTGTACTGAGCGCAGTGGTAGCAGAGCGAGGCACCTTGTCCAAAGCATGGCGAGCGAAGCAAGCCATTCGAGGGGACACAGTGCACTAATTGGGGTTCATGGTCACTTTACAAAGAAAACAACATAATTTTTTTTAAAACTCATGTTGACCTTTTTTCATGTCAACCTTTTCCATGTCAACCTATTTCAGGTGTCGATCTAGTCACTGTTTCCCAATAGTGGTCGACCTAATGACTGTTGACCTCCTTACTGCTGACCCAGCAATCCACACCCAGCAGACAGGATCACACAGCATCCCCCCCCCCCCTTATTTTTCAATACCAATGTAAGCTCAGAGGCTCGGGGCTGCTTATTATTTTGGTGGCAAGCTCACACCATTTTTTTCTTTAATTTTACAGTTTTTAATAATTTGAAAGGCAATGAAGCACTGTTCTGTGCAGTGCTTCACATCAAGTTGCCAGAGGCAGTTTTATTATTTGGGTGTGTTTGCTGTATAGTAAGTTTGCTGTAGAGGTTTAGTATAGTAAATCTGGAGATTGCATTCTTCTAGTTCAAATTACACCAATGGTAAGCCAATGTCCTATTGCCATCTAAAGTCTGTGTTAATGGCGGATTTCCATTGGATTTGCCTACAGCAAGTCAATTAGTACATTTACTTCTGTACATGCAAATCAGTGCTGTATCTTTGTATGAACACTATTGAGATGTATGTGCGTATGAAAAAAAAAATGAAAATCTCTTCATTGTGTCCAACATCGCCACTGCTTCCAACTCAGGATCAGGACTCATATAAGTAAAAAGTTCTATCTTTTTGGGTGACAGGATGGGATCAAAGTGGGGTATAATGTGACAGTATGACATACCACCACTTCCAATGGAATCCTATGTAAGTGCCTGCTGTTTCATAACAAGATATTAATATGTACAATAACAGGACAGGTATGGAAATTGTCATTCACAATGCTTGATACATACATTTTTATATATTTTCATAATTGTCTGAATATAGTATTTTGACTTTCATATAAGTTGTACTTGAAGTCCCCTGAACCTCGATAGCATTTAGGGGGTTGTGAAAGTGCAGCTGAAGTATGGTACAGTAAGGCCATCCACACATAAGAGATGTATGGTCCCTGGAAATGCAGCCAATTCTGAAAAGCCCATATCTCAAGGATGCACTGGTGTCTCTTAAGGTTGTACAATGCATGATGCAAATTATTATTATCATTGACACAAATCTATTCTAAATAAAAAATCAAATATAACAAATAAAGACAACATAACCACTGAAATAAGATCTGAGCACCATCATCCAAAACCTTGACTGTGTACAGCAAATGTTGGGTAATCCCCCACCGGTGGTTTCCCCCACCAAACGTTGTGACCAGCACCAGGCTGTGTCAGCTTCAGATGATCCAATGGTGAGTGTCTCAGCCTGTTCATTCAATGAACTCTCTAGGAAAAATGAGCCTGTAAAATAAAATCTGCATGACACATCCTAATGGAAACCACTGCTATCGCTATGCTTGTAGCAGTGGGGCACTTTTCAGCTTCCACTGTACCAATTGGAAATTGTGGTAATGGGTAAAATATTAATTAAGCACTTAGAGGTACATTTACTACATTGATATCAGGCAATTTGGGGTTTGTTTTTTTATTTTGTGTACATTTGAAAATAAGAAATTTACAAAAGGCAAACTCACACACAAATCAAACATGATAAAACATGCCAAATTGCTTCAATGCACCATTGGACCAAACATCCTAACCTTAACATTAACACAAATACATGTCATGGATTTACTAAGAATCATGTTTGTAAAAATTGAACCAAATTCTCAAAACAATCATTCTCAATCAATCAAAACTACAAAATTAGTGGTGTGTTTGGATGTAAAAAGCTTAACTGTTGGCCAAGGCATAGTCATGATCCATATGAACGAAGCCCAAACACCCTGCAGTTATGTGGCTGATTTAAAAATTGCAGAAAGCAGTGTTGGTACTATGGGCCTAATTCAGACCTGATCTCAACAGCAAAATTTGGCCAAAATCATGCAGTGCAGGTGGGGCAGACATAACGTGCAGAGAGAGTTAGATTTGGGTGGGGTGTGTTCAAACTGAAATCTAAATAATAACAAAATAACCCACCCAAATCTAAATCTCTTTGCACATATTATATCTGCCCCACCTGCACTGCACATGGTTTTGCACATTAGAGAAAGATTTTGCTTTTGCGATAAGGTCTGAATTTGGCCCAATGTTAGAGCAATATGCTCCAATGTCACAACCTGACTGAAAGAACCCAGGAGCAAGAAACATAACTAAATCAACAGCATGTAGAGGTTCCACAGAGGCTATGCAGACCTAGATTCTTCCATGGGCATTTAAACTTCAATGCACTCTCTGAAGGCGAAATCATAGAGATGCTCCATCTTAACCGTAACAACTTAATGAATCTGTAATAAAACTCACCTCGAGTAAGACAATGCATGGTCATAAGCTAATATCAGATCTTCACAAGTTGATGGCTGTTCTGAATTCCTTTGCCGCTGATAACATTTAGTCAGTGACAGGCCATGTGGTTGGAGTATCCCAATCAACATTCAGAAGACACCTCATCCAAGTCCAGGCAGCCCTGAAGATCCTCTCCTACACCCGTATCTGTTTCCCTAGTAAGGAGTCACAGTGTCATGATGTCAGGTTAGTTTTTATAACATCACAAGCATGCCTAATGTCCTTGGCACTATAGACTGCACACATATTGGCCTGAGAACACCTACGGTTAGAAGAGCCAGATTAAGGCAGGGACGACAGAGGCGGGTTTCCCAGGGCTCCCACACATTAGGGGCCTGAACACACTGCATTTTGAATTGCGGGAGTCTCCCTTCGGCAGCTCAGCTGTTCAGTAACAGTGGCTGCAGAGATACTCCTGCACAGTCAAACTGAAAGCATAGACGGGATAGTGCGCCGCTGCCAGCAGGTTCGGCAGCCGAATCTCCTGGCTCACAGCTGCCATATCCCATCACCCTAAATGGGAAGCCCATCCGCCTCCACCCTGAAGTCTCCTCCGTCCCTGCCACCAGCAGCTCCATGGAAACCATGGTCCCCAGCTGCTGAGTTCGTGCCTGCTGATGGGCCTGAGTAAGAGGGTAAGGAGCGCGGCAAGGGCTGGCGGAGTCTGAGGGAATGGGGGGGATTGCGGTTCTGGTGGATGATTGGTGTTGGATCCCCCACAACGTACATTGTCCTACGCCCCCACCAGCCTTAAACTGTCCCCAACAGTTAGGGCCCAGATATACCTGAATCAGAACCATGCCCATTCTACAAGGATGCAGTTGGTGTTTGATCAAAACTAAAAATGAGTGTTGTGGTGGGCTATCCTGACTCATATCACAATGCCTTTATCCACAGTCAGTCATCTCTTTATGACAAGTTTAAAGCAGAGCACATGGTGGAGAGATGGCTGCTGCATATGAACACATTCCTGTGGTTACTTCTTAACTTAATCTAAAGATTGTAAAAATGACCTTCACTTGCAATTGTTTTTCTCCTTACTGGTCATTCTGGTCTATGGCTGTTTTTCCTGACTTCTGACTTCATTGTTGCTACCAGATACCCCTGCTGAACATAAGTATAATTATGCACATACAGTAAAACCACTAGATCAGTTATAGAACACACTTTTGGGCTATTACAATCTACAGTAGATTCAGATGCCTTTACCATTCTGATAAGATTTTGCTTTATTCAATACTCAAAGTGTTGGCCATTTTGCTCGGCTGCTGCCTATTGCATAATCTGTGCTTGCAGCAATTTACCCCATCACATTATGCAATAGACCGTGAGCAGTCAGGGTTATTTGTTACATCTGTTGACTCTGTAAGCACAGAAAGTGGAAGACAGGTCAGGGATCATTACATTTATTTATTAATTTATTTATTTATTTATTTATTTACAGTTTCTTATACAGTGGGGGAGATTCAAATGTTAGAAAAGTCGGTTGGGTGTCTGGTTTTTCCTATGTATTAGATAGGGAAAAACAGACACCCAACTGACTTTTCAAACATTTGAATCTCCCCCAGTGTTACAAATTGCACTTTATATTTTTTACCTATTTCACTTTCAAGCATAATATAAAATATATCTACAGTAATTCAATCTTTGTTAAAAAAAAATACTGAATGTGCTTATGTGGTAGAAATAATTTAACATTTAAAAAACAATTCCCCAAATCATCAGCTTTAAAAAATGTAGTAATACCATAACCTTGGTATATTTGTAAAGTAATAAAGGTTTAAAAAGTATATAATTATAAATTGGTGTGTCTGTGTGTTTAAAATCCTAAAACACATCATGCTATTATGTTTGTTAAGCACACATGCTAAACTCCATAACCATCCTTTTGCTCCTGATTTAAGTCTATGCAAATGGTTTTGTTAAGTAAACTATTCCTTAAACGCACAATGTGTGTACTGTGAAGAAAATGTTTTATGTACTTGTAAATAATAACAGATGTAGCCAAACCCAGCGTGGCTGCGACTAGGTGCAGGTGTGACTCGTTTCCCAGGATGTGCATGCACACCGGCATGTGTGTGTGGCGTAGTCGCACCCACGGCTATAAACATTGCATTGAACTGCAAAAGTCGCAGCCTGGTGTGCTAAGGTGCAGGTGCGACTAGACGTGCCAGAAGTGCCCATGCGGCTGCTTTGCAGTCTCAATGACCATGGCTACATCTGTAAGTCATAACTGGATATCAAGCCTTACTTAATTATACTTTATTGTCAGGTCTGTAACTATGTCTGTTCCCGGAAAGGGACACAAGTGGGTCAGTGGTGGTGCGGTTGAGAAAATGAGGAGGCTGTAGAAAATTCCTGCACATGTGCGTATTGATGTTTATTAGCACACAGGGATATGAACAGTAACTGGAACACAGGGACAATGCTGATAGTTTGAAAGTCAGTGAGATTAACAACAACGATGACTGACTTGGTAGTCTGTAGTAACAGAATCAATATGCAGATGAAAACAGATGCAACTGATGACAGGAATAACAGGCAGTAAATAACTCTGATGATTGGTCTGGAAACCAACAGTGAAAGATTTACACAGTCTGTATACTGTATATGCAGAAGTCCACGAAGCCAAGCATGGCCAAAGCAGGAGACAGTTTGTAAATAGCAAGCTGGTTGATTAAGTGCTGTATGCAATAGCACAGTGCTGATGCAGATTAACAATGCACAGGTGAGAATGGTAAGGTAGCACCTGGAGAGAGTCTCTAACTGCAAGAATTAGTGGAAGCTAACTGTTGAAGGAGTTTGTAGCAGAGCAGGATGGCTGAAGACTGTAGTTTCATGGAGACACTGGAGCAAAAAAATCACTGAAGACAGGAAACAGGAGCCAGGAAGAACTGTACACTGGAAGTGACGCATTGTCCAAGGCGATGAGACTGAGCCTATGTTCTGTATTTATACCCCTTGCTCAGTAGGCATTGGATGCTTGAATCATGTGTGCAAACACAGCGCAGGATTGGGTGTTCAGGTCAGCTGACCTATAGTGTCATGACGGCGCCCATGCTGTGCCGGGCCCATAGCGGGGTACACGCTGGATGGACTTCAGGGATACACAGTGACAATGGATATTGCGCTCGCGGACAGAGCGTTCATGCAGCCACAAACTGGCGCCGTGACCTCCAGAGGCCTGCACACCAGCGCGCTGGTAAGTGAGATGCCACTGAATGCAGATTCCTGACAGTACCCCCTCCTTTATGGGTGGCACCAAATACCCATGAGGCTTGGAAGGAAAAAGTCTATGAAAAGCTTTAACTAACCGTGGAGCATGAACATCAGTGTCATTGACCCAATTCCTCTCCTCAGGACCATATCCGGACTAGTCAATCAGATACTGTAGACGACCAGACCGACAACGAGAATCCAGGATCTTTTCAACCTCATATTCTACGCCCCGATGAATTTGAACTTTTGGAGCTGCTGGAAGAGCTTTCTGAAAAAGGTTAAGAATCAAGGGTCTAAGGAGAGAAATATGAAATGAGTTGGGAATTTTCAAATATGGAGGCAATTTCAACTTATAAGCCACTGGGTTGATGACATGCTCTACTGGAAATGGACCAATGAATCATGGAGAGAACTTCATTGAAGGAACTCTAAGGTGGAGATTTCAGGTAAATAACCAGACTTTATCACCCTGCTTTAAACTAGGAACTGCTCGCCTTTTCCTATCAGCAAAGACTTTATACTGGTGAGACGCTTTCTTTAGAGAAAGATGAATCTTTTTCCAAATCTGAGAAAACTGCTGAAGAACTGAAGAGGCTGCGGGTACATCAACAACGGGAAGATCTTGGAAATCCGGAACTCTAGGATGTTGACCATAAACTGTAAAGAATGGGGTAGTATTTGTGGCTGTATGAGAACGAAAGTTATAAGCAAATTCTGCCCAGGGCAATAAATCTACCCAGTCATCCTGTGAAGAAGAAATATAGAGTCTTAAAAAAGTCTCAAGCTCCTGGTTTACTCTCTCTGTCTGCCCATTCATTTGAGGATGATATTTTGTAGAGAACTTAAGTTTGACTTGCAATGCAGAGCAGAGAGCCCTCCAGAATCTAACCACAAACTGAACTCCTCGATCAGATATTATTTCAGTTGGAAGTCCATGTAACCTGAAGACTTCACATAGGAATAATTGTGCAAGCTTTGGAGCAGAAGGTAAACCCATGAGTGGAATGAAATGGGCCATCTTTGAGAACTTGTCAACCACTACCCAGATGGTATCATGCCCTTTGGAGGGAGGTAGGTCTGAAATGAAATCCATCGTCAGGTGAGACCAGGGACGACTTGGTATAAAATTTGGCAACAGTTGACCCGCAGGAGCTTGAAGAGGAACTTTGAGCTGGGCACACTTGGGACATGAAAGCCCTGTTGGCATCTGTCTGCAGTAACACAGGAGCTGAAACAAAAGCTTGTTTAATTTTTTGAAAGGCAGACAGTGCTTCTTCAGACCACTGGGAAGATTTTGCCCCTTTCCGAGTGAGGCAAGTAATTGGGGCTATCAATGTGGAAAATCATTTAATGAACTTTCTGTAATAGTTGGAAAAGCCAATGAAACGCTGAACCGACTTGAGTGTAGTGGTAAGAGACAAGATATCTATGGCTTCCAACTTGGCTGGGTCCATTTGAAGATCAGAACTGGAAATTATGTACCCTAGGAAGGGCATTGAAGAAGCTTCAAAAGTGCACTTAGGTTACCATAAAGATAATTCTGTTGAAGAACTTCTTTCACTTGTTGGCGATGGGAAACCAAGTCATGGGAGAAGATCAGGATGTCATCGAGGTAGACTACCACATATTTGTGCAGAACATCTTGAAATATTTCATTGACAAAGTTCTGGAACACCGCTGGGGCATTACTTAGTCCGAAGGGCATCACTAGATATTCGTAGTGGCCATCGCGGGTGTTGAAGGCGGTTTTCCACTCATCGCCACTTTGGATACTGATGTGATTATCAGCCCCACGGAGTTCTAGCTTGGTAAAGATACTGGCATCTTTGACTCTGTCAAACAGTTCCGTAATTAACGGCAAGGGATAGCTGTTCTTAATAGTGATGTCATTTAAACCCCGATAATCGATGCAGGGGCATAATCCTCTGTCATTTTTCTTAACAAAGAAAAACCCTGACCCTGCTGGAGATGAAGAAGGACAGATGAACCCTTTCTGTAGATTCTCCTTTATATATTCACTCATAGCTTGAGTCTCAGGAATGGAGGGAGGGAATGTGCGCCCTCTGGATGGCTTACTCCCCAGAATAAGATCAATGGGACAATCCCACTCTCGATGGGGAGGCAGAACATCAGCAGCCTTTTCACTGAAGACGTCAGCGGAATCTTTGTAGGCCTCGGGAAGGCTGGACTGGAGCTTTAATCCTGAAGATCTCACAGGACGGACTTGAGCCAAACATGAGTGGAAACAGAAAGGACTCCATGCTGTAAGCTGTAGTGTGGACCAGTCGATTTGTGGGTTGTGTAATTGAAGCCAGGGCATACCCAGTACGATCTCATAAGCGGCTTTAGGAATGACCAAGAATTCGATGAGCTCAGAATGAAGAAAGCCCAGTCCCAGGACCACTTGCTTAGTTTGCTGAATGATGGAACCCTCAGCAATACGACTGCCATCCACAGCAGTGAGGTAGACAGGACGAGACAGCTTTGAGACAGGAAGGCGGATTCTGTCAACTGCAGCCTGCGTGATAAAGTTCCCAGCATCACCGCAGTCCACTAGAGCAGAAAAGGACTGAAGACCATTCTGTGTTTCCATGGTAACAGGCAGGATGAAATCTTGGGAAGGAGCTTTGATTAAGGTTCCTAACTTGACTTCTCCTTTGCAAGTTAGGATCTGGCGTTTCCCGAATAAGTAGGACAGGAACCAATCAGGTGACCAGCAGCAGCACAATATAGGCACAATCTTTCCCGTAACCTTCTTGACCGCTCCTTAGGGGTTAAACGGGACCTATTCACTTGCATAGTCTCATCGGAAGCAGTGAGTAGAAACTGTACTTGAGGCATAACTCTGTGCTTGCGAAGGTCACTCTGAGTACGTTCACTGGTTCGTTCGCATAAGCACAAGTCCAATTTTACACTTAGGGAAATTAAAGCTTCCAGTTGCTCTGGGAGATCTCGGGTAACTAATTCATCTTTTATATGGTTGGACAGACCATGCCAGAAGGCGGCAACCAACGCCTGGTTATTCCACTTAACCTCTGATACCAATGTCTGGAACTGGATGACATATTGTCCCACGGTACGTGTTCCCTGGCGAATCTGGAGGATGTCTGAGGAAGCAGATGTTGTATGCCCAGGTTCATTAAAGATGAGTCGGAATGCAGCAACAAAATCTGTATAGTTGTTCAAGAGCGAGTCCGCTCGTTCCCATAGCAGGTAGGCCCAATTCAAGGCAGAGCCAGACAGGATGGACACAATGCATGCAACCTTTGATCTGGGTGTTGGGAAATTGTGCGGCAGCAATTCAAAGTGGACTTCACACTGGTTCAGAAATCCACGAAACATTTTAGGATTGCCATCAAACTTACTCAGCGTAGGAAGATGAATACGGGATACTGTAACGGAAGCAACTGGAGAGCTTGAAATTGTGGAACTGGAAATTGGAACTGGAGCTGAAGATAGGGCTGGAGAAACGGAAATTGGAAAGGATTGTTGTAGAGTATCCAGTCGGGAAGACATCCCTTGTAGAAACTGTAGAATCTGCTGTTGTGCAGTCTCTTGACCATCGAGTCGTGACACTAAACTTTGGAGGGCCCCTGCCCCCACACTCTGACCGCCGTCCAGGTCCATGGGCCTTGGACAAACTGTCAGGTATGTAACTATGTCTGTTCCCGAAGGGAGCACTAGTGGGTCAGTGGTGGTGTGGTGGAGAAAACGAGGAGGCTGTAGAAAATTCCTGCACATATGCGCATTGATGTTTATTAGCACACAGGAATATGAACAGTAACTGTAACACAGGTACAATGCTGATGGTTTGAAAGTCATTGAGATTAACAACAACAACGATTGACTTGGTAGTCGGTAGTAACAGAATCAATATGCTGATGAAAACAGATGCAACTGATGACAGGAATAACAGGCAGTAAATAATTCCGATGATTGGTCTGGAAACCAACAGTGAAAGATTCACACAGTCTGTATATATGTACAAGCCCACAAAGCCAAGCAAGGCCAAAGCAGGAGACAGTTTGTAAATAGCAAGCTGGTTGATTAAGTGCTGAATGCAATAGCACAGTGCTGATGCAGATTAACAATGCACAGGTTAGAATGGTAAGGTAGCACCTGGAGAGAGCCTCTTACTGCAAGAAGTAGTGGAAGCTGACTGTGGAAGGAGTTTGTAGCAGAGCAGGATGGCTGAAGACTGTAGTTCCATGGAGACACTGGAGCAAAGAAATCACTGAAGACAGGAAACAGGAGCCAGGAAGAACTGTACACTGGATGTGATGCATTGTCCAAGGCGATGAGACTGAGCTGATGTTCTGTATTTATACCCCTTGCTCAGCAGGCATTGGATGCTTGAATCATGTGTGCAAACACAGCGCATTGGGAGTTCAGGTCAGCTGACCTAAAGTGTCATAGCACCGCCCATGCTGTACAGATGCCGGGCACACAGCGGGATACACGCTGGATAGACTTCAGGGGTACACAGTGACAATGGATATTGCGCTCGCAGACAGAGCATTCATGCAGCCGCAATCTGGGGCCGTGACCTCAGGAGGCCTGCACACCAGCGCGCTGGTGAGATGCCACTGAACGCCGATTCCGGACAATTATACAGTATATTAAAAGGGTAATCAGGATGCAAACAGTGTAGCAAACTGTATAGATAACAAAATAAAGAGACCCAAATAGTAACACTCTTTTATTAGGTCCAACCTTTTTCTATTATTTTGTAGGCACAAGCTTTGTAGTGTTCATATCATAACAATATAAACAATGTTTTAATTAGCAGAACAAGTATAATTATCACTAAAAATAGTAAAGCTGTAACATAAAGTTTTTGTACTTTAGAAAAATGCTAATGTTTGTTTATCTTTGCCTTTTAGAAGGCTGAGCAGGAGGGGAGAGATCAGGACTTGAGTGCCTTGTGCCACCTTGGTGCTGGCCCCACACCTGGGTGGAGTATCGGCTGTAAAAGGGATTCTGATAATGATGCTGCCTTTTAGTTCTGATCCAATGCTAACATATTATTATTTAAATCCTAAATGGCATTTTTGTTTGTGATTCATACAATCATAGGAAAGTTTCCTGGAGCCAGGCATTGGCAGTTGTTTGGGCCTCTAACACACGTAGCATAGATCCATCCACTATACACATTTGCAGACAGCTGCTTTATTATTTCATTGATGGCTGCAAGCGTTCTTGCACCTGCTTGATTGCTTTTTCAATTGTGTTACTTGCCTCATTTTAATGTTCATTAAGGACACATACCTGTCTTAAAAAATAGTTGGGGATTGGACTCAGTGGTGCTGGGGTTTCTGGAATTGGAAATGTTGCTGTGAAAAAAAAATGTGAAGAGTAGTGTTGGGGAATATGGGATATCACTTTTTAGATCTAATTTAAAGTATTGGGTAAGTATTTATGAAATGTAAAAAAAAGGAAAAAAATATATAACTTTTTTTTCCTGAGTGTTTTGGAAGAAATATGTAGAAGCATATACTTAATATTTATGTGATTATTTTCACATAACAGATACTACCAATCGGTTACACGCAAGGAGGTGTCATTGGCTCAGCATGCAATTATGGATGTGGTACGATGCAAGGACCAACAGAAAGATTCCAAGAATGGACAGATGACATTCCACCAGTTGATGTGGCATAAAGAAAGGGACAATATGTTGTGACCAAGGCCAAACTCTGTATTATGGAGGCAAGCCCATCCTTGGTAGATGTGGCTCTATTTTCATAGGGGGCCTGCCACCTGCCCCATTGTTAATCCAACGCTGACTGTGGCCACCAAGATTGAGACTTTTTCACATAATTTTACCTGTCATTTCTTCACCCTTGTGGCTTGTTCACAAGATGTTGTTTTTTGTTTTCTTTCCTTTCAGTTATCTTCTTTATTTATTTGCACAGTATCATTTACTTCACAAGGTGAGCACAATGTCAACTTAAACCAGCAATGAATTAGGCGGATACTACAGTACTACACAGCATTACAATTAGGAGAGATGTACTCATATTATGATACTGATGCAGATGCTAAATTGTACTTTGAGAAATTAAGCACTGTTGGTACAGGAGAAAGAGATGACCAACGATTTACTCAGCTGCTTAGACTGCGCACAAAGTAGGTAGATTACTACCTACATGGTGTCTGTTTATCAGACTTTTACCATGACAAGCAAATTCCCTGAGAATTCAGGATTCGTACAAGAAACTTCCCTGAGAATTCAGGATTCGTAATAGTCCAACAATCGAACGATTTAACTCTAAATTCTGCAAGAAATGGGCAGCTATATTAAACAAGTGCTATTTTGATTTCATTGAGTCAGTAATTGAAGAGACTAAAAGGGAATTATCTAGTATTAAAATTAAGATAAATGAGTGTAAGGCACAAAACTTGAAAACTGTGAAGCAAGACCCACCAGGGAACTGGCTGGAAAAATTGACAGTAACTATGGATAAATACAAATCAGCTTTAATACATTTTAAACAGAGCAAACCAATTGTGAACATGGGCTGCAAGGAGGAGTGAGTCTGTGCATGGGTTAACCAGAAGGAATTCAGAGGTTAAAGAGGTTTCAGACCCAGACAACAGAAATCCCTATTTACTAGATGTGACTCGGATGCTTCAGGTAGTGCTATGTCGTCAAGTGATTTGGAACCTGGTACAAGCCGTTCTGCCCCCCAAAGAACAAAGCGCCCTTTAGGGGTACAGACAAGAGCATGAGGAGACCTTCCACTAAACCTACTGATCGGAGGAAGCCACTGATACTCGATAGGCGGAGAAACGCATCATCAGTCACAGAGCCGACCGCCACACAGTTCAGCAGCGCATAGCACATACGACAGCAAGCTCACTTACAGCGGTCAGTGCTGCTTGCCACTCAAAATGGCAGCGCTGATTTCTCCTAGCCAGCAGGAGTTCTCACTCAAGGGAGCAGCAGCATATAACAGAGAGGAGACTGCTTCGTACCGGTGAATCCATAGCAGCCAGGAATAATTAACCACTTCTGGATATGGCCACCATTTATGGATGAAAAGCACCAGTGGCTTAGATGACAGCAGTAATATACATATCTATTGACTTTCCCTCTGTATACTGCCTTTCCATAGTCTTGGTCTTAGCTTTACATTATTACAGATGAAACAATTTCAGTTAAATTACTTTTTGTCTGTATGCTGACAACTAATATTAATGCTCTGATCCTTGTAGTACCACAAATTCAGTACTTTCATTTATAACTGAAAAGGTACTACTACTACTACTACTATATCGTCGCTGGCAAATAGCACCTGATCAGGCATGGTAATCACCTGTTTTTCATGCTTACTATTTAAAGTTTTTCATAAACTCACCATACAGGTCCAACGGATCAGGATTGATATTCAAAGTTACGCATTGGAAGTTTTCACTGTTGCTCTTTATACATTTTTTATACCAGTAGTGAAAAAAGATAAATACACGTGCATATTTTAAGGTGTGAATATTCTGTATTTACAACCGGACAATAAATGTTTATAATATTGTACTGATTTTGATATATTTCTATGTGTTTTTAAAAATAAAAGCTAATACTATTTAGTCATATACCAGCGCGTTTTCATTTTTTCCCAAATATTTTTTGCCTGTTTACGGGTTGAGTATACCCATGGAATAAGCTGTAGGTATCTGGCTTGTTAATAGGTGCCGGGTCATTTCTTTTTCTTTTCTTCCAATAGACCGACTAAAAGAAGTGCTCAGACGGTGAGGCAAGCCAAAAAAGCATACCAGAAGAAAATATGGGGCCTAATTTAGATCTGATCGGTGCTGTGCATTTTTGCACAGCAGCCAATCAGGTCTCAACTGCACATGCGCTGGTGCATGTCAGATGGCCGACGGCCATCTCAGCCCTGCGATCGCCTCTGCCTGATTGACAGGCAGAGGCAGTCACTGGGCAGGAGGAGGTGGCCTGATGGTGTTTGGTCGCCATTTTAGGGGCGCGGTCCGGGCAATGCAGGCATGCCCAGACCGTGTGGGGGGTGGGCAGTGGCAGCAGTGATCGCAGGAGCTGCACTGGTAGGGAGCTACTCTTCAAGTACAAAAGCATCGCCACTGTGTGATGATTTTGTACTTGTGCAGGGGGAATCAAGCCTGACATGCGGGGCGGACTAGCCCTGTGCTGGGCATCCCCCCACATGTCTGTGTGACTGATCGTAGATGTGCTAAATTTAGCACATCTACAATCAGGTCTGAATTAAGCCCATAGTCTTCAACTTATCATCCAAAACATTGACAGAGGATGAAATAAGTGCTCAAAAAATGACTCTCATTTGTCTCCACAAATTCACCAGATACAGTATGTTCAAGAATAATATTGACATACTGTCTCAACCGCCAACTGTGTCTTAAAGAGTAGTTTGGTTATGAATCAGAGTTACCAGTTAAAGACGTTCCTGTGTTTAAAAAAATCTAATTTTGACCCCATATCTACAAACTCTTCAATATAGAACAGTTATGGGTATGGAGATTGAAAAAAACTTCATGGGAAAAAGTAAAAACTATGAGCAATTTAACAATAGGAGAAAAAGCAGCTTTGAAGGAGTTAGCCACATCAAAGCAAATAATCATTTATCCAGTGGACAAAGGAGGGGAAATTGTAGTCCAAAATATCTCGAATTACAAAAATGAGGTATTTTCTTAGCTCTTAAACACAAATGTGTACACATGCCTAAAACAGAATCCAACTAATATTTTTAAAAGGGAAATTGGTAAGATATTGGACCATGCTTTTATGGATAATACCATTCAAAAAAAACAAGTGACAGCTTGAAAATAGACCATCCAATGACACCAATAATCTATACTCTTCATAAATTACATAAAAATTCCAAAAATCCACTGAGCAGGCCAGTTATATCTGCAAAAAAATCACTACTGTATAACATCTCTAAATATTTGGATTATTTCCTACAACCAGTGCTTCAAGCAGAATGCTCCTTCCTAAAGGACACAACATCCTTTATATATAAACTACAACAATGGAGTCCAGTTCCAGAAAAAATTTGGCTTCGTACACTAGATGTGGTAAACTTGTGTACCAATATCCCACATCAATCTGAACCACCAGACGGCTACTTACTAATAACAACAAATACAAAGAGCCTTTATGAAATGATAGAAATTAACATTACATAGAAATCACTTCATTTTTTATTAATACAGGTTGAGTATCCCATATCCAAATATTCCGAAATACGGAATATTCCGAAATACAGACTTTTTTGAGTGAGACTGAGATAGTGAAACCTTTGTTTTTTGATGGCTCAATGTACACAAACTTTGTTTAATACACAAAGTTATTAAAAAATATTGTATTAAATGACCTTCAGGCTGTGTGTATAAGGTGTTTATAAAAAACATAAATGAATTGTGTGAATGTAGACACGCTTTGTTTAATGCACAAAGTTATAAAAAATATTGGCTAAAATTACCTTCAGGCTGTGTGTATAAGGTGTATATGAAACATAAATGTATTCTGTGCTTAGATTTAGGTCCCATCACCATGATATCTCATTATGGTATGCAATTATTCCAAATTACGGAAAAATCCCATATCCAAAATTCCTCTGGTCCCAAGCATTTTAGATAAGGGATACTCAACCTGTAGTTTTTTATTAAAAATCAAGTTTGTGCTATGGGACCATGCATAGCACCAAGCTACATGAATGCGTTCATATTCAAAGTAGAAAAAGATAACACCAGATCAGTCCCACGTGATGCTTGGATACAAGAGATATATAGATGATGCCTTCCTCCTTTGGACAGGGGATGGTGATGATTTCATTAAAATGATGCAGGAAATAAACAGTTAAAGCCCTGTAAAAGTCACTTATGACATTGGTATAGAACAAATTCACTTCTTGGATGTAAAGATGCAGATTAAAGATCAACATATGTTGACAACACTTTTTAACAAGCCGATGTATAGGAACATTTACCTACACGCTGCAAGTCATCATCCGGCAGCCCTAAAGAAGGGGCTACTGTATTCGCAATTCTTATGGGCCTTACGCATTTGCAGTGACAGAAATGATGCTATACAACACATAGATTTAATGGTGCTGAAATTCATTGCGAGCGGTTTTCACCCCAAAACGTTAAAACAAATGAAAGTAAATGCTGTGGTGAAAGGAGAACGCAGAATACAAGACAAAATCGTGTGAGTGAATTAATTCTCTAATGGAAGTAATAGGCTTGGACAAACAGCAAAGACATTTGGTCATTGATAAATAATGATAAAGATCTCCCAGCATTGAAGAAAAAGACCCTTCTACCACGCTACAAAAGGGGAAACAACATAAAAGATCAGATTGTACATAATGATGTTACCAAGATGACAATGGAGAACACTAAACCTTGGTTACAAGGAGGCCTGGTAACTATGTGTACTGTGTGTGTAACATGTACTTTAGTAACTTTGATGTAGGAGATACATTTCTCCACCCCAGATCACGGAAAAAAGAATAAAATATCTGCAGTGGTGCAAGTAGAATTTTTTTCCTAGTGGTACTGATAGTAAAAATGGGTGTGGTCACGTGTCATGAGGGGGCGTGGTCATACAAAACTAGGGGAGTGGCTACATGACAATAAGGGCATGGCCACATTATGCCACACACCGCAATGCCCTTACACATTATGTCAAACACTTTAATGGCCATTACACATTATGCCACACTGTAATGCCTATTACATATTATGCCATACACCATAATGCCCATTACACATTATGCCACACTGTAATGTCTATTATATATTATACCACACACAGTAATGCCTATTACATATTATACTACACACAGTTATGCCACTGACACTATTTTAAGTCCCACACACAAAAATATCCCTTACAAATTATGCCCCACAGTAAGGATTCTATTTATTTGCTGCCAGAGGTTTCATGGCAATAGATGCAGCTTTCATGCATATGTCCAGTGCTGCTGTATAAGTCTAGTCCAGTGGTGCTGTGTTGTGCTGCATCAGTCCAGTGGTGGTGTATTGTGCTGCATCAGTCCAGTCACAGTGGTGGTGTCCTCTGCTGCCATTTGTCCAGTGCTGCTGTATAAGTCAATTGCAGTGGTGCTGTGTTGTGCTGCATCAGTTCAGTGGTGGTGTATTGTGCTGCATCAGTCCAGTCACAATGGTGATGTCCTTTGCTGCCATATGTCCAGTGCTGCTGTATAAGTCCATTCCATTGCAGTGGTGCTGTGTTGTCTAACATCAGTCCATGGTGGTGTCCCTGTGCTGCTATATATGTCCTGTGGTACTGCCGTATATGTCCAGTAATATTGCCGTATATGTCCATTGATACTGCCGTATATGTCCTTCGGTACTGCCATATAAACCCAGAGATACTGCCGTATAAATCCAGTGGTAATGCCATATAATTACAGTGATACTGCCGTATATGTCCAGTGGTACTGCCGTATAAATTTAGTGATACTGCTGTACATGTCCAGTGGTACTGCCGTATAAATCCAGTGGTACTGGCGTATAAATCCAGTGATACAGCTATATAATTCCAGCAATAATGCCGCATAATTCCAGTGGTACTGGCATATAAATCCAGTGATACTGCCCTATAAATCCAGTCCAGTGATACTGCCATATAAGTCCAGTGGTACTGCCGTATAATTCCAGTGATACTGCCGTATAATTCAAGTGATACTGCCATATAAATCCAGTGGTATTGGCGTGTAATTCTAGTGGTACTGCCATATAATTCCAGTAATACTGCCGTATAACTCCAGTGATACCACCGTATAATTCCAGTGGTACTGACGTATAAATCCAGTGATACTGCCATATAAATCCAGCCCAGTGGAACTGCCATATACAGTAAATCCAGTGGTACTGCCGTATAATTCCAGTGATACTGCCATTTAACTCCAATGGTACTGCCGTAAAATTCCAGGGATACTGCCGTATAATTTCAGTGGTACTGGCGTATAAGTCCAGTGATACTGCCGTATAAATCCAGTTTAGAGGTAGTGCCATATAAATCCAGTGGTACTGCTGTATAATTCCAGAGATACTGCTGTATAAATCCAGTGATACTACCGTATAATTCCAGTTTTACTGGGGTGTAAGTCCAGTGAAACTGCCATATAAATCCAGTCCAGAGGAACTGCCATATAAATCCAGTGGTACTGCCGTATAAATCCAGTGATACCGCCATATAATTCCAGTGATACTGCCATATATGTCCAGTGATACTGCTGTATAAATCTAGTGATACTGCTGTATTTGTCCAGTCATATAAATCCAGTGGTACTGCCGTATAAATCCAGTGGTACTGCCGTATAATTCTAGTGATACTGCCATATAATTCCAGTGATACTGCTTTATAATTCCAGTGATACTGCCATATAATTCCAGTGGTAGTGGTGTATAAATTCAGTGATACTGCCATATAAATCCAGTCCAGTGGTACTGCCGTATAAATCCAGTGGTACTGCCCTATAATTCCAGTGATACTGCCGTATAATTCCAGTGATACTGCCATATAATTCCAGTGATACTGCCGTATATATCCAGTGGTACTGTTGTATATGTCCAGTGATACTGCCATATAAATCCAGTCCAGCGGTACTGCCATATAAGTCCAGTGGTACTGCAATATAATTCCAGTGGTACTGCCATATAATTCCAGTGATACTGCCGTATAATTCCAGTGATACTGACATATAATTCCAGTGGTACTGGCATATAAATCCAGTGATACTGCCGTATAAATCCAGTCCAGTGGTGCTGCCATATAAATCCAGTGATACTGCCATATAATTCCAGTGGTACTGCTGCGTAAATCCAGTCCAGTGGCACTGCCATATAAATTCAGCGGCACTGTCCTGTGTTGTATATTATTTACTCCATATAAAGGGGTTATTAATATTTAATACAAATAATTTTCACAAGGTTTGCCCTGTGTGGTGTAGATGTACGCTTTCCTGTACCGCATATTGTGTTGTATAACTCCAGAAAAATAATGGAGAACAAAAATTTGGAAGATAAAATAGGAAAAGATCAAAAACCACTTCCTCCTAGTGCTTAAGTTGCTGCCACTAGTCCTGATATAGATGATGAAATACCATAAACGTCATCTGCCAAGGCCGATGCCCAATGTCATAGAAGAGGGCATGTAAAATCCAAAAAGCCAAAGTTCAGTAAAAAGACCTCAAAAAATAAATTGAAATGGTCTGAGGAGAAACGTAAACATGCCTATGTTCATGACTAGTGGTTTAGCTTCACATGACGATGGAAGCCCTCCTCCTCCCACTAGAAAAATTATAAGAGTTAAGTTGGCAAAAGCACAGCTTAGAAATGTGCATTCTAAGATGGTATCACAAATCCCCAAGGAGAGTCCAAGTGTGTCAGTGGTTGCGATGCCTGACCTTCCCAACACTGGATGGAAAAGGTGGCTCCTTCCGTCATTTGCATGCCTTCTGCAAGTGCTGGAAATAGCACCCACAGTCCAGTTTCTGATATTCAAATTGAAGATGTCACTGTTGAATACACCAGGATGAGGACATGGGTGTTGCTGGTGCAGAGGAGGAAGTTGACGATGAGGATTCTGATGGTGATGTGGTTTGTTTAAATAAGGCACCGAGGTAGACACCTGTTGTCCATGGGATGAATTAGCCCATTGTGATGCCTGGGCAAAATACCAAAAATTCCACCTCTTCGGTGTGGAATTATTTATCCACAAATCCGGACAACAGGTGTCAAGCCATGTGTTGCCTCTGTCAATCTGTAATAAGTAGGGGTAAGGACATTAACCACCTAGGAACATCCTCCCTTATATGTCATCTGCAGCGCATTCATCAGAAGTCATTGTCAAGTTCAGAAACTTTGGGTACGAACGTAAGCAGTCCACTGACACCGAAATCCCTTCTTCCTCTTGTACCCAAGCTCCTGCAAGCCACACCACCAACTCCCTCAATGTCAATTTTCTCCTCAGTCAGGAACATCAGTAGTCCTGCCGGCCATGTCACTGGCAAGACTGAGGAGTCCTCTCCTAACCGGGATTCCTCCAGAGGATCCTTGAGTGGTACGCCTACTGGTGCTGTTGTTGCTGCTGGGAGTCGATAGTCATCCCAGAGGGGAAGTCAGTAGACCACTTGTACTACTTCAACTAAGCAATTGACTGTCCAACAGTCCTTTGTGAGGAATATGAAATATGACAGCAGTCATACTTTTGCAAAGCGGATAACTGAGGCCTTGACAGCTACTGTGTGTTGGTGCTAGAAGTGCATGCAGTATCCGTCATTAGTTCATTGGGACTTAGAGAATTGTTTGAGGTACTGTGTCCATGGTAACAAATCCCATCTAGGTTCCACTTCACTAGGCAGAGAATATACCAAGAGTATACTGAGAATATACAGAGACGTCAGAAAAAGTGTCCTCAGTGTCCTACAAAATGCAGTTATATCCACTGTCCACTTTACCACGGACATGTGGACAAGTGGAACAGGGCAAACTAAAGACTATTTGACAGTGACAGCCCACTGTGGAGATGTATTGCCTCCTGCAGCAACAACAGCAGCGGTACCAGTAGCAGCATCTCGCACACGCCAACTCATTCCTAGGCAGGCTACGCTATGTATCACCGCTTTCCGTAAGAGGCACAACGCTGACAACCTATTACAGAAACTGAGGGACATCACCACTAATATTGTGCATGCATAACATCTGGGCAAATTCCAGCACATCTCATGTTTTGCACATACATGTAATTTGGTGGTGCAGAATTATTTGAAAAATGACAGGGGTGTGCAGGAGATGCTGTCGGTGGCCCGAAAAAATTGAGGGCCACTTTCGACATTCAATTACTGCATGCTGAAGACTGGAGCACCAGCAAACACTCCTGAAACTGCCCTGCCATCAACTGAAGCAAGAGGTGGTAAAGAGGTGAAATTCAACACTCTGTGCTTCAGAGGATGGAGGAGCAGCAAAAGGCCATTCAATCCTATACATCCACCTACGATATAGGCAAAGGAGGGGGAATGCACGTGACTCAAGTGCAGGGGAGAATGATTTCCATCTTGTGCAAGGTTCTCCAACCCTTCTGTCAGGTCTGTAACCGTGTCTGTTCCTGGAGGGGACACTAGTGGGTCAGTGGTGGTGCGGTGGAGGAAACGAGGTGGCTGTAGAAGATTCCTGCACATGTGCGCAATTATATTAATTTAGCACACAAAGGTATGAACAGTCACTGAAGCACAATAACAATATTGATGGTTTGAGCAGGGAAACTGACAGAGGTATAACAACAGTCACAGGTGATGATCTGTAAATCTCTGAGATCATTAACAGTGATGACTGGCCTGGAAGCCGATGGCAAACATCGATGGTCGAATTGGAAGTCAATGGTAACAGGATTGGGTGTTACTGGTCAGCTGACCACAAGTGTCATGGCGGCGCCCATGCTGCACAGATGGTGGGTACACACTAGATGAACTTCAGGGGTACACAATGACAATGGGCACCGTGTCCATGTACAGAGCATTTATGCAGCCGCAAACTGGGGCTGTGACCTCCGGAGGGGTGGTCTTCAGTATGCCGACTGATGGCATACCGACACTTATTCTCCCTCATGGGGGTCCACGACCCCCCTGGAGGGAGAATAAAATAGCGAGCCCGCTAGGGGCTCATTTGCGCTCGCCACACTGTCGGTAAGCCGGCGGTCAGGCTCCCGGCGCCGGTATGCTGGTCGCAGGGATCCCGACCGCCGGCATATCGTATTGAACCCCTCCGGAGGCCTGCACACCAGCACGCTGGTAAGTGAGATGCCACTGAACGCTGATTCCTGACAGTACCCCCCATTTATGGGTGGGCACTGAACACCCACGAGGCTTGGAAGGAAAAAGTCTATGAAAAGCTTGAACTAACCATGGAGCATGTACATCAGTGATGTTAATCCAACTCCTTTCTTCAGGACCATACCCGGACCAGTCAATCAGATACTGTAGACGACCATACCGATGTCGGGAATCCAAGATCTTCTCAATCTCATACTCTACGCCCTGATGAGTTTGAACTTTTGGAGCCGCTGGCAGAGCTTTCTGGAATCGGTTAAGAATCAAAGGTCTGAGAGAAATATGAAATGAGTTCGGCATTTTTAAATAAGGAGGTAACTTCAGCTTGTATGCCACTGGATTAATGTCACTTTCAACAAGAAATGGACCAATAAACCGTGGAGCAAATTTCATAGAAGGAACTCTGAGATGGAGGTTACGGGTGGATAACCAGACTATCAACTGGCTGGAACTGCTCGCCTTTTCCGATCTGCAAAGACTTTGTACTGGTTAGATGCTTTCTTGAGAGAAAGGTGAATCTTTTTTCAAATCTGAGAGAACTGCTGAAGAACTGAAGAAGCAGCGGGTACATCAACAACAGGAAGATCTTGAAAATCTGGAACTCTGGGATGTTGACCATAAACTGCCAAGAAAGGAGTAGTACTGGTGGCTGAATGATAATGGAAGTTGTGAGCAAATTCGGCCCAGGGCAACAAATCCACCCAGTTGTCTTGCGAAGAAGAGATATAGAGTCTTAGAAAGGTTTCAAGCTCCTGGTTTACTCTGTCTGTCCATTCATTTACAGCTGGTATGCTGTGGAAAACTTGAGTTTGACTTGCAAGGTGGAAGATAAGGCTCTCCAGATTCCTGCCACAAATTGAACTCAACGGTCGGAAATAATCTCAGTTGCAAGTCCATGTAATCTAAACATTTCATGTAATAATTCTGTGTGTTTTAGAGCAGAGGGCACGTAAAGAGAGGAATGAAGTGGGCCATCTTAGAGAACCTGTCGACCACTACCCAGATGGTATCGTACCCTTTGGAGGGAGGTAGATCTGAAATAAAATCCATCGACAGATGAGACCAGGGACGACTTGGTATGGTATTTGGCAACAGTTGACCAGCAAGAGCTTGATGAGGAACTTTATGCTGGGTGCATTTGGGACGTGATGCTACAAATTCTTGGAAATCGGCTTTCACATGTGGCCACCAATAGGATTGCGACAAGAACTTATAAGTTTTGAGGATTCCAAGATGACCAGTGAACTTGAAAGTGTGAGTCCAAGACAGAAGATTTGGACAAAGCTCAGGTGAAATGAACATCTTGCCAGGAGGCGGAGCTGGAGACACATTAGTGGTAGCAAAAAACACAAGATTGAGAACTGGTCGAGAAACTTGTTCTGAAGATTCTTCATTAGCACTTATGGAGCGTGATAAGGCATCCGCTTTGACATTCTGAGAGGTAGGATGTAACTGCAACTTGAAATTAAAACAGGATAAGAATAAGGCCCACCTTGCTTGTTGAGGATTCAGACACTGTGCTGCGTTCAGGTAAAGGAGGTTTTTGTGGTCGGTATAGATTGTGATGGGAAACTTGGAGCCCTCTAACAGATACCTTCATTCTTCAAGGGCCAGTTTAATTGTTAGCAGCTCCTGGTCTCTGATGGAATAGTTCATCTTGGCGGGTGAGAATCTAAGGGAGAAGAACCCACAAGGGTGAGCCTTAACATCGGTGCCTGTTTGGAACAAGACTGCACCAACGCCAACCGTTGAGGCGTGCACCTCTAAAACGGAAGCCCTGTTGACATCTGTCTGCTGTAACACAGGAGCTGAAACAAAAGCTTGTTTTATTTTTCGAAAGGCAGACAGTGCTTCTTCAGACCACTGGGAAGGACTCGCCCCTTTCCAAGTGAGGCAAGTAATGGGAGCTATCAATGTGGAGAATCCTTTGATACATTTTCTATAAAAGTTGGCGAAGCCAATGAAACGCTGAATTGACTTGACTGTAGTGGGAAGAGACCAGTTCTCTATGGCTTCCAACTTGGCTGGATCCATTTGAAGATCGGAAATGGAAATGATGTACCCTAGGAAGTGCATTGAAGAAGTTTCAAAAGTATACTTGGACAATTTCCCATAAAGATGATTTTATCGAAGACATCGAAAAACCTCTTTCACTTGTTGGCGATGGGAGGCCGAGTCATCGGAAAAGATCAGGATGTCATCAAGGTAGACTACCACATACTTGTACAATATGTCTCGGAATATTTAATTGACAAAGTTCTGGAATACCGCCGGGGTATTACTTAGGCCGAAGGGCATCACTAGATATTCGTAGTGGCCATCGCGAGTGTTGAAGGCGATATTCCACTTATCATCACTTCGGATCCTGATGAGATTATAAGCCCCAAGGAGTTCTAGCTTGGTGAAGATACTGGCACCTTTGAGTCTGTCGAATAGTTACGTGATTAATGGCAGAGGGTAGCTGTTCTTAATAGTGATATAATTTAAACCTCGGTAATTTATGCAGGGGTGTAATCCTCCGTCTTTTTTCTTGACAAAGAAAACCCCCACTCATGCTGGAGATGAGGAAGGATGGATAAACCCTTTCTGCAGATTTTCTCTTATGTTCTCACTCATAGCGAGGGTCTCAGGAACGGAGAGAGGATATGTGCGTCCTTTGAGTGGGTTTTTCTCCAGGAGGAGATCAATGGGACAATCCCATTCTCGATGGGGAGGCAGAATGCCAGCGGCCTTTTCACTGAAGACATCAGCAAAATCTTTGTAGGCCTCAGGAAGTCCAGACAGGGGTTTTACCCCTGAAGATCTCAGGAGACAGATTTGAGCCAAACAGGAATGGAAACAAGAAGGACTCCATGCTGTGAGCTGTAGTGTGGACCAGTTGATTTGTGGGTTGTGTATTTGAAGCCAGGGCATGCCCAGTATGATCTCATGAGTGGCTTTAGGGATGACCAACAGTTCAATGAACTCGGAATGGAGGAAGCCCAGTCCCAGGACCACTGGCTAAGTCTGCTGGTTGATGGAACCCTCAGCAATATGACTACCATCCACGGCAGTGAGGTAGAATAGGCAATACAACTGTAAAACAGGTAGATGAATCTTATCAACTGCAGCTTGTATAATAAAGTTCCCAGCAGCACTACAATCTACTAAAGCAGAAAAGGTATGTAATCCACTCTGTGTTTAAAATGTTACAGGGAGGATAAGGTCTCGAGAAGAAGGAGCTTTGGCTGAAATTCCTAACATGACTCCTCCTTTGCAGTTAGGATCTGGCGTTTCCCAAATGAGAAGGACAGGAACCAATCATGTGACCAGCAGCAGCAGCAGCAGCAGCACAATATAGACAAAGTCTCTCCCGTAACCTTATTGACCACTCCTCTGGGGTTAAACGGGACCTATTCACTTGCATAGGCTCATCAGAAGTAGTGGGTAGGGACTGTACTTGAGGCATAGCCCGATGCTTGCGACGGTCACCTCGAGAACGTTCACTGGTACTTTCACGTTAATACAGGTCCAGTTTCACACATAGGGAGACTAAAGCTTTCAATTGCTCTGGGAGATCTCGGGTTGCCAACTCATCTTTAATACGATTAGACAGTCCATGCCAGAATAAAATGCTTGATTATTCCATTTAACCTCTGATGCCAAAGTCTGGAACTGGATGACATATTGTCCCACGGTGCGAGTTCCCTGGCGAATCTGGAGCAGGGAAGCTGACAGAGGTATAACAAGAGTCACAAGTGATGATCTGTAAACCAGTGAGATTAACAACAGTGATGACTGGCCTGGAAGCCGATGGCAAACATCGATGGTTGACTTGGATGTCAATGGTAACAGGATCAAATATGCAGATTATGGTAATGCAACTGATAACAGTGTACACAGGCAATAGTAACTCCGGTGATTGGTCTGGACACCAACAGCAATAAATTCACACAGTCTGTATATAATGTATGCAAAAGTCCACAAAGCCAAGCAATGCCAAATCAGGAGACAGTTTGTAAATAGCAAGCTGGTATTTTAAGTGCCAGATGGAATAGTACAGTGCTGAACGCAGATAAACAACACACAGGTGAGAATGGTAAGTAGCACCTGGTGAGAGTCTCTTACTGCATGCAGAGGTGGAAGCTGACTGTGGAAGGAGTTGTAGCAGAGCAGGATGGCTTGAGCCTGTAGTTCCACGAAGACACTGGAGCAAGGAAATCACTGGAGCCAGGAGATGCTGTACACTGGATGTGACACGTTGTTCAAGGCGATGAGACTGAGCTGATGTTCTAGATTTATACCCCCTGGTCAGCAGGCATTGGATGCTTGAATCATGTGTGCAGACACAGCGCAGGATTGGGTGATCAGGTCAGCAGACCACAAGTGTCATGGCGGCGCCCATGCTGCACAGATGGTGGGTACACACTAGATGGACTTCAGGGGTACACAAGGACAATGGGCACCATGCCCGTGGACAGAGCATTTATGCAGCCGCAAACTGGGGCTGTGACCTCCGGAGACCTGCACACCAGCGCACTGGTAAGTGAGATGCCACTGAACGCCGATTTCTGACACCTTCGAACTTGCCACATGTGAAGTCAGTTCAGACACTGCCAGCTTGCGTCACGTCATTTCCATCATCAGGCTTTTGCAGAAGCAGCTGGAGAAATTGAAGGAGGAGCCAAGATGGATTGATTCCGCTAAGTATGTGGGACTTGTGGATGGAGCCCTTCATTCACTTTGCCAGGATTCAAGGGTGGTCAATCTGTTGAAATCAGAGCACTACATTTTAGCCACAGTGCTCAATCCTAGGTTTAAAGCCTACGTTGTATCTCTCTTTCCGGCAGACACAAGTCTGCAGAGGTTTAAAGACTTGCTGGTGAGAAAATTGTCAACTCAAGTGGAACATGACCCGTCAACAGCTCCTCCTTCATTTTCTCCCACAACTGGGGCTGTGAGGAAAAGAATAAGATTTCCTAGCCCACCCACTGGCAGTGATGCACGGCAGTCAGGAGCGAGTGCTGACATCTGGTCCGGACTGAAGGACCTGCCAACGATTACTGACATGTCTACATGTCTACTGTCACTGCATATGATTCTGTCACCATTGAAAGAATGGTGGAGGATTATATGAGTGACAGCATCCAAGTAGGCATGTATACTGGCAGGAAAAAGAGGCAATTTGGATGCCCTTGCACAAACTGGCTTTATATTACCTAAGCCCCCCCCCCCTTCCCTCCAGTGTGTACTCCGAAAGAGCGTTTAGTGCAGCTGGTAAAATTGTCAGCGATCTGCGTAGGAGGTACCGTCCACAAAATGAATGATAAATTCCTCCGGGAAGACCCTTATCAGCAATTGCCTCCAGAAAGTACACAGGGACCTTTGATGGTGGATTCCAGTGGGGACAAAGTAATACATTGTGAGGATGAGGATGTACACACTGAAAGGGGTGAGGAATCGGAGGATAAGGATGAGGTCGACATCTTGCCTCTGTAGAGCCAATTTGTGCAAGGAGAGCTTGATTGCTTCTTTTTTGGTGGGGGCCCAAACAAACCAGTAATTTCAACCACAGTCGTGTGGCAGACTCTGTCGCTGAAATGATTGGTTTGTTAAAGTGTGCATGTCCTTTTTATACAACATAAGGGTGGGTGGGAGGGCCCAAGGACAATTCCATCTTGCACCTCTTTTTCTTCTTTGAATCATGTGCTGTTTGGGGACTAGTTTTTTTAAAGTGCTATCCTATCTGACACTGCCGTACAACTCCAGGGGTACTGCTGTATAAGTCCAGGGGTATTGTTGTATAAGTCCAGTCCAGTGGTGCTGTCTTGTGCTGCATCAGTCCAGTGGTGATGTCTTGTGCTGCCATAAGTCCAGTGGTGGTGCCCTGTGCTGTATATTATTTATTTCAAATAAAAGGGTTATATACATTACTTATATTATTATCCAAATAATTTTTACAGGGTTTGCCCTGTGTGGTGTAGAAGTATGCTCGCCTGTGCTGCATATTATTATAAAAGCTCCAAATAAAAGGGTTGTTATTATTATCCAAATTAATTTTACAGGCTTTGCTGTGTGTGTGTGGTTTAGGGGTATGCTCTCCTGTTCCACCAGTACAGTGTGTGTATTACATCTGGGCAAATTCCAGCACGTCCCATGTTGTTTGTGCCGCACACTTGTGTCGCTTAGCTTAGTCATACAGCTACCTAATTGCACCTATTTTTCTTCTTTGCATGATGTGCTGTTTGGGGCCTATATTTTAAATCTGCCAACTGTCTGCAACTGCAGTGCCACTCCTAGATGGACCAGGTGTTTGCGCTGCACACTTGTGTCGCTTAGCTTAGTCATCCAGCCACATCGGTGCAGCCTTTTGGCCTAAAAATAATATTGTGAGGTGTGAGGTGTTCAGAATAGACTGGAAATGAGTGGAAATGAATGTTATTGAGGTTAATAATACTGTAGGATCAAAATTACCCCCAAATTATGTGATCTTAGCTGTTTTTATGTTATTTTTTCAATAATCATCCAGATCCAAAACCAAAACACGAAAGCGTGGTTTTGGCAAAACCAATCCAGATCCAAAACACGAGCATGGAACCAAAACCAAAACACAAAACATGAAAAGTGCCCGCCGAACATCTCTAGTAATGTCCAGTGATTTTGAGAAGTTAAAATCAAATCGTAAATAAACCCCTTAATGTGTGACCCTAAATGCCCTGGCAGCTGTTTACTGCTTAGACCTGCTGACATGTGCAAGCATTTCTGTAGCTGCCAAGGCCTGCTAGAAAATTCTGGCCGTTTTAGAAATACAAGCACCAAATAAATGCATTAAATAAATATATAAAAACATACTGTGAGTGTGATAGTGAAAGGAGGATTGCAGTGGCACAGGTACCACCGATGACAACACAGTGGTAACCCCTAATATACAGTAAGAAACATTATTTTATTCATAAATAGGTCCCTGAGGCTCACTTTCTACTTTACAAAAGTGGAAATTCAAATTGCAGATCATAAAACGTGCCTCCTTTTGTGTAGTCTACTGAGTTTTCATGATAATCTGCAGAGATATGTTAGTAGAATTGGCAGTGTCTGGAGGAGGTGGGTGTTGGGTGGATTTCTGCATGATAGATGCACCATGGTCTGAATTAAATGTGTTAGACAAGGTTTAGAATGTGTGTCTAATGATGGTCATTTGAAGGTCATTTTAAACATACATTTTCCTACTCTTCCGGATCGTAGGTCACCCTCCTATATCCCGCAACTCCCAAATCCTACTCTTCTGGATCATAGGTCATCCTCCTATAGCCCGCATCTTCTAAATCCTACTCTTCTGGATCACAGGTCACCCTTCTATAGCCCGCATCTTCCAAATGAAATGTTGATGGAACAATAAAAACATTCAGGTACTAGATTCAGAAGTGTGAGAGGGTTTTACATACTCCCTTTTTTTGCTTATTTTGTTTTCCATTGGTAGAATTTGAGTTAAATGGTAACAGTTCCCAAGTGAATCTTAGGGGTCTATTTATTAAACTTAAAAAAGCATTTTCTCCAACACATTATCACAGGAAAGCCTAAATAAAGAAAAATATTGTTTCTCTATATTTAGTGAAAAGTATATTAAGAAAGTATATTAAGTATATTAAGTATTAAGTATTAAGTATATTAAGAAAAGTGTTGCGAATTAACTGATTTCTCTGCATTTTCACTTAGTTGTGCAGCCCTCATAGGATTTTTTAGGTCTGCGCACAAACAGTTTTTATATATATGTTACCTTTCTGTAACACATAACACCATCTCTGGATTGTGTTATGTCTCCTGGAACTGGAGAAAAGCGGGGAGGAGACTTTTCTGTTCTTAATTTCTCAAAAGGGACCAATAGTGCACATGCACTTGGTATAGATGTTTCACTCTGCGCATGCGCATTACAGACTTTCATTACTATCTGTCGTGGTTGCAAATGACAGCAATAAAGTCATTACAGTCAAGATTTCTCCTCGCCTGGACATGCCTTTATGTCATGGTCTGTCCTGACAGGAATTTGCATAAAAATACAGCAACATGAAATATGCAAGAAAAGCCAATAATTATAAAAGCTTTCTGCATCGTTAGCTAATATGGACCCCAAAATCACCACTTGCATGGGTAGATTAGGGGTCTATTTACTAAAGTATGCGGATGCCTTATATATTATCAATGATTTTTACTATATAGGGTTCTTTGTTGATTAAAAAGAAATAATAGAGGTGGATGGTTGCGCTGTAAGGATTTGTGCAGGCCTGGGGGTAGTCTGGGAGTTCCCTACAAACTCCAAACAGTAAAAATGCACTAAAAATGGTAAAGTGACTCCTCCCACTTTGGCGCTAATCCAATGCTACACTTTTTGCAGGAACTTCTATTTTCTCAATAAAATGTAATGTACCGGCTTGATGTGAATAAAATATAAATTTAATACTACACAATGATTAAAAGTGAGACAAAAACAGAACCCAACATGGGAAACAGAGTCCTACCAAGATGATAATCGGAGCCGCAGGTGTTATGAATGCAAGGTTTTTCCCGGGAACAATACCCTGCATGTGGCTCCGTCAGGCGTGTTCCCCAGTGGTCCCTTTCACAGTCAAGGATGTCCAGAAGCACAGGAAAGTACTGGAAAGCAGGTGCCGACGCGTTTCGGGACATCAAAGTCCCTTTTTCAAGGCTTAACCCCCCTGTGCCTCTCCAGCCTAGTTCACATCTGTGTCTCTTTAGCCACATCCCCCTGTGTGTCTCCAGCATATCCCGCTGTGTCTTTCCAGCACATCTCCCTGTGCGTCCCTGCCTGTGTCTTCAGCACCATCTCCCCTTTGACTCTGCATCTCCAGAACCCCTGACACTTACTTGTGACCTTTTGGCTGCCCCTTCCAGGAAGGATCAGACAGTTCTGCACTGTGGGAGCATGAGACAGACAAGTGGGTGGCATGGAGGGGTATGATGGTGCTATTGTGTCATCATGCCATGATGACCGACATTGTGAAATGGGGGTAAGGCCATAACAATAAGCTTAACTGGCCCACGCAGGGAGTATGCTTCTGTATTTGGCTGTATTCACAGCACATAGAAAATCTTTCACTCTATAGAGAAGGGGATGTTGCTCTTGTTAAGGTAAGAAGCATAGGGGATTGTAGCTAAATTCCATATTAGTACCCTGTATTTTTAATTTCATGTTTATCCCTATTAAAGCACTATAAACTAAAAGAAAAAATCATACTGTAGAACAATAAAATTTTTACTTGTGTATCCAAGGAAGTAGTAAAAAACATATGAGCATGAAGGGATGACAAAACAGGATTAATAAATACATTTATGGAAGAGAGAATCTGGGTAAATCAAATATCATGACTAATTCTAGCCGTATATTTGTCCCTTTGTGATAAAAAAAAAATAGAATTAATTTTCACTACATTTTTATACTTCTAATTCTCATCGTTGTTACAATACATCTTTCTAATGTCTTGAAAATTATTTAAGTCAACACAGTAAAACACTTATAAACAGAATGAGGACAAGAGTGTATTGATTGAAGTGTAAGAAATAATACAGAATAGCACAAAATGCATCATTTCACATTTCGCTTTCCACCATTTTTTTTTTTTTTTTTGTGATTTATCACTCTGGCTGAGTATCTGCATTTACATAGAATTTACAAGCTTTTGTTGGTGACTGTTACCTAAAGATCATTTTTCTCTGAAAATGGTTTCTTTAATTTATTCATCGCACCATTGTGATAATATATTTGTGATAATCGGCCTGATGACTTAAAGTTCTGATTTATTACATTGCACAGTTATCCTTTACTCTGTGTCATGTGAATATTTTTTTCCTTATTAAACTGCAGCTGATTTTAAGATTCTGGTGGTATATCAGATATGCTTAACTCAGCTAAATGGCCTCTCCTGGGAACAATGCAAAGTTTCCACAATGTTAATCATTTTGCAGCCAGAGGGGACTGCAGTGCAGTGAGAAATGATGCCAGCTTGGCCTTTGTGGCAGCCACAGGGTTAAGATGAAAGAAGACAGACAACATCAGTTTTTTGGAGGTGCTACTAATAAACCAAAGATGACATGTATCAACATGAGATCTGCCAACATTTTCTTTATATTGTAAGTTTTTACTTATTTATATAATATGGTATTCTGCAAATGCATTGTTAGCCTAAAATTCTAGACATCTTTAAACAGCAATAATATTCTGAATACATAATTTCTCATTAGTATTTGTGTATTATGTTTAAAATTATTTGATAGAAATAAACCATTTTGTAAGAGCATATAGTACAACAAAGCAAACAAAAGTACAGTACAAACAATACCCACCACAGTATTGTGGCAAGAATAGAAGATCCGTAAGTATGCATATATATATATATATATATATATATATATATATATATGAAATCTTTAATCTATCCAGCAATCAGTTGTCTTCTGCTGAGAGGTCTATATTACCGAGAGGCCTTACATTCGTCCCTACTTGTAAATTTAAACCATTTAATTGGTCTGTTGAACATTACACAATGGGTAGACAACTTAGGTTGAGATAATTTTTTGATAATAAACCCTCGTCCCCTCTTGCTGGTCCTATTCCGCTTGCCTCCTCCAACCAGAAACAAGCATTTAGGAATCCTAGTACGTTCGACCCTATGTCTACTAACGCCAGTTTAAAGACCTTCCTCAGAATGGTTGATTGTGAGGTAAAGAGTGATTATAAGGTTGCGGATCGGCAGTACTCTAATCTTTCTAAGGATGAATGGCAGGCACACCAAGGTTTAAGAGATAACACTAATTTGGTGATCTGAAATGCGGACAAGGGTGGGGCGGTAGTTTTGCAGAATTTTGCAGACAACGACCATGAGATTAAGTCACAATTGGCGGATGAGAAAGTATACACGTGTGTAGAATTCAATCCTATTCCCAGCTTTAAACGAAGAGTGAATGTGATGCTGAGTATAGCTTTGTAAAATTCTTGGATTGATAATGACACTGATGATTTTCTCACAGTACCACACCCTATCTGCCCGGTCATCTATACACTCCCCAAAGTGCACAAGTCACTGTCAAACCTTCCAGGAAGGCCCATCATCTCGGCCCGCTGCTCTTTGCTCCAGCCGCTGGCACGTTTTGTTGATTTTTTCTTACAACCATGTGTTAAATCCATGGATAGTTACATACGTGATACTGGTGACTTCCTGGGGGGTTTGATTCAAGTGTATGATATGTCGTCTGAGTATTTACTTGCTACTATGGACATAACCTCTTTGTACATGGTTATACCTCATGAGGAAGGGATTGCTGCTGTTAGAGAGGCATTGATGAAAGGCCCATATTTAGGTCCTCCTATTGATTTCATCTTGGAATTAATACGTTTGGTTCTACTTTCAATATTTGGAGAAGTACTATGTACAGTTGGCTGGGACTGCCATGGGCTACAATTTGGCCATGGGGTTCGCCAATCTGTACATGGCAAAATATGAAACGCTTAACATTCTGCCCAGGTTTGCAGATAGGTTGGTCTATTTCAAAAGATATATAGACAACATATTTATTATTTGGAAAGGAAATGAGAATGATTTTCAATATGGTGAATGAGCTTAATGGCCTTGACAGCCCTATTAGATTTACAGCTATAGCCATTGTTAAGTCCATTAATTTTTTGGATCTTACTGTATTCAGTGTCCCGCCTTGCCTGGAATACACACTTTTTTGTAAAGAGACTGATAGAAATACCCTGCTTTGGGCAACAAGTCATCACTCTGACAAATTGAAATCAAATTTACCGGTTTCTCAGTTTCTAAGGGTGCTACGGAATAATTCAAATCCTGCTAATACAGCAGTTCAGTTGGAGGAATGTAAACGTCGTTTTTGTGAATGTGGTTACAGTAGTGCAGTTGTCAATCGATGCATGAAGAAGGCTCACCAGTTACATTTGAAGGTGTCTCATAAACATGTGAGTGCTCTGGTTTCTAATCGGCTTATTTTCAAGACTAGTTGCAATACAAACTTGCACAATGTGGAGAGGTCTATCAAAAAGAACTGGTCTATTATTAGTTCTGACCCTAAATTTAAGAAGATCAACACAAAACCACCATTACTGAGTATTCGGCGAGGCTGTAATTTGAAAGATATGTTGTTTAGACCCACTATGAAACCCACTGCATCTGTAAAACAATCATGGCTGCATAAACATAATGGGTGCTTCAGATGCTTACAATGCACTACATGCAGGTCACTAATCACTGGGCAAATTTTTGTCACCCTCTGTATGGAAATAAGATCTTTCTCCGACATCATCTTACCTGTTTATTGGATCATGTGGTTTATTTTTTGACATGCCCTTGTGGTAAGACGTATGTGGGCAAAACCACTCGCACCTTTAGGGAACGTATGAATCAACATCCATCCTCCATACACGTAGCATCTGCTAGTGGTAAAACTGACAAGCCTGTGGCAATGCAGTTTTTGCAAATGAAACCTCAGTTGTCCACACTACGGTGCATGATGATAAATTGGATACCTCCCTTGTTGAGGGGAGGTGATAGAGGGACTTACCTTCTCAAATGCGAGGCCTACTGGATACATTATTTGGACACTGTGTCACCTAAGGGACTCAATGAACAAAATTTGTTAAGTATTTTTTATAAAATTATTTTTATTTATTTTTTTCTAGTCCCTGTTTTTCCTTTTGGGGCTGTCTACCTGAAGCCCACCTGATTACCGCCAGTTGGTTGTGCAGCTTTTTTGCACATCTTTTGCATGTTTTCTATACAGTATGTGCACCTTTTGTACATAGTGTGTATCTTTTGTACATTAGTGTGTATCTTTAGCGTGTTCCTATATATTTATTATTTTGTTTTATACCAGACTTTATGGTTAGGTATTCATTGGTTTTATTATTTTTTGTATTTGTTATATGTATATTGTAGAGCTGTACCCCTGTGGCGCTAAGCATGAGGGGGTTATTTAAATTGGGGTGCTGTAGCTATTTGTTGACTTATGCCCTGCATTGGATGGATGCTTTATTCAGTTGAAAAGGATGTATTTATTGTTCTGTAGCTCTTGCACAATGGTGTGAACCAGACACTGGTTTTAATAACTTGTGCTACAATATTCCATGTGCCCCTTATTGTTTTATCCCTGATCTAGCTTCACTCGCTGCTTGGCAATGGGTGAGGATGTTTATTGCTGGATTTACCGTGTGTTATTGTCTTGGTTTAACCTATGTGTCGTGGTGTCACATATAGATTATTTAATTGGGCTATAGATGTCAGCATTGGCTGGCAGTAGCGCTGGATGTGCTGCCCGGCACTATGGTTACTGGTAAGGACACACTTCCATGTTTGTATTCCACGAGGTGACCGCTTACGGCCACGTGCATTTCATCAACCAGAAGTGCCGGGGGGAAACAGTGTGGCGGCATTCTGTATACGTTTTTTAAGTGTTGGTCCTCAAATCTGTATAGGATTTTGGTCTTTGCTGCAGTGGTAATGTTTTTCTATTAAAGTTATGATACAATGGATCTTTGGGATGAATTTTCTAGCGGTGGTTAAAGCTTTAATGGTGGCTCTGTATGTTGATTGGGTAATGAGAGTGGGAGTAGCCCTCCTCTTGTATTTGTAGTGCCACAGGGACAGGTCTGCTTTGTGTATGATCTCAGTGACTGTATGACTTGGTCTTGAAAAAGGTCCATGCCAGGACCGAAACGTCGACCTCTACCTGTGATTATGTGAGTCTATAGTAAAAGCAACTTTTCTACAAGCAAGTCGGGTGAGTGCTTCCAGCTAAGAATGCTGAATATATATATATATATATATATATATACACAGTGTATATAGATACATATATATTTATATATATAAAAGAGATGTGTGACGGGCACTTTTTGTATTTTGTGTTTTAGTTTTGAATTTGGATCCTCGCTCATGTTTTGGATCAGGATTGGTTTTGCCAAAACCACCCTTTCGGGTTTTGGTTTTGGATCTGGATGAATTTTGAAAACAAACAAACATAAAAACAGCTAAGATCACCGTATTTGGGGGTAATTTTGATTAGAGATGAGCGGGTTCGGTTTCTCTGAATCCGAACCCGCACGAACTTCATGTTTTTTTTCACGGGTCCGAGCGACTCGGATCTTCCCGCCTTGCTCGGTTAACCCGAGCGCGCCCGAACGTCATCATGACGCTGTCGGATTCTCGCGAGACTCGGATTCTATATAAGGAGCCGCGCGTCGCCGCCATTTTCACACGTGCATTGAGATTGATAGGGAGAGGACGTGGCTGGCGTCCTCTCCGTTATAGTAGAAAAGAGTAAAGACTGAGTGACTTAGTTATAATTGTGGGGAGGATTGGGGATGGGGAGCAGCTGTTAGGGAGTACAGTGATTTAGATTAGGAGAGAGAGAGAGAGAGAGAGAGAGATTGACCTGATTTACTGGAGCTTAGGAGTACTGTAGAAGAGAGTGCAGAGTTTACTAGTGACTGACCACAGTGACCACCAGACAGTGCAGTTTTATTTAATATATCCGTTCTCTGCCAGAAAAAAACGATACACACAGTGACTCAGTCACATACCATATCTGTGTGCACTGCTCAGCCCAGTGTGCTGCATCATCTATGTATATATTATATATCTGACTGTGCTCAGCTCACACAGCTTATAATTGTGGGGGAGACTGGGGAGCACTGCAGTGCCAGTTATAGGTTATAGCAGGAGCCAGGAGTACAAGACAGTCACATACCATATCTGTGTGCACTGCTCAGCCCAGTGTGCTGCATCATCTATGTATATATTATATATCTGACTGTGCTCAGCTCACACAGCTTATAATTGTGGGGGAGACTGGGGAGCACTGCAGTGCCAGTTATAGGTTATAGCAGGAGCCAGGAGTACAAGACAGTCACATACCATATCTGTGTGCACTGCTCAGCCCAGTGTGCTGCATCATCTATGTATATATTATATATCTGACTGTGCTCAGCTCACACAGCTTATAATTGTGGGGGAGACTGGGGAGCACTGCAGTGCCAGTTATAGGTTATAGCAGGAGCCAGGAGTACATATTATATTAAAATTAAACAGTGCACACTTTTGCTGCAGGAGTGCCACTGCCAGTGTGACTGACCAGTGACCTGACCACACTGACCACCAGTATAGTTAGTAGTATACTATATTGTGATTGCCTGAAAAAGTTAAACACTCGTCGTGTGACTTCACTTGTGTGGTGTTTTTTTTTTTATTCTATAAAAAACTCATTCTGCTGACAGACAGTGTCCAGCAGGTCCGTCATTATATAATATATATACCTGTCCGGCTGCAGTAGTGATATATATATATTTTTTATATCATTATTTATCATCCAGTCGCAGCAGACACAGTACGGTAGTTCACGGCTGTAGCTACCTCTGTGTCGGCACTCGGCAGTCCGTCCATAATTGTATACCACCTAACCGTGGTTTTTTTTTCTTTCTTCTTTATACATACATACTACGACATCTCATTATCAACCAGTCTATATTAGCAGCAGACACAGTACAGTACGGTAGTTCACGGCTGTGGCTACCTCTGTGTCGGCACTCGGCAGTCCGTCCATAATTGTATACCACCTAACCGTGGTTTTTTTTTCTTTCTTCTTTATACATACATACTACGACATCTCTTTATCAACCAGTCTATATTAGCAGCAGACACAGTACAGTACGGTAGTTCACGGCTGTGGCTACCTCTGTGTCGGCACTCGGCAGTCCGTCCATAATTGTATACCACCTAACCGTGGTTTTTTTTCTTTCTTCTTTATACGTACATACTACGACATCTCTTTATCAACCAGTCTATATTAGCAGCAGACACAGTACAGTACGGTAGTTCACGGCTGTGGCTACCTCTGTGTCGGCACTCGGCAGTCCGTCCATAATTGTATACCACCTAACCGTGTTTTTTTTTTCTTTCTTCTTTATACATACATACTACGACATCTCTTTATCAACCAGTCTATATTAGCAGCAGACACAGTACAGTACGGTAGTTCACGGCTGTGGCTACCTCTGTGTCGGCACTCGGCAGTCCGTCCATAATTGTATACCACCTACCCGTGGTTTTTTTTTCTTTCTTCTTTATACATACATACTACGACATCTCTTTATCAACCAGTCTATATTAGCAGCAGACACAGTACAGTACGGTAGTTCACGGCTGTGGCTACCTCTGTGTCGGCACTCGGCAGTCCGTCCATAATTGTATACCACCTAACCGTGGTTTTTTTTTCTTTCTTCTTTATACATACATACTACGACATCTCTTTATCAACCAGTCTATATTAGCAGCAGACACAGTACAGTACGGTAGTTCACGGCTGTGGCTACCTCTGTGTCGGCACTCGGCAGTCCGTCCATAATTGTATACCACCTAACCGTGTTTTTTTTTCTTTCTTCTTTATACGTACATACTACGACATCTCTTTATCAACCAGTCTATATTAGCAGCAGACACAGTACAGTACGGTAGTTCACGGCTGTGGCTACCTCTGTGTCGGCACTCGGCAGTCCGTCCATAATTGTATACCACCTAACCGTGGTTTTTTTTTCTTTCTTCTTTATACATACATACTACGACATCTCTTTATCAACCAGTCTATATTAGCAGCAGACACAGTACAGTACGGTAGTTCACGGCTGTGGCTACCTCTGTGTCGGCACTCGGCAGTCCGTCCATAATTGTATACCACCTAACCGTGGTTTTTCTTTCTTTCTTCTTTATACGTACATACTACGACATCTCTTTATCAACCAGTCTATATTAGCAGCAGACACAGTACAGTACGGTAGTTCACGGCTGTGGCTACCTCTGTGTCGGCACTCGGCAGTCCGTCCATAATTGTATACCACCTAACCGTGGTTTTTTTTTCTTTCTTCTTTATACGTACATACTACGACATCTCTTTATCAACCAGTCTATATTAGCAGCAGACACAGTACAGTACGGTAGTTCACGGCTGTGGCTACCTCTGTGTCGGCACTTGGCAGTCCGTCCATAATTGTATACTAGTATCCATCCATCTCCATTGTTTACCTGAGGTGCCTTTTAGTTGTGCCTATTAAAATATGGAGAACAAAAATGTTGAGGTTCCAAAATTAGGGAAAGATCAAGATCCACTTCCACCTCGTGCTGAAGCTGCTGCCACTAGTCATGGCCGAGACGATGAAATGCCAGCAACGTCGTCTGCCAAGGCCGATGCCCAATGTCATAGTACAGAGCATGTCAAATCCAAAACACCAAATATCAGTAAAAAAAGGACTCCAAAACCTAAAATAAAATTGTCGGAGGAGAAGCGTAAACTTGCCAATATGCCATTTACCACACGGAGTGGCAAGGAACGGCTGAGGCCCTGGCCTATGTTCATGGCTAGTGGTTCAGCTTCACATGAGGATGGAAGCAATCAGCCTCTCGCTAGAAAAATGAAAAGACTCAAGCTGGCAAAAGCACAGCAAAGAACTGTGCATTCTTCGAAATCCCAAATCCACAAGGAGAGTCCAATTGTGTCGGTTGCGATGCCTGACCTTCCCAACACTGGACGTGAAGAGCATGCGCCTTCCACCATTTGCACGCCCCCTGCAAGTGCTGGAAGGAGCACCCGCAGTCCAGTTCCTGATAGTCAGATTGAAGATGTCAGTGTTGAAGTACACCAGGATGAGGAGGATATGGGTGTTGCTGGCGCTGGGGAGGAAATTGACCAGGAGGATTCTGATGGTGAGGTGGTTTGTTTAAGTCAGGCACCCGGGGAGACACCTGTTGTCCATGGGAGGAATAGGGCCGTTGACATGCCTGGTGAAAATACCAAAAAAATCAGCTCTTCGGTGTGGAGGTATTTCACCAGAAATGCGGACAACAGGTGTCAAGCCGTGTGTTCCCTTTGTCAAGCTGTAATAAGTAGGGGTAAGGACGTTAACCACCTCGGAACATCCTCCCTTATACGTCACCTGCAGCGCATTCATAATAAGTCAGTGACAAGTTCAAAAACTTTGGGTGACAGCGGAAGCAGTCCACTGACCAGTAAATCCCTTCCTCTTGTAACCAAGCTCACGCAAACCACCCCACCAACTCCCTCAGTGTCAATTTCCTCCTTCCCCAGGAATGCCAATAGTCCTGCAGGCCATGTCACTGGCAATTCTGACGATTCCTCTCCTGCCTGGGATTCCTCCGATGCATCCTTGCGTGTAACGCCTACTGCTGCTGGCGCTGCTGTTGTTGCTGCTGGGAGTCGATGGTCATCCCAGAGGGGAAGTCGTAAGACCACTTTTACTACTTCCACCAAGCAATTGACTGTCCAACAGTCCTTTGCGAGGAAGATGAAATATCACAGCAGTCATCCTACTGCAAAGCGGATAACTGAGGCCTTGGCATCCTGGGTGGTGAGAACCGTGGTTCCGGTATCCATCATTACTGCAGAGCCAACTAGAGACTTGTTGGAGGTACTGTGTCCAAGGTACCAAATACCATCTAGGTTCCATTTCTCTAGGCAGGCGATACCGAAAATTTACACAGACCTCAGAAAAAGAGTCACCAGTGTCCTAAAAAATGCAGCTGTACCCAATGTCCACTTAACCACGGACATGTGGACAAGTGGAGCAGGGCAGGGTCAGGACTATATGACTGTGACAGCCCACTGGGTAGATGTATGGACTCCCGCCGCAAGAACAGCAGCGGCGGCACCAGTAGCAGCATCTCGCAAACGCCAACTCTTTCCTAGGCAGGCTACGCTTTGTATCACCGGTTTCAAGAATACGCACACAGCTGAAAACCTCTTACGGCAACTGAGGAAGATCATCGCGGAATGGCTTACCCCAATTGGACTCTCCTGTGGATTTGTGGCATAGGACAACGCCAGCAATATTGTGTGTGCATTAAATATGGGCAAATTCCAGCACGTCCCATGTTTTGCACATACCTTGAATTTGGTGGTGCAGAATTATTTAAAAAACGACAGGGGCGTGCAAGAGATGCTGTCGGTGGCCAGAAGAATTGCGGGACACTTTCGGCGTACAGGCACCACGTACAGAAGACTGGAGCACCACCAAAAACTACTGAACCTGCCCTGCCATCATCTGAAGCAAGAAGTGGTAACGAGGTGGAATTCAACCCTCTATATGCTTCAGAGGTTGGAGGAGCAGCAAAAGGCCATTCAAGCCTATACAATTGAGCACGATATAGGAGGTGGAATGCACCTGTCTCAAGCGCAGTGGAGAATGATTTCAACGTTGTGCAAGGTTCTGATGCCCTTTGAACTTGCCACACGTGAAGTCAGTTCAGACACTGCCAGCCTGAGTCAGGTCATTCCCCTCATCAGGCTTTTGCAGAAGAAGCTGGAGACATTGAAGGAGGAGCTAACACGGAGCGATTCCGCTAGGCATGTGGGACTTGTGGATGGAGCCCTTAATTCGCTTAACAAGGATTCACGGGTGGTCAATCTGTTGAAATCAGAGCACTACATTTTGGCCACCGTGCTCGATCCTAGATTTAAAGCCTACCTTGGATCTCTCTTTCCGGCAGACACAAGTCTGCTGGGGTTGAAAGACCTGCTGGTGAGAAAATTGTCAAGTCAAGCGGAACGCGACCTGTCAACATCTCCTCCTTCACATTCTCCCGCAACTGGGGGTGCGAGGAAAAGGCTCAGAATTCCGAGCCCACCCGCTGGCGGTGATGCAGGGCAGTCTGGAGCGACTGCTGATGCTGACATCTGGTCCGGACTGAAGGACCTGACAACGATTACGGATACGGACATGTCGTCTACTGGCACTGCATATGATTCTCTCCCCATTGAAAGAATGGTGGAGGATTATATGAGTGACCGCATCCAAGTAGGCACGTCACACAGTCCGTACTTATACTGGCAGGAAAAAGAGGCAATTTGGAGGCCCTTGCACAAACTGGCTTTATTCTACCTAAGTTGCCCTCCCACAAGTGTGTACTCCGAAAGAGTGTTTAGTGCCGCCGCTCACCTTGTCAGCAATCGGCGTACGAGGTTACATCCAGAAAATGTGGAGAAGATGATGTTCATTAAAATGAATTATAATCAATTCCTCCGCGGAGACATTGACCAGCAGCAATTGCCTCCACAAAGTACACAGGGAGCTGAGATGGTGGATTCCAGTGGGGACGAATTGATAATCTGTGAGGAGGGGGATGTACACGGTGATATATCGGAGGATGATGATGAGGTGGACATCTTGCCTCTGTAGAGCCAGTTTGTGCAAGGAGAGATTAATTGCTACTTTTTTGGTGGGGGTCCAAACCATCCCGTCATTTCAGTCACAGTCGTGTGGCAGACCCTGTCACTGAAATGATGGGTTGGTTAAAGTGTGCATGTCCTATTTATACAACATAAGGGTGGGTGGGAGGGCCCAAGGACAATTCCATCTTGCACCTCTTTTTTCTTTTATTTTTCTTTGCGTCATGTGCTGTTTGGGGAGGGTTTTTTGGAAGGGACATCCTGCGTGACACTGCAGTGCCACTCCTAAATGGGCCCGGTGTTTGTGTCGGCCACTAGGGTCGCTAATCTTACTCACACAGCTACCTCATTGCGCCTCTTTTTTTCTTTGCGTCATGTGCTGATTGGGGAGGGTTTTTTGGAAGGGACATCCTGCGTGACACTGCAGTGCCACTCCTAAATGGGCCCGGTGTTTGTGTCGGCCACTAGGGTCGCTAATCTTACTCACACAGCTACCTCATTGCGCCTCTTTTTTTCTTTGCGTCATGTGCTGATTGGGGAGGGTTTTTTGGAAGGGACATCCTGCGTGACACTGCAGTGCCACTCCTAAATGGGCCCGGTGTTTGTGTCGGCCACTAGGGTCGCTAATCTTACTCACACAGCTACCTCATTGCGCCTCTTTTTTTCTTTGCGTCATGTGCTGATTGGGGAGGGTTTTTTGGAAGGGACATCCTGCGTGACACTGCAGTGCCACTCCTAAATGGGCCCGGTGTTTGTGTCGGCCACTAGGGTCGCTAATCTTACTCACACAGCTACCTCATTGCGCCTCTTTTTTTCTTTGCGTCATGTGCTGATTGGGGAGGGTTTTTTGGAAGGGACATCCTGCGTGACACTGCAGTGCCACTCCTAGATGGGCCAGGTGTTTGTGTCGGCCACTAGGGTCGCTTAGCTTAGTCATCCAGCGACCTCGGTGCAAATTTTAGGACTAAAAATAATATTGTGAGGTGTGAGGTATTCAGAATAGACTGAAAATGAGTGGAAATTATGGTTTTTGAGGTTAATAATAATATGGGATCAAAATGACCCCCAAATTCTATGATTTAAGCTGTTTTTTAGGGTTTTTTGAAAAAAACACCCGAATCCAAAACACACCCGAATCCGACAAAAAAAATTCGGTGAGGTTTTGCCAAAACGCGGTCGAACCCAAAACACGGCCGCGGAACCGAACCCAAAACCAAAACACAAAACCCGAAAAATTTCAGGCGCTCATCTCTAATTTTGATCCTACGGTATTATTAACCTCAATACCATTAATTTCCACTCACTTCCAGTCTATTCTGAACACCTCTCACCTCACAATTTTGTTTCTAGGCCAAAAGGTTGCACCGAGGTGGCTGGATGACTAAGCTAAGCGACACAAGTGTGCAGCGCAAACACATGGCCCATCTAGGAGTGGCACTTTTAAAAACTAGGCCCCAAACAGCACATCATGCAAAGAAGAAAAAGAGGTGCAATGAGGTAGCTGGATGATTTGCTAAGCGACACAAGTGTGCGGGTCAAACACCTGGCCCATCTAGGAGTGGCACTGCAGTGTCATACAGGATGGCATGTTTAAAAACTAGGCCCAAAGGGCACATAATGCAAAGAAGAAAAAGTGGTGCAACAAGGTCGCAGGGTGACTATGCTAAGTGACACAAGTGGGCGGCACAAACACCTGGCTCATTTAGGAGTGGCACTGCAGTGGCAAACAGGATGGCAGTTTTAAAAATTAGGCCACAAAGAGCACATTATGCAAAGAAAAAAAAAAGAGCTGCAAGATGGAATTGTCCTTGGGCTCTCCCACCCACCCTTATGTTGCATAAACAGGACATGCACACTTTAACAAACCAATCATTTCAGTGACAGGGTCTGCCACACAGGTGTGGAATGGAGGGTCAACAGTAACTAGGGCGAAAGTGTCTAGGTCGAGCACTATTGGTCAACAGTAACTAGGCCAACAGGGTTTCTAGGTTGACGGGATCTTTAGGTTGACATGGTCTAGGTCGACAGGTCAAAAGGTTGACATGAGTTTTTCTTGTTTTTTTGGGGTCGTTTTCTCCGTACAGTGACCGGGAACTCCAATAAGTGCAACGTGTCCTCTCGCATGGATCTCTTCGCTCGCCATGCTTCTGGCAAGGTGTCTTGCTCTGCTGCACTCGGCACAGGTTACTATTCCCAATCGTAGTTCGCGTTGATCGTTAAGTAAGAAAAAGTTCAAAAAAAGATAAAACATTTGAAAAACTCATGTAGATCCTTTTGACCTGTCGACCAAGAACATGTCAACCTGGAGACCCTGTCAACCCACAATCCCTGTTGACCTAGTTACTGTCGACCAATAGTGGTTGACCTAGACACTGTCGACCTAGTTACTGTCGACCTAGATACTGTATACCCTGCCACACAACTGTGGCTGAAATGATTGGTTTGTTTGGGCCCCCACAAAAAAAAGAAGCATTTAATCCCCTCACCAAAAAAAGAAGCTATTCATCTTTCCTTGCACAAACTGGCTCTACAGAGGCAAGATGTCGTCCTCATCCTCCAATTCCTCACCCCATTCAGTGTGTACATCCTACTCCTCACAGAGTATTAATTCGTCCCCACTGGAATCCACCATCACCGGTCCCTGTGTACTTTCTGGGGGAAATTGCTGGTAAAGGTCTTCCCGGAGGAATTTATATTTCATTTTGATAAACATCAACTTCTCCACATTTTGTGGAAGTAACCTCCTATGCCGATGGCTGACAATTTTACCGGCTGCACTAAACACTATTTCGGAGTACACACTGGAGGTGGGGCAAATTAGGTAAAATAAAGCCAGTTTGTGCAAGGGCATCCAAATTGCCTCTTTTTCCTGCCAGTATACAAAGGAACTGACTGACATGCCTTCTTGGATGCTGTCACCCATATAATCCTCCACCATTCTTTCAATGGTGACAGCATCATATGCAGTGACAGTAGACATGTCAGTAATTGTTGGCAGCTCCTTCAGTCTGGACAAGATGTCAGCACTCGCTCATGACTGCTCATGCATCACCACCAGTGGGTAGGCTCGGAAATTTTATCATTTTCCTTGCAGCCCCAGTTGCGGGAGAAAATAAAGAAGGAGCCGTTGATGGGTCACATTCCGCTTCAGTTGACAATTTTCTAACCTGCAGGTCATTGAACCTCTGCAGATTTGTGCCTGCTGGAAAGAGATACAATGTAGGCTTTAAACCTAGGATCGAGCACGGTTGCCAAAATATAGTGCTCTGATTTCAACAGATTGACCACCCTTGCATCCTGGCAAGGTGAATGTAAGGCTCCATCCACAAGTCCCACATACTTAGCAGAATTGCACTGTCTTAGCTCCTCCTTCAATTTCTCCAGCTGCTTCTGCAAAAGCCTCATGAGGGGAATGACCTGACTCAAGCTGGCAGTGTCTGAACTGACTTCACGTGTGGCAAATTCGAAGGGTTGGAAAACAACATAGAAATAATTCTCCACTGTGCTTGAGTCAGGTGCATTCCCCCTCCTTTGCCTATATCATAGGTGGATGTATATGCTTGAATGACTTTTTTCTGCTCCTCCATCCTCTGAGGCACATAGAGTGTTGAATTCCACATCGTTACCACCTCTTGTTCAGGTGATGGCAGGGCAGGTTAAGGAGTGTTTGATGGTGCTCAAGTCTTCGGCATGCAGTGGCTGAATGTCGAAAATGGCCGCAAATTTTTTGGGCCACTGACAGTATCTCCTGCATGCCCCTGCCATTTTTAAAAAAATTCTGCACCACCAAATTAATTGTATGTGTAAAACATGGGACATGCTGGAATTTGTCAAGATGTAATGTACGCACAATATTAGTGGTGTTGTCCGATATCACAAATCCCCAGGAGAGTCTACGTGGGGTAAGCCTTTGGGCAATGATGTTCCTCATTTTCCATAAGAGGTTGTCAGTGGTGTGCCTCAATGGAAATTGGTGATACACTGTGTAGTCTGCCTAGGAATGAGCTGACATTTGTGAGCTACTGCTACTGGTGCCGCTTCTGTTCTTGCTGTAGGAGACAATATATCTACCCAGTGGGCTATCATAGTCATGTAGTCTTTAGTTTGCCCTGCTCCACTTGTCCACATGTCCGTGGTTAAGTGGACACTGGGTACAACTGCATTTTTCAGGACACTGAGGACACTTTTCTTAATGTTCGGGTATCGTTTTCCTAGTGAAGTGGATTCTAGATGGGATTTGATACTGGAGACACACTACCTCCATCAATTGTCTAAATCCTACTGCTCTAATGGTGGATACCGGATGCATGTCTAACACCAACATAGCTGTCAAGGCCTCAGTTATCTGCTTTGCAACAGGATGACTGCTGTCAAATTTCATCTTCCTCACAAAGGACTGTTGGACAGTCAATTGCTTAGTTGAAGTAGTACCTCTGGGATGACGATCGACTCCCAGCAGCAACAAAAGTAGCTGCAGCAGCGGCAGCAGCGGCAGCAGCAGTAGGTGTACCACTCAAGGATCCTCCAGAGGAATACCGGTTAGGAGAGGACTCCTCAGTCTTGCCAGTGACATGGCCTGCAGGACTACTGACGTTCCTGACAAAGGAGAAAACTGACGTAGAGGGAGTTGGCGGTGTGGCTTGCAGGAGCTTGGGTACAGGAAGAAGAAGGGATTTAGGTGTCAGTAGACTGCTTATGCTCTTACCCAAAGTTTCTGAACTTGACAATGACTTTTGATGAATGTGCTGCAGGTGACGTATAAGGGAGGATGCTCCTAGGTGGTTGACATCCTTACCCCTACTTATTATGGATTGACAAAGGCAACACACTGCTTGACACCTCTTGTCCGGATTTGTGGAGAAATAATTCCTCACCGAAGAGGTGGCTTTTTTGGTAGTTTGCCCAGGCACGACAATGGGCTTATTCATCCAACAGACAACAACTGTCTCCCCCGGTGCCTGATTTAAACAAACCACATCACCATCAGAATCCTCATCATCAACTTCCTCCTCAGCACCAGCAACACCCATATCCTCATCCTGGTGTACTTCAACAGTGACCTCTTCAATTTGAATATCAGAAACTGGACTGTGGGTGCTCCTTTAAGTACTTGCAGAGGGTGTGCAAATGGTGGAAGGAGCCACCTCTTCCCGTCCAGTGTTGGGAAGGTCAGGTATCACAACCGCCGACACACTTAGACTTTCCTTGGGGATTTGTGATACCATTTTAGAACGCACAGTTCTAAGCTGTGCTTTTGCCAGCTTATCTCATCATTTTTCTAGTAGGAGGAGGAGGGCTTCCATCGTCATGTGAAGCTGAACCACTAGTCATGAACATAGGCCAGGGCTTTAGCCGTTTCTTGCCACTCCATGTCATAAATGGCATATTGGCAAGTTTACGTTTCTCCTCAGACCATTTAAATTGATTTTTTGGGGTCATTTTACTGAACTTTGGCTTTTTGGATTCTACATGCCCTCTACTATGACATTGGGCATCGGCCTTGGCAGACGACGTTGATGGCATTTCATCATCTCTGTCATGACTCGTGGCAGCAGCTTCAGCACTAGGAGGACATGGTTCTTGATCTTTCCCTATTTTATCCTCTAAATTTTTGTTCTCCATTATTTTTCTGGAGTTATATAACACAATATGCGGCACAGGAGAGCGCACCCCTACACCACACAGGGCAAACCCTGTAAAAATGATTTGTATTAAATATTAATAACGCCTTTATTAGGAGTAAATAATATATAGCACAGGACCACACCACTGGACTTATACAGCAGTACCACTAGACTAATATGGCAGCACCCCTAGACTGGACTTATACAGCAGCAGCACTGGACTTATGGCAGCACAAGACACCACCACTGGACTTATGGCAGCACAGGACACCTTCACTGGACTGATGCAGCAAAACACAACACCACTGGACTGGACTGAGCTTATACAGCAGCACAAGACACCACCCTGTGACTGGACTGATGCAGCACAGGACACCTGAAAACACTCCATATCTGTGCTCAGTGTGCAGCATATATCTGTGTTCACACTGCTTCACTGTGGGGACAGGGGAGCAGCTGTATTATATAGGAGTAGTACAGTGCAGAGTTTTGCTGACCAGTTACCACCAGTATACATTGTCTGCCTGAAAAACATTCCATATCTGTGCTCAGTGTGCTGCATATATCTGTGCTCACACTGCTTAATTGTGGGGACTGTGGAGCAGCTGAATTATATAGGAGGAGTACAGTGCAGAGTTTTGCTGACCAGTGACCACCAGTATACGCTGTCTGCCTGAAAAACACTCCATATCTGTGCTCAGTGTGCTGCATATATCTGTGCTCACACTGCTTAATTGTGGGGACTGGGGAGCAGCTGTATAATATAGGAGGAGTACAGTGCAGAGTTTTGCTGACCAGTGACCACCAGTATACGTTGTCTGCTTGAAAAACACTCCATATCTGTGCTCAGTGTGCTGCATATATCTGTGCTCACACTGCTTAATTGTGGGGACTGGGGAGCAGCTGTATTATATAGGAGGAGTACAGTGCAGAGTTTTGCTGACCAGTGACCTCCAGTATACGTTGTCTGCCTGAAAAACACTCCATATCTGTGCTCAATGTGCTGCATATATTTGTGCTCACACTGCTTTATTGTGGGCACTGGGGACCACCAGTATATTGTATAGGAGTACAGTGCAGAGTTTTGCTGACAGTGACCACCAGTATATATAGCAGTACGTTACGGAAGGCCACTGCTGTACCTGCCTCTCTGTGTCGTCAAGTATACTATCCATCCATACCTGTGGTGCATTTCAGTTGTGCGCAGTATGTATTGTAGTAGGCCATTGCTATTGATACTGGCATATAATTCCACACATTAAAAAATGGAGAACAAAAATGTGGAGGTTAAAATAGGGAAAGATCAAGATCCACTTCCACCTCGTGCTGAAGCTGCTGCCACTAGTCATGGCAGAGATGATGAAATGCCATCAACGTCGTCTGCCAAGGCCCAATGTCATAGTAGAGAGCATGTAAAATCCAAAAAACAAAAGTTCAGTAAAATGACCCAAAAATCAAAATTGAAAGCGTCTGATGAGAAGCGTAAACTTGCCAATATGCCATTTATGACACGGAGTGGCAAGGAACGGCTGAGGCCCTGGCCTATGTTCATGGCTAGTGGTTCAGATTCACATGAGGATGGAAGCACTCATCCTCTCGCTAGAAAAATGAAAAGACTTAAGCTGGCAAAAGCACAGCAAAGAACTGTGCGTTCTTCTAAATCACAAATCCCCAAGGATAGTCCAATTGTGTCGGTTGCGATGCCTGACCTTCCCAACACTGGACGGGAAGAGCTTGCGCCTTCCACCATTTGCACGCCCCCTGCAAGTGCTGGAAGGAGCACACGCAGTCCTGTTCCTGATAGTCAAATTGAAGATGTCACTGTTGAAGTACACCAGGATGAGGATATGGGTGTTGCTGGCGCTGGGGAGGAAATTGACAAGGAGGATTCTGATGGTGAGGTGGTTTGTTTAAGTCAGGCACCCAGGGAGACACCTGTTGTCCATGGGATGAATTTGGCCATTGACATGCCTGGTCAAAATACAAAAAAAATCACCTCTTCGGTGTGGAATTATTTCAACAGAAATGCGGACAACAGGTGTCAAGCCGTGTGTTGCCTTTGTCAAGCTGTAATAAGTAGGGGTAAGGACGTTAACCACCTAGGAACATCCTCCCTTATACGTCACCTGGACCGCATTCATCAGAAGTCAGTGACAAGTTCAAAAACTTTGGATGACAGCAGAAGCAGTCCACTGACCACTAAATCCCTTCCTCTTGTAACCAAGCTCCTGCAAACCACACCACCAACTCCCTCAGTGTCAATTTCCACCTTACACAGAAAAGCCAATAGTCCTGCAGGCCATGTCACTGGCAAGTCTGACGAGTCCTCTCCTGCCTGGGATTCCTCCGCTGCATCCTTGAGTGTAACGCCTACTGCTGCTGGCGCTGCTGTTGTTGCTGCAGGGAGTCATCGGCATCCCAGAGGGGAAGTCGGAAGACCACATGTACTACTTCCAGTTAGCAATTGACTGTCCAACAGTCCTTTGCGAGGAAGATTAAATATCACAGCAGTCATCCTGCTGCAAAGCGGATAACTCAGGTCTTGTCTGCCTGGGTGGTGAGAAACGTGGTTCCGGTATCCGGCGTTAATTCAGAGGCAACTAGAGACTTGATTGAGGTAATGTGTCCCCGGTACCAAAAACCATCTAGGTTCCATTTCTCCAGGCAGGCGATACCGAAAATGTATTTTATGATATAATTATAATTATAACTATATAAGAGAGCGCAAGGTGCTGAATGGATAAATACAATTTATTAAAATGTTTAAAAAATAATACATACAATCAATAAACAAGAAAATAGCTGATTAAGGAGCATATGATCGACTGACCATCCCTAGTAATTAATAAGAATGTCCCATCTTTTGTGAAGCATGGAGTATCCAATTGATATTAGTGGAACTAATACAGAGTATTAATGAAGAGACGTCTCACTTCAAACTCTGTTTAGAGAACAAAGTCCACCGTGGATTAAAATGCCTCCGTATGAGTTGTACTGGAAAAGGTATGTTTTAAAGGGAAATTAGACGCAACCCTTAATGAGATTGATATTGATATTTCCAAGCGTACTGCTTCACTTTTCAACCCCCACACATAACACTAAAAGCTCACCGCAGATGTTAGTGATGAACAGAAGCCATGTCCTGTAGCAGTCAGGAGGCCAGACAATGCGGGAGCAGCGGTGTTGAGACGATGGCAGGTCTCAGATGTCCGTAACACCGCAAGTGTGGAGACGATGGCAGGTCTCAGGTGTCTGCAGCACCGCAGGTGTATTAATGGAAACAAGCCGTATCCTGTAGCACTCAGGAGGCCAGGCGATGCGGGAGTAGCAGTGTGGAGACGATGACAGGTCTCAAGTGTGGTAATGAGTGGACGTTGGCAGGTCCCGGGGGGAAGCAGACACGGCTGTTGGTGGCGGAGATGGTCGACAATCAGCCCAGTAACAATTGTAGAGATGGTCAGGACATAAAGTTGTAGCTCCAGCCCTAATTAACGCGTTTCTCCGACTTAAGGGCAGTCGGTTTCATCAGAATAAGTTCCTGTGCTTTGGAAATAGCTGATATTTAAAGGGATCATTGTCCAATGAAAATGCCTCCTAAGCACTTACTTTCTATTAAAAGCACCTGAATCAATTAATACCAGTGTGAACCTAGTGATACATATAATCCAATATACAGACCACAGCCATTGTACTTTCAAATATATGGCAAAACCATTAACATTCATTAAATAACATCTTACAATTTCTAGCTAAACAAATATAACTGTCTAATAATTAATAAGTAATTAGTTAATTAAATAAAATAAAATAAAATCTAGCAGGCAGCACGGAGAGATAAATAGCATACATAATTCTGATATATTAGTGAAATATACCTATTAGAAACACTGGTTGGTGAAAGTCCCTGTGGCTCACCACACCAATCCCCCGATCCCCCAACCGCACAGACCCGGGCTCAAATACCACCACAAAGACACTTGCAATTAATCATTATTATTTTGTTCTATAATTCTATTATTATTATTATTATTAACAAAAAATGAATAAAAATATAGAACCCAAGTTCGATTAAATTAATTAAATGAACCCCCTTAGAGAGTCATAATCCATTGTTCATTACAATTCAGAAAGGACAGATGAGAAGGATGTTTTATAAAAATGATGATGCATAGCCCCTTTAAATGGATATATATATACATACATAACATTTGCTTAATATAATGTCCATCACATTGGTACAGCTCACAATGCAGATATATTTGAAACCTTGAAAATTGACTAGTATTCATCCTATGGCTCCCACTCATAAATTGAGGGAAATCATTAGTGTAGATACGGCCAATAACAACCACTTCATCATGTTTATATATTGAATCCCTTAAATCAGATGTTATTCATTTCGATACAGTCATTTAGACCATCTGGAAAGAGAGTACCAAGCGTATGTATCCAAAAGGCCTCTCGCTTACATAGGCAATTATATCTATCGCCTCCCCTAGTAGTAGGTTCAATATGTTCTATACCCTGTATACTTATACATTTAACGTCTCCATCATGATTATCTAAAATATGTCTAACTAGACTGTGTTGACTAATGCCTCTTTTAATATTGTTCTTATGTTCCAAAAACCTAATATGTAACAAATGTATCGTCCGACCCACATATTGTACCCCACAGATACAGCTTATGGCATTAACAACATAATCCGTTCTACAATCAATGCTGCCCCGTATCTCAAATTGTGTACCATAAGTATGTGAATAAACTTTAGTAGTCTTATCCATAATGAATAAGCAAGTATCGCACCTCAGTTTCTTACATTTATAGCACCCGTGAGGCCTTTTTGATCTCTTTAGCCACATATTCTTATTAGCTATTGAATTAGTGTCCAAGGTTTTGAAATGACTAGGGGCAAGATACGTTTGTAAGTTTGCAGCTCTTTTGAATGTTATACACGGTTTCTTATCTAATATAGTGGATAAAATTCTATCTGTTTTCAACACAGAATAATTTTTATTTATAATGGTTTAGAAGATCTTTTGACCCTGTATTAAATCTTGTAATAAATCTGGGCTGTTGTAAATCAACCTTAGGGAGGTGATCATCCCCCAACTTTGGTACTAATAAGGAATCTCTATCCGTCAAACGTGTCTCCAATAAGGCATCCTCCATTAATTTATCCGGATATCCCCGGTCTTTAAATGCAGAAGTAAGTGCTGAGGCTTGACTCTCAAACTGTACTGACTGGGTACAATTACGGCGAATTCTGAGATATTGGCTTTTAGGGATGTTATTGAGCCAAGGGCGAAAATGGCAGCTTCCATAATTTAAAAAATTATTAGTATCTACCTCCTTACGGAAAGTAGAAGTGACAATTGTGTCCTTGTTAATAGATAGATCAATACCCAAGAACGTAATATGAGAACCGTGAACAGTGCTCGTGAACTGTAAACCATAATCATTAGAATTAAGAAACGTGAGAAAAGATATAGTGGATTGTAAATCCCATCCCAAATAAAGAACAGGTCATCGATGTAGCGACCATATAGTACCAGGTTCACCCCGAATGGGCCCCCCCAAATAAGGGACTCCTCCAAACAACCCATATATAAATTAGCAAAACTCGGGGCGAACCTGGCACCCATCGCCACACCGAGGACCTGTAAATAAAACAAACCATCAAAGGTGAAATAATTATGAGATAATATAAATTTAATAGCATCAATTATGAATTGACGCAGTGAGTCGTCCATAGAATTATCTGTTTTTAAATAATATTCGACAGCCAATACTCCTAAACCATGCGGTTTGTTACTATACAGGGACTCCACATCGCAAGTAAGAAACATATAGTTGCTTTTCCAACTTACGTTCTTAATCATGTTTAAAAATTGAGTGGAGTCCCTAATATATGATTTAAGAGTAGAGACGTGGGGTTGAAGAAATGAATCAATGAAAGCGGACAAATTAGAAGTGAGGGACCCAACACCAGAAATAATAGGACGCCCAGGAGGTGATAAAAGTGATTTGTGAATTTTAGGAAGGTGGTAATATGTGTGGATAATAGGAAATTTATTAAATAAAAAAGCATATTCGGTCTTGGATATTGTCCCATCCTTCAACGCAGAATCCAAAAGTATCTTAATTTCCCACTGAAATTTCATGGTAGGATTCTCACTCAATGTTGTATAGAATCGGTTATTTTTTAATTGTCTATGTGCTTCAATGACATAATCACTGCGATCTTGTATTACTGTACCCCCTCCCTTGTCTGCTGCCTTAATGATAATACTATCATCTTTCATAAGATTCTTTAAGGCAGTTCTTTCCCGTGGATGTAAATTATCTTGCTTCTTTGAAACCAATTTTGGAGCATTACAGAGTGTTTGAATATCTTTTAACATAAGATCATAAAAGGCTTGAATATTACCACTCATGTGTTGGAGGGGATAAAATTCCGATTTATTCCGGAACTTTATCTCTCTCTCGTTTCCTCTATCAACATTATAGATTTTAATTAAGGGACCCACGTTGGAGCTTTCTTTTTCCAATTCTATTAACATATTCAGCCCCACCTCATCACTTGAGTCCAATACAATGGGTGTACCTATTTCTTTACGCTTTTTTAGATCCTTCTGAATAAAGTATCTTTTCCTACACAGATCCCTGGTGTAACGGTTTAGTTCAATAAATAATCCAAACATGTCTGGTTTCTGTGCAGGGGCGAATTTAAGGCCTTTTGCTATAATAGCTTTTTCACTCTCTGTGAGTACCCGCGAAGATAGATTAAACAGGCCTTTTTGTCTCAAGAATTTCTTGCATTCTTGGACGCATTTTCTTCTGCCGCCTCTTCTTCCTCTAATTCTAACTCTTTTCTCTTTGGAGAGTCCTGTTGTAATGCACTGAATCTATTTTTTTGTTTCCATATGGGATAAACATCTTAATCTAAAAAATTATTGGAATTACCTCTCTTAGTATTCAATTGTACCTTAGATCTTGCTCCCTGTGTATTGCTTTGAAACTGTTTAGTGGGGCTTAACCTCTGTTCTACAGGAGTTTTCCTCACTGGGGAACTCCTTTTGGAGATGTTTTGATTCTTATTTTTAGAGGATTGTTGCCATTGTGAATCCATATTTGATTTATTCACAAGGTTATAATCCTCCCCATAACGTGGTTGTCTTTTTTGATCCTGATGCCTATTATTGGATCTAGGTCTATGAATAGACCGAGATCCATATGAATGATCCCTAGATCTCAATATCTCCCTCCTAAAGGATCTATTATAGGTCCTTACTTGACCCTGTTTGTAATCAAACTGATCCCTCTGAAATTTCTTATTTTTAGTCGCAATCAAGGTCTATTCAAATTCTTCAATATTACTGTTAATAATATAATCATGATTCCTAAAATCCGATCTCACCTCGAAAGGTTCAAGCAGCTTTTGAATGTTACCCACTTATATAGCTGTGGATTTAACTTTTTCCTCTCGGTGTGAGATCAGCAAATCAATCAAAGCAAAAGAGCACTCATCTAAGGTATCGTTCCATTTTTGCGTAAGAACATCATCATCATCCTTAATAGAGCATGATTTGAAAATTCTTAAACCTCTCGGTATCATCCTCTCATTTTTATATTTACTTAATAACATTTTATCCAACCAATGTCTAGTCTCAGTTTTTAGCAAAATCTCTAATTTACCAAACAGCTTGTGCATATCCAAAGGATTAGCATCAGCTGCCACATTCATAGTTTTGCTGAAAATTAAATTACGTCTTGTATTCATATCGCTAATATCTCTCCGTGATGCCATGCTGAAGCTGCCTGAGTATATACAGAAAACAACAATATACCAACTAATTGATGTTACTATTCAAGCAAAATCAATACAGGCGCTATAATGATTTAAGAACAATAAATGTGTTCACACTAATAAATTAGTAAATAAACTGCAGCTCCCATATAAGGTGTCTGCAACACCTAAAAACACAGTGTATTTTATGATATAATTATAATTATAACTATATAAGAGAGCGCAAGGTGCTGAATGGATAAATACAATTTATTAAAATGTTTAAAAAATAATACATACAATCAATAAACAAGAAAATAGCTGATTAAGGAGCATATGATCGACTGACCATCCCTAGTAATTAATAAGAATGTCCCATCTTTTGTGAAGCATGGAGTATCCAATTGATATTAGTGGAACTAATACAGAGTATTAATGAAGAGACGTTTCACTTCAAACTCTGTTTAGAGAACAAAGTCCACCGTGGATTAAAATGCCTCCATATGAGTTGTACTGGAAAAGGTATGTTTTAAAGGGAAATTAGACGCCACCCTTAATGAGATTGATATTGTTATCTCCAAGCCGACGTACTGCTTCACTTTTCAACCCCCACACATAACACTAAAAGCTCACCGCAGATGTTAGTGATGAACAGAAGCCATGTCCTGTAGCAGTCAGGAGGCCAGACAATGCGGGAGCAGCGGTGTGGAGACGATGGCAGGTATCAGATGTCCGTAACACAGCAAGTGTGGAGACGATGGCAGGTCTCAGGTGTCTGCAGCACCGCAGGTGTATTAATGGAAACAAGCCGTATCCTGTAGCACTCAAGAGGACAGGCGATGCGGGAGTAGCAGTGTGGAGACGATGACAGGTCTCAAGTGTGGTAATGAGCGGACGTTGGCAGGTCCCGGGGGGGAAGCAGATGCGGCTGTTGGTGGCAGAGATGGTCGACAATCAGCCCAGTAACAATTGTAGAGATGGTCAGGACATAAAGTTGTAGCTCCAGCCCTAATTAACGCGTTTCTCCGACTTAAGGGCAGTCGGTTTCATCAGAATAAGTTCCTGTGCTTTGGAAATAGCTGATATTTAAAGGGATCATTGTCCAATGAAAATGCCTCCTAAGCACTAACTTTCTATTAAAAGCACCTGAATCAATTAATACCAGTGTGAACCTAGTGATACATATAATCCAATATACAGACCACAGCCATTGTACTTTCAAATATATGGCAAAACCATTAACATTCATTAAATAACATCTTACAATTTCTAGCTAAACAAATATAACTGTCTAATAATTAATAAGTAATTAGTTAATTAAATAAAATAAAATCTAGCAGGCAGCACGGAGAGATAAATAGCATACATAATTCTTATCAAAACAATCAGCCCGGCACTCCCACAAAAATAGCAACATGCCCCGGTGCCCTCAGTAATGCAATTACATAAAACAGAAAAAACTGCGGCACTCGGGGACTGGTGAAAAAGTGAATGTATTAGGCAATACATATCATCCATCGACGTTTCGGGGATTTTAACCCCTTTCTCAAGATGTACCAGTTTGTAACATTTTATCCAACCAATGTCTAGTCTCAGTTTTTAGCAAAATCTCTAATTTACCAAACAGCTGGTGCATATCCAAAGGATTAGCATCAGCTGCCACATTCATAGTTTTGCTGAAAATTAAATTACGTCTTGTATTCCTATCGCTAATATCTCTCCGTGATGCCATGCTGAAGCTGCCTGAGTATATACAGAAAACAACAATATACCAACTAATTGATGTTACTATTCAAGCAAAATCAATACAGGTGCTATAATGATTTAAGAACAATAAATGTGTTCACACTAATAAATTAGTAAATAAACAGCAGCTCCCATATAAGGTGTCTGCAACACCTAAAAACACAGTGTATTTTATGATATAATTATAATTATAACTATATAAGAGAGCGCAAGGTGCTGAATGGATAAATACAATTTATTAAATTGTTTAAAAAATAATACATACACTCAATAAACAAGAAAATAGCTGATTAAGGAGCATATGGTCGACTGACCATCCCTAGTAATTAATAAGAATGTCCCATCTTTTGTGAAGCATGGAGTATCCAATTGATATTAGTGGAACTAATACAGAGTATTAATGAAGAGACGTCTCACTTCAAACTCTGTTTAGAGAACAAAGTCCACCGTGGATTAAAATGCCTCCGTATGAGTTGTACTGGAAAAGGTATGTTTTAAAGGGAAATTAGACGCCACCCTTAATGAGATTGATATTGTTATCTCCAAGCTGACATACTGCTTCACTTTTCAACACCCACACATAACACTAAAAGCTCACCGCAGATGTTAGTGATGAACAGAAGCCGTGTCCTGTAGCAGTCAGGAGGCTAGACAATGCGGGAGCAGCGGTGTGGAGACGATGGCAGGTCTCAGATGTCCGTAACACCGCAAGTGTGGAGACGATGGCAGGTCTCAGGTGTCTGCAGCACCGCAGGTGTATTAATGGAAACAAGCCGTATCCTGTAGCACTCAGGAGGCCTGGCGATGCGGGAGTAGCAGTGTGGAGATGATGACAGGTCTCAAGTGTGGTAATGAGCGGACGTTGGCAGGTCCCGGGGGGGAAGCAGACGCGGCTGTTGGTGGCGGAGATGGTTGACAATCAGCCCAGTAACAATTGTAGAGATGGTCAGGACATAAAGTTGTAGCTCCAGCCCTAATTAACGCGTTTCTCCGACTTAAGGGCAGTCGGTTTCATCAGAATAAGTTCCTGTGCTTTGGAAATAGCTGATATTTAAATGGATCATTGTCCAATGAAAATGCCTCCTAAGCACTTACTTTCTATTAAAAGCACCTGAATCAATTAATACCAGTGTGAACCTAGTGATACATATAATCCAATATACAGACCACAGCCATTGTACTTTCAAATACATGGCAAAACCATTAACATTCATTAAATAACATCTTACAATTTCTAGCTAAACAAATATAACTGTCTAATAATTAATAAGTAATTAGTTAATGAAATAAAATAAAATAAAATCTAGCAGGCAGCACGGAGAGATAAATAGCATGCATAATTCTTATATATTAGTGAAATATACCTATTAGTAACACTGGTTGGTGAAAGTCCCTGTGGCTCACCACACCAATCCCCCGAGCCCACAACCGCACAGACCCGGGCTCAAATACCACCACAAAGACACTTGCAATTAATCATTATTATTTTGTTCTATAATTTTATTATTATTATTATTATTATTATTAACAAAAAATGAATAAAAATATAGAACCCAAGTTCGATTAAATTAATTAAATTAACCCCCTTAGAGAGTCATAATCCATTGTCCATTACAATTCAGAAAGGACAGATGAGAAGGATGTTTTATAAAAATGATGATGCATAGCACCTTTAAATGGATATATATATACATAACATTTGCTTAATATAATGTCCATCACATTGGTACAGCTCACAATGCAGTTATATTTGAAACCTTGAAAATTGACTAGTATTCATCCTATGGCTCCCACTCATAAATTGAGGGAAATCATTAGTATAGATACGGCCAATAACAACCACTTCATCATGTTTATATATTGAATCCCTTAAATCAGATGTTATTCATTTCGATACAGTCATTTAGACCATCTGGAAAGAGAGTACCAAGCGTATGTATCCAAAAGGCCTCTCGCTTACATATGCGATTATATCTATCGCCTCCCCTAGTAGTAGGTTCAATATGTTCTATACCCTGTATATTTATACATTTAACGTCTCCATCATGATTATCTAAAATATGTCTAACTAGACTGTGTTGACTAATGCCTCTTTTAATATTGTTCTTATGTTCCAAAAACCTAATATGTAACAAACGTATTGTCCGACCCACATATTGTACCCCACAGATACAGCTTATAGCATAAACAACATAATCCGTTCTACAATCAATGCTGCCCTGTATCTCAAATTGTGTGCCATAAGTATGTGAATAAACTTTCGTAGTCTTATCCATAATGAATAAGCAAGTATCACACCTCAGTTTCTTACATTTATAGCACCCGTGAGGCCTTTTTGATCTCTGTAGCCACATATTCTTACTAGCTATTGAATTAGTGTCCAAGGTTTTGAAATGACTAGGGGCAAGATACGTTTGTAAGTTTGCAGCTCTTTTGAATGTTATACACGGTTTCTTATCTAATATAGTGGATAAAATTCTATCTGTTTTCAACACAGAATAATTTTTATTTATAATGGTTTGAAGTTCTTTTGACCCTGTATTAAATCTTGTAATAAATCTGGGCTGTTGTAAATCAACCTTAGGGAGGTGATCTTCCCCCGATTTGGTACTAATAAGGAATCTCTATCCCTCAAACGTGTCTCCAATAAGGCATCCTCCATTAATTTATCCGGATATCCCCGGTCTTTAAATGCAGAAGTAAGCGCTGAGGCTTGACTCTCAAACTGTACTGACTGGGAACAATTACGGCGAATTCTGAGATATTGGCTTTTAGGGATGTTATTGAGCCAAGGGCGAAAAATGGCAGCTTCCATAATTTAAAAAATTATTAGTATCTACCTCCTTACGGAAAGTAGAAGTGACAATTGTGTCCTCGTTAATAGATAGATCAATATCCAAGAACGTAATATGTGAATCGTGAACAGTGCTCGTGAACTGTAAACCATAATCATTAGAATTAAGAAATGTGAGAAAAGATATAGTGGATTGTAAATCCCCATCCCAAATAAAGAACAGGTCATCGATGTAGCGACCATATAGTACCAGGTTCGCCCCGAAAATGTACACAGACCTCAGAAAAAGAGTCACCAGTGTCCTAAAAAATGCAGTTGTACCCAATGTCCACTTAACCACGGACATGTGGACAAGTGGAGCAGGGCAGACTCAGGACTATATTCCTGTGACAGCCCACTGGGCAGATGTATCACCTCCCACAGCAAGAACAGCAGCGGCGGCACCAGTAGCAGCATCTCGCAAACGCCAACTCGTTCCTAGGCAGGCTACGCTTTGCATCACCGCTTTCCATAAGAGGCACACAGCTGACAACCTCTTACGGAAACTGAGGAACATCATCGCAGAATGGCTTACCCCAATTGGACTCTCCTGGGGATTTGTGACATCGGACAACGCCAGCAATATTGTGCGTGCATTACATGTGGGCAAATTACAGCACGTCCCATGTTTTGCACATACATTGAATTTGGTGGTGCAGAATTATTTAAAAAACGACAGGGGCGTGCAAGAGATGCTGTTGGTGGCCCGAAGAATTGCGGGCCACTTTCGGCATTCAGCCACCGCATGCCGAAGACTGGAGCACCACCAAACACTCCTGAACCTGCCCTGCCATCATCTAAAGCAAGAGGTGGTAACGAGGTGGAATTCAACCCTCTATATGCTTCAGAGGATGGAGGAGCAGCAAAAGGCCATTCAAGCCTATACATCTGCTCACGATATAGGCAAAGGAGGGGGAATGCACCTGACTCAAGCGCAGTGGAGAATGATTTCAACGTTGTGCAAGGTCCTGCAACCCTTTGAACTTGCCACACGTGAAGTCAGTTCAGACACTGCCAGCCTGAGTCAGGTCATTCCCCTCATCAGGCTTTTGCAGAAGAAGCTGGAGACATTGAAGGAGGAGCTAAAACAGAGCGATTCTGCTAGGCATGTGGGACTTGTGGATGGAGCCCTTAATTCGCTTAACCAGGATTCACGGGTGGTCAATCTGTTGAAATCAGAGCACTACATTTTGGCCACCGTGCTCGATCCTAGATTTAAAACCTACATTGTATCTCTCTTTCCGACAGACACAAGTCTGCAGAGGTTCAAAGACCTGCTGGTGAGAAAATTGTCAAGTCAAGCGGAACGTGACCCGTCAACAGCTCCTCCTTCACATTCTCCCGCAACTGGGGGTGCGAGGAAAAGGCTAAGAATTCCGAGCCCACCCGCTGGCGGTGATGCAGGGCAGTCTGGAGCGAGTGCTGACATCTGGTCCGGACTGAAGGACCTGCCAACGATTACTGACATGTCGTCTACTGTCACTGCATATGATTCTGTCACCATTGAAAGAATGGTGGAGGATTATATGAGTGACCATCCAAGCAGGTACGTCAGACAGTCCGTACGTATACTGGCAGGAAAAAGAGGCAATTTGGAGGCCCTTGCAGAAACTGGCTTTATTTTACCTAAGTTGCCCCCCCCTCCAGTGTGTACTCCGAAAGAGTGTTTAGTGCAGCCGCTCATCTTGTCAGCAATCGGCGTACGAGGTTACTTCAAGAAAATGTGGAGAAGATGATGTTCATCAAAATGAATTATAATCAATTCCTCCGTGGAGACATTCACCAGCAATTGCCTCCAGACAGTACACAGGGACCTGAGATGGTGGATTCCAGTGGGGACGAATGAATAATCTGTGAGGAGGGGGATGTACACAGTGAAAGGGGTGAGGAATCGGAGGATGATGATGAGGTGGACATCTTGCCTCTGTAGAGCCAGTTTGTGCAAGGAGAGATTGATTGCTTCTTTTTTAGTGGGGGCCCAAACCAACCAGTCATTTCAATCACAGTCGTGTGGCAGACCCTGTCGCTGAAATGATGGGTTCGTTAAAGTGTGCATGTCCTGTTTATACAACATAAGGGTGGGTGGGAGGGCCCAAGGACAATTCCATCTTGCACCTCTTTTTTCTTTCATTTTTCTTTGCATCATGTGCTGTTTGGGGGCAATTTTTTTGAAGTGCCATCCTGCCTGACACTGCAGTGCCACTCCTAGATGGGCCAGGTGTTTGTGTCGGCCACTTGTGTCGCTTAGCTTAGTCACACAGCGACTTTGGAGCGCCTCTTTTTTTATTTGCATCATGTGCTGTTTGGGGACAATGTTATTGAAGTGCCATCCTGCCTGACACTGCAGTGCCACTCCTAGATGGGCCAGGTGTTTGTGTCGGCCACTTGTGTCGCTTAGCTTAGTCACACAGCAATCTTGGTGCGCCTCTTTTTTCTTTGCATCATGTGCTGTTTGGGGACAATTTTTTTGAAGTGCCATCCTGCCTGACACTGCAGTGCCACTCCTAGATGGGCCAGGTGTTTGTGTCGGCCACTTGTGTCGCTTAGCTTAGTCACACAGCGACCTTGGTGCGCCTCTTTTTTTCTTTGCATCATGTGCTGTTTGGGGACAATTTTTTGGAAGTGCCATCCTGTCTGACACTGCAGTGCCACTCCTAGATGGGCCAGGTGTTTGTGTTGGCCACTTGTGTCGCTTAGCTTAGTCACACAGCGACCTTGGTGCGCCTCTTTTTTTCTTTGCATCATGTGTTGTTTGGGGACAATTTTTTTGAAGTGCCATCCTGCCTGACACTGCAGTGCCACTCCTGGATGGGCCAGGTGTTTGTGTTGGCCACTTGTGTCGCTTAGCTTAGCCATCCAGCGACCTCGGTGCAAATTTTAGGACTAAAAATAATATTGTGAGGTGTGAGGTGTTCAGAATAGACTGAAAATGAGTGGAAATTATGGTTATTCATGTTAATAATACTATGGGATCAAAATGACCCCCAAATTCTATGATTTAAGCTGTTTTTAAGGGTTTTTTGTAAAAAAACACCCGAATCCAAAACACACCCGAATCCGACAAAAAAATTTCAGGGAGGTTTTGCCAAAATGCGTCCGAATCCAAAACACGGCCGCGGACCCGAATCCAAAACCAAAACACAAAACCCGAAAATTTCCGGTGCACATCACTATTCAGAACCCATGAGAATCCGACAGCGGGATGATGACGTTTTGCCTCGTTCTGGTTTCCGAGTCTGGCAGGAAGTCCCGAGTCAGACTATGATCCAGGCTCGGGACGTGATGCCAAGTAGGGTTAGGTTCTCGGGAACCGAACCTGCTCATCCCTAATATGTATATATATATATATATATACACACACACAAGCATGAAAACAATAGGAAAACTAGTAATCAGCTGGGATTTAAACTACCCTCATTCATCCCAAAGAAACCAAGCATGACCCCCTGGTCTCATATCAGCGGTTTGTATCCAATACAGTTAGCTACCAGCGTGAACAATTTTTTTTGAACTTGTGTGGTACTTTTTATACTTGTATACATGTAGTGTTGACTTTTATACATGTAGTGCATCATGTCATTAACAAGTGCCTCCACTTTATCAAGTATGGGAGTTCTGCTGCCATTCATGTAGAAATAACAACTTTCAGCTAATATCATCAAAGAAAAATCACCCTTGTACAATATTAAGCACACTGGGGCATATGTATTAAGCCTGGAGAAGAGGTAAAGAAATGATAAAGAAGTGATAAGTGCAAGGTGATAACGCACAAGCCAATCCGCTCCTAACTGTCATTTTTCAAATACTGTACGTAATGATTGGCTGGTGTGTTATCACCTTGCTCTTATCACTGCATTATCACTTCTTTATCCCTTCTCCAGGTTAATACTTCTGCCCCACTGTACCTTTTTCAAAGGAAATACCATATAAACAGACTCTGAGGTGACAGGAGGGTAGTGCTGGCAGCACATCTGAGATATAATGCGCCCAATAATTGGATATGATAGGTGCCCTGTGACTACAAATTTTACACAGGATTTCAAGAGAAGAGTACATTTTATGTAAGGCATACCTTACACAAGAAGTGACATCACATCCAACATAATAGACCATTCCGCCTCTGAAAGCAATCTGAGGTCGGGGTCTAGGCTAGCTTTAAGATTAAATGAATTTGTAAATGGAATCAAAGGATTAAAAAAAAGTACACACAATGGCAGATACATCCTTAAGAGCATGCCTTTATTAGAGAGAAAATTTGGGAATGACACTTCATTTTCAATTGTTAAACACTTTGAGAAATCCAGCATAGTATATAGAACGCTATCTGTAAATCTCATAATAAAAATAAACACCACATCCATCAAATTTGATTGTCTCTTTTATACACAGTATATCACGGGTTTTGGAGTTCACTGCGCAGCAGACTGGCTCTGTTGTCTTGCAACATTTTTGCTAGCTCCCGTGACATCATGCTACTTTACTTCTGGGTGCTCTCACATGAGGATTGCTCTTTCATGACGTTTCTCAGGAGGTAAATTCACATGCTTCTTTGCTTGCTTATGCTGAGATACAGTAAGTACCCTTTTTGATCCTGAGGAAAGGGAGCTCTAGTTCCCCTGAAACAATGACCTTTTGGATGGTGTACTGTATATGGGCATGTATAAATGCTACAGATTGTGTTGATTGTGTAAAATACATTCACTCCAGTGAATATCAGATGAGAAACTTTTTATTATTTTCTTTCAGAAATTAATAAATTATAATAATCTTTTAAACTTGCCTTTTAAATGATTACCAATGCTGTTTATGCACTTTAAAAAAATGAATGGCTAGTAGTAGGTGAAACTCACTGCCAGGAGATGGTGGAACTCATGGTAATCTTTAAATGACATACTAAACTTAATTCTCCCAGAACAGGAACTGATGACACATCCTAAACCCACATGTGAGCTCCTTCCTAATCTAGTTTGCTATAAATATCCTGCAATGTCCCTAATCACCATCCCCTTGATGAAGTTCAATACAAAGGATGAAATGCTTTGGACTGGGTCTGACTGCTTACCTCCTACCTCCCTAACAGACAGATAAGCTCATTGATTTTTAATTCTTGTATGTGTGTTACCTGCCTTTGCTGTTGACTTGTTTTAATTAAAGGCAATATGTTACTTGAAAAAACTTGCTTTTAAATAATTATTGTGGGACTAAAATTGTTCCTATTTAAAAGCAGTTGCTTTCATATATTTTTTTTTTTGTACACACTATGGCTAATTTTCCTTCTTTTTTATTACATATCCATACCTTATGGTCAGATGATCAAAGACAAACAGAGGTAGATAAGTCATTGGATTTATTTACTGTACTTTTTCATGGGGGGGATCTACTCACCCACATTTCTTTCTCATTTTTTTTACTCTGTTAGGCGTTCTTTTTCAATTAATTTGTTTCATACACACACAGAAACACACACACACACCACACATATATAAATATATACTGTATATATATATATATATATATATATATAATTATTATTATTTTTTCTGTGGAGATCAAGTTAGGAATGCCATCTCCTGATGTATATGGGCACTTGCGAACACACACAAGCCAGGAAACAGCACACCTGTCAAGGGTTTTCATGAAACCTAGCCATAGCTAGTTTTATTGTGCAGTGACAAAAAACCCATACAAATAAATCCTAGCCCATCTGGGCATTAACTAAACAAATTGCTTCCTTCTCTCAAAAGATGGTATGACCTAATGATCCTACCACAAACATAGACATAGGCACAGTACTCACTGTTGGTAAATTAAGGTGTCTCATAACAAGCCTGCTGTCTGTTCTGCCAGGAAGTGAGACCCTGAATAAAGCCCTGACAGACCTTTATTGGCCTCCACAGGTGAAAGCACTATTTAGCCTGATTTCAGGCTAAAGACACAAAATGGGCCTAATGGATGGATCCCACGATCATAATACCGGCACCTACATCCCGCCCCCTCAATATCCCGATGGTCGGCATGCCGACCAACAGGGACTATTCCCACTCATGGGTGTCCACGACATCCATAGAGTGGGAATAGAACCTGAGGCAAGTGCAGATCACCACTGAACCTGCAAGGGGCTTCATTGCGCTTACCCTCCACCCGCCGGGCATCTAATTGCTGGGATCCTGCCATCGGTACTGTGACCGGCGGTCTCCTGACTGCCAGGCACACATACCCGACCGTTGCAATCACAGTCTTTTCCCTGGGGTTTTAAATTATATAGGTCAGAAAACTGGGACAAATATATCTCCCATGTAAAACCTTACCAATTCCTTCATCACATACGCCCCCTCGTTTCAACCTGTGGGGCAATCAAAAAACATGAGGCAAAGCATCTACTTTGGTGAGTTGGCTTCCTGGCCTTTCCTCTACTGAAAATGTAAAGTTTCTCAATTCCAAGAACCACCTTTTTATTCTCCCATTGATTTCTTTATTCTCAGACATCCATCTTAAAAAGGGCATGAATAGTGATCAATCTGAATTTTCTTCCCAGCAAGTAATAACCGAGAGTTTCTAATGTCCGCATGATTGCCAATGCTTCTTTCTTGACAGTGTTATAGTTTCTCATATGTATATTTAACTTTCTGCTTAGGGAGGGTGTGATGCCTAAAGTGAGTGACACCAATCTGTGGGCTCCTCCTCTGTGGGCTCCTCCTCAGGAGAGTGAAGAGTGAAGCAGCCCTTCACTCTCTTTGTTCTGGACCGCACCTATCCTTACATCAGTTTTAGAGATGAGCGGATTCGGGTCTCAGAGAACCGAACCCTACCAAACTTCACATCTCAAGGCCGGATCCGAGTCCGGCTCGGGTTTTCGCACCTGACTCGGAAACCAGAACGAGACAAAACGTCATCATCCCACTGTTGGATTCCTGCTGGGATTTGATACCATATAAGGAGCCGCGCGTCGCTGCCATTTTCACTCCAGTCCTGGAGAGTGTAGAGAGAGGACGTGACTCCGTACTCAGTGTCTGTGCTCGCGGGAAAGTGGGGTGGCGATTATAGTACTGTCTTGTGCTCAGAGGCGTCACCGGGTGTGGAGACACCCGGTGCGCACCCTTCATATGCAAGCGTGCCGGAGGCACGCTCATGACAAAAAAGGGGGCATGGCTGTAAATAAAGGGGGCGTGGACTTGCAGGTCATCACTCTGGGGGGCGTGCCCAGCATCTACGGAGATGCTGGGCCTTACTGGGCTGGCCACGGAAACTGTCTGCAGCGCTGTCGGCTCCTCTTCTATGACAGGAGCCAGGTGCTGTAGCAGAATTTCACACTGCAGCATCTGGCTACTGTCACTGAGAAGGAGCCCACAGATTGGTGTCACTCCCTTTTAGGCGTCACACCCGAGTGCGGGCCGCACCCCCCATACACCAGCCTTGTGACGCCACTGCTTGTGCTACTCAGTCCAGTGTAGTGTCTAAGCTGCATAAGTCAGTCCAGTGATCAGTCACAGTGGTGGTGTCCTCTGCTGCCATATGTCCAGTGCTGCTGTATAATAAGTCCCTTACAGTGTCGCTGTGTTGTCCTGCATCAGACCAGTGGTAGTGTCCTGTGCTGTATATTATTGACTCCAAATAAAGGGGTTATTAACATTTATTCCAAATATTATTTTTACAGGGTTTGCCATGTGTGGTGTAGGGGTACGCTCTCCTGTGCCGCATATTGGGGGTCATTCCGAGTTGTTCGCTAGCTGCTTTCGGTCTCAGCGCGGCGATTAGGTGAAAAGCGGCATTTCTGTGCATAAATATGGTGCGCAGTGCGCACGCGCGACGTACTTTCACACAAAACTATGCAGTTTCACACAAGGTCTAGCAACGCTTTTCAGTCGCTCTGCTGATCGTGAATTATTGACAGGAAGTGGGTGTTTCTGGGTGGTAACTGACCATTTTCCGGGAGTGTGCTAAAAAACGCAGGCATGTCAGGTAAAAACGCAGGCATGCCTGGGGAAGCGGGGGAGTGGCTGGTCGAACGCAGGGCATGTTTGTGACGTCAAAACAGGAACTAAATAGTCTGAAGTGATCGCAAGGTAGGAGTAGGTCTGCAGCTACTCAGAAACTGCGTGGAAAAATGTCAGCACTGTTCTGCTAACCTTTCGTTCGCACTTCTGCTAAGCTAAGATACACTCCCAGAGAGAGGTGGCTTAGCGTTTGCACTGCTGCTAAAAGCAGCTAGCGAGCAATCAACTCGGAATGAGGGCCATTGTGTTATATAACTCCAGAAAAATAACGGAGAACAAAAATTTGGAGGATAATATAGGGAAAGATCAAGAACCACTTCCTCCTAGTGCTGAAGTTGCTGCCACTAGTCATGACATAGACGATGAAATGTCATCAACGTCGTCTGCCAAGGCCAATGCCCAATGTCATAGTAGAGGGCATATCAAATCCAAAAAGCAAAAGTTCAGTAAAATGACCCCGAAAAAATTAATTTAAATGGTCTGAGGAGAAACGTAAACTTGCCAATATGCCATTTATGACATGGAGTGGCAAGGAACGACTAAGGCCCTGGCCTATGTTCATGACTAGTGGTTCAGCTTCACATGACGATGGAAACCCTCATCCTCCCGGGTGTGTTATTTAAGGTCGACAGTAAGTAGGTCGACAGTGTTTGGGTCAACCACTATTGGTTGACAGTAAGTAAGTAAACAGGGATGCTAGGTCGACAGGGTCTTTAGGTCGACATGTTCTAGGTCAACATGAGTTTTTGCTGATTTTTTTGTGTCGTTTTCACCATACAGTGACTGAAAACCCCAATTAGTGCACTTTGTCCCCCACTGTGTCCCCTTCATGGCTCGCTTTGCTCGCCATGCTTCGGCAAGATGCCTCGCTTCGCTACCGCTGAACTCAGCACAGGTTACAATTCCCACGTGTATCGTAAAGTATGAAAAAGTAAAAATAAAAATAAAAATGAAAAACTCATGTCGACCTTTTGACCTGTCGACCTAAAACATGTCAACCTAAAGACCCTGTCAACCTAGAATCCTTGTCAACCTACTTACTGTCGACTATTAGTGGTCGACCAAAACATTGTCGACCTACTTACTGTCGACCTAAAGACCGGATCCCCATTCTCCCGCTAGAAAAATGATGAGTTAAGCTGGCAAAAGCACAGCAAAGAACTGTGCGTTCTAAGATGGTATCACAAATCCCCAAGGAGAGTCCAAGTATGTCGGGGGTTGCGATGCCTGACCTTCCCAACTCTGGACCTGAAGAGGTGGCTCCTTCCACCATTTGCATGCCTTCTGCTAGTGCTGGAAGGAGCACCCACAGTCCAGTTCCTGATATTCACATTGAAGATGTCACTGTTGAAGTACACCAGGATGAGGATATGGGTGTTGCTGGTGCTGAGGAGGAAGATGAGGAAGAGGATTCTGATGGTGATGTGGTTTGTTTAAATGAGTCACCGGGGGAGACACCTGTTGTCCGTGGGATGAATAAGCCCATTGTGATGCCTGGGCAAAACACCAGAAAAGCCACCTCTTCAGTGTGGAATTATTTCTTCACAAATCAGGACAACAGGTGTCAAGCTGTGTGTTGCCTCTGTCATTCTGTAATAAGTAGGGGTAAGGACGTTAACCACCTAGGAACATCCTCCCTTATACATCACCTGCTGCAAATTCATCAGAAGTCAGTGTCAAGATGTGAAACTTTGGGTAAGAGCATAAGCAGTCAGCTGACACCTAAATCCCTTCTTCCTCTTGTACCCAAGCTCCTGCACGCAACACCACCAACTCCCTCAACGTCAACTTCCTCCTCAGGAACGTCAGTAGTCCTGCAGGCCATGTCACTGGCAAGACTGAGGAGTCCCCTCCTAACCGGGATTCCTCCGGAGGATCCTTGAGTGGTATGTCTACTGCTGCTGTTGCTGCCACTGCATTTGTTGCTACTGGGAGTTGATCGTCATCCCAGAGGGGAAGTTGGAAGACCACTTGTACTACTTCAACTAAGCAAATGACTGTCCAACAGTCCTTTGTGAGGAAGATGAAATATGACAGCAGTCATACTGTTGCAAAGTGGATAACTGAGGCCTTGACAGCTATGTTGGTGTTAGACGAGCATCCGGTGTCCGCCATTAGTTCAGTGGGACTTAGAGAATTGTTTGAGTTAGTGTGTACACGGTACCAATTCCATCTATGTTTCACTTCACTAGGCAGGCGATACCGAGAATGTACAGAGACGTCAGAAAAATTGTCCTCAGTGTCCTAAAAATGCAGTTGTACCCACTGTCCACTTAACAATGGACATGTGGACAAGTGGAACAGGGCAGACTCAGGACTATATGACTCTGACTGCCCAATGCGTAGATATAGTGCCTCCCGCAGAAACAACACCAGCGGCACCAGTAGCAGCATCTCACAAACGCCAACTCATTCCTAGGCAGGCTACGCTATGTATCACCACTTTCTGTAAGAGGCACACCGCTGACAACCTCTTACGGAAACTGCGGGACATCATCGCACAATGGCTAACCCCAATTAGACTCTCCTGGGGATTTGTGATATCGGATAATGCCACCAATATTGTGCGTGCATTACATCTGGGCAAATTCCTGCACGTTCCATGTTTTGCACATACAATAAATTTGGTGGTGCAAAATTTTTTGAAAAATGACGGGCTTGCAGGAAATGCTGTCAGTGACCCGAAAAATTGTGTGCCACTTTCGACATTCATCCACCGTGTGCCGAAGACTGAAGTGCCAGCAAACACTCCTGAACCTGCCCTGCCATCACCTGAAGCAAGAGGTGGTAATGACGTGGAAATCAAAACGTATATTCTTCAGAGGATGGAGGAGCAGCAAAAGGCCATTCAAGCCTATACATGCACCTACGATATAGGCAAAGGAGAGGGAATGCACCTGACTCAAGTGCAGTGGAGAATGATTTCCATCTTGTACAAGGTTCTCCAACCCTTCGAACTTGCCACACGTGAAGTCAGTTCAGACACTGCCAGTTTGAGTCAGGTCATTCCCCTCATCAGGCTTTTGCAGAAGCAGCTGGAGAAATTGAAGGAGGAGATAATGCGTAGCTATTCCGCAAAGTATGTGGGACTTGTGGATGGAGCCCTTCATTCACTTTGCCCGGATTCAAGGGTTGTCAATCTGTTGAAATCAGAGCACTACATTTTGGCCACCATGCTCGATCCTAGGTTTAAAGCCTACGTTGTATCTCTCTTTCCAGCAAGACACAAGTCTGCAGAGGTTCAAAGACCTGCTGGAGAGAAAATTGTCAACTCAAGAGGAACGTGACATGTCATCAGCTCTTCCTTCATTTTCTCCCACAACTGAGGCTGCGAGGAAAAGGATAACATTTCCTAGCCCACACGCTGGCGGTGATGCAGGGCAGTCAAGAGCAAGTGCTAACATCTGGTCTGGACTGAAGTACCTGCCAAGGATTACTGACATGTCTACTGTCACTGCATATGATTTTCTCACCATTGAAAGAATGGTGGAGGATTATATGAGTGACAGCATCCAAGTAGGCATGTCAGACAGTCCGTATGTATACTGGCAGGAAAAAGAGGCAATTTGGATGACCTTGCACAAACTGGATTTATTTTACCTAGGTATCCCCCTCCTCCAGTGTGTACTCCGAAAGAGTGTTTAGTGCAGCCGGTAACCTTATCAGTGATCGGCGTAGGAGGTTAATTCCACATAATGTGGAGAAGATGATGTTCATCAAAATGAATTATAAATTCCTCCTGGAAGACCTTGACCATCAATTTCCTCTGGAAAGTACACAGGGACCTGTGATGGTGGATTCCAGTGGGGACAAATTAATACTCCGTGAGCAGGAGGATGTACACACGAAAGAGGTGAGGAATCAGAGGATGAGGATGATGTCGACATCTTGCCTCTCTAGAGCCAGTTTGTGCAAGGAGAGATTGATTGCTTTTTTTTTTTTTTGTGGGTGCCCAAACAAACCAGTCATTTCAGCCACAGTCATGTTTTAAACCCTGTTGCTGAAATGATTGGTCTGTTAAAGTGTGCATGTCCTGTTTATACAACATAAGGGTGGGTGGGACAATTCCATTTTGCACCTCTTTTTCTTCTTTGCATCATGTGCTGTTTGGGAACTAGTTTTTTAAAGTGCCATACTGTCTGACACTGCCGTACAACTCCAGGGGTACTGCCGTATAAGTCCAGCGGTACTGCCATATAAGTCCAGTCCAGTGGTGCTGACTTGTGCTGTATCAGTCCAGTGGTGGTGTCTTGTGCTGCCATAAGTCCAGTTGTGGTGTCCTGTGCTGTATATTATTTACTCCAAATAAAAGGGTTATATACATTACTTATATTATTATCCAAATAATTTTTACAGGGTGTGCTGCATATTATTATAATAACTCAAAATAAAAGAGTTATTATTATCCAAATAATTTTACAGGCTTTGCCATGTGTGTGTGGTTTAGGGGTACACTCTCCTGTGCCACCAATATAGTACACTTGTGTCGCTTAGCTTAGTCATACAGCTACTTCATTACACATCTTTTTTTCTTTGCATGATGTGCTGTTTGGGGCCTAGTTTTTTTAAGTGCCATCCTGTCTGCCATTGCAGTGCCACTTATAGATAGGCCAGGTGTTTGTGCCGCACACTTGTGTTGCTTAGATTAGTCATCCAGCTACCTAATTGCACCTCTTTTTCTTCTTTGCATCATGTGCTGTTTGGGGCCTATTTTTTAAATCTGCCATCCTGTCTGCCGCTGCAGTGCCACTCCTAGATGGGCCAGGTGTTTGTGCTGCACACTTGTGTCGCTTAGCTTAGTCATCCAGCCACCTCGGTTCAACCTTTTGGCCTAAAAACAATATTGTGAGGTGTTCCGAACAGACTGGAAATGTATGTTATTGAGGTTAATAATACCGTAGGATCAAAATTACCCCCAAATTATGTGATTTTAGCTTTTTTTATGTTATTTTTAAATCATCCAGATCCAAAACCAAAGCCAAAACATGAAAGGGTGGTTTCGACAAAACCAATCCAGATCCAAAACACGAGCATGAAACCAGAACCAAAACCAAAACACAAAAAGTGCCCGCTGCACATCTCTAATCAGTTTGCACGTCAAAATCCTTTTTAAAGTCAGGCATCATCAGAACTGATTAAGTACACAATGCCACCTTTAACTCCTGAAAAGCCTTTTCTGCTTCAGGATTCCATTTAACCATTACTTTCTGTTTGCCCTGGGTAAGGTCTGTCAGTGAGACAACAATGGTGGAAAAATTGGGTATAAAACTTCTATAATATCCCTTGATTCCTTAGTAAGCACTCACCAGCTTCTTATTCAGGGTTTGTGGCCAATTTTTTATTGCCTCTACTTTTGTAAGTTGGAGCTTTATCTGACAATGGTGTAGCTAAGCTGCTTTACTTCTTCCATCCCTAAACCACATTTTTTTTAGATTGTCTGTCAATCCTGCCTTACAGATGGATGCAGCACTACTTGTACCCTGGGTAAGTGAGACTGCCAAACATGACTATAAGGTGAACAAGATATCAATAGAGACTGAGATGCACAGAGATGGGTATTATCTTCTAGAAGGTGGCACATCAATTATAAGTATAATCTGATTGGTCGCTATGGGTACCATCTCCACTTCAAAAACCTGCACTTTAGTGAATATACCCCTAGATGTACAAGGACACGTCTGAACTTCCAGTTCCAAATAGGTAAACCTTGTTTATAGCCATCCCACTCCTTATAATATAAAAACAAACCCCAGTTAACACTGAGGGTCATTCAGGTGCTGTTGTTCTTCCTACTGTAAAACCCAGGTAAGAATTGAGGATATGTGCGATAGACATCTTTGCCGGGTTTGCTGAATTCTATTCTCAAGGAGCAGGTTCTCCGGTTTCTCAGCAGAGAGGCAAGCATTACTATTAGAGATGAGCGGATTCGGTTCGTCGAGATACGAACCCCCCCGAACTTCACATATTTTACACGGGTCCGAGGCAGCCTCGGATCTTCACGCCTTGCTCGGTTAACCTGAATGAGGTCGAACGTCATCATCCCGCTGTCGGATTCTCATGAGATTCATATTCTATATAAAGAGCCGCGCGTCACCGCCATTTTCACTCGTGCATTGGATATTGAATGGAGAGGACGTGGCTATTTCTCTGCCTGAAAAGCTCCATATCTGTGCTCAGTGTGCTGCAAATATCTGTGCTCTGTGTGCTGCAAATATCTGTGCTCAGTGTGCTGCAAATATCTTCATTCTCTGCCTGAAAAGCTCCATATCTGTGCTCAGTGTGCTGCAAATATCTGTGCTCAGTGTGCTGCATTGTGGGGACCACCAGTATATAATTATAGTAGTACAGTACAGTAGGCCATTGCTGTATCTTGCAGCTCCGTGTCAGACTCAGTTCTAGAAAGTATCCTAATCATCGGTGCTCAATATCTGCTGCATTGTTGTGTGACCAGTATATACTTTATACATTATATATAGTAGTACAGTGCAGCATTTTGGTGACCACCAGTATAGTAGTACAGTACAGTAGTCCATTGCTGTATCTTGCAGCTCCATGTCACTGCAAGTATCCATTCCATATCTGTGCTGCATTGTTGTGAGCAGTATATATAGTAGTACAGTGCAGCATTTTGGTGACCAACAGTATATAGTTGTACAGTACAGTAGTCCATTGCTGTATCTTGCAGCTCCGTGTCACTGCAAGTATCCATTCCATATCTGTGCTGCTTTGTTGTGATCAGTATATATAGTAGTACAGTGCAGCATTTTGGTGACCAACAGTATAGAGTTGTACAGTACAGTAGTCCATTGCTGTATCTTGCAGCTCCGTGTCACTGCAAGTATGCATTTAATCTCTGTGCTGCTTTGTTGTGAGCAGTATATATAGTAGTACAGTGCAGCATTTTGGTGACCAACAGTATATAGTTGTACAATACAGTAGGCCATTGCTGTATCTTGCAGCTACGTGTCACTGCAAGTATCCATTCCATATCTGTGCTGCATTGTTGTGAGCAGTATATATAGTAGTACAGGGCAGCATTTTGGTGACCAAATGTATATAGTTGTACAGTACAGTAGCCCATTGCTGTATCTTGCAGCTCCGTGTCACTGCAAGTATCCATTCCATATCTGTGCTGCATTGTTGTGACCAGTATATATAGTAGTACAGTGCAGCATTTTGGTGACCAACAGACCAACAGTATATAGTTGTACAGTACAGTAGGCCATTGCTATTGATATAATAATATTGCTGGCATATAATTCCACACATTTAAAAAATGGAGAACAAAAATGTGGAGGGTGAAATAGGGAAAGATCAAGATGCACTTCCAACTAGTGCTGAAGCTGCTGCCACTAGTCATGGCAGAGACAATTCAGTACCATCAACGTCGTCTGCCAAGGCCGATGCCCAATGTCATAATAGAGAGCATGTAAAATCCAAAAAACTAAAGTTCAGTAAAATTACCCAAAAATCTAAATTAAATGCGTCTGAGGAGAAGCGTAAACTTGCCAATATGCCATTTATGACACGGAGTGGCAAGAAACGGCTGAGGCCCTGGCCTATGTTCATGGCTAGTGGTTCAGCTTCACATGAGGATGGAAGCACTCATCTTCCCGCTGGAAAACTGAAAAGAGTTAAGATGGCAAAAGCACAACAAAGAACTGTGCATTCTTCTAAATCACAAATCCCCAAGGAGAGTCTAATTGTGTCGGCAGTTTCGATGCCTGACCTTCCCAACACTGGACGGGAAGAGGTGGCTCCATCCACCATTTGCACACCCCTACAAGTGCTGGAAGGAGCACCCACAGTCCAGTTCCTGATAGTCAAATTGAAGATGTCACTGTTGAAGTACACCAGGATTAGGATATGGGTGTTGCTGGCACTGAGGAGGAAATTGACAAGGAGGATTCTGATGGTGAGGTGGTTTGTTTAAGTCAGGTACCCGGGGAGACACTTGTTGTCCGTGGGATAAATATGGCCATTGACATGCCTGGACAAATTACAAAAAAATCACCTCTTCGGTGTGGAATTATTTTAACAGAAATGCAGACAACAGGTGTCAAGCCATGTGTTGCCTTTGTCAAGCTGTAATAAGTAGGGGTAAGGACGTTAACCACCTAGGAACATCCTCCCTTATACGTCACCTGGAGCGCATTCATCAGAAGTCATTGACAAGTTCAAAAACTTTGGGTGACAGCGGAAGCAGTCCATTGACAACTAAATCCCTTCCTCTTGTACCCAAGCTCCTGCAAACCACACCACCAACTCCCTCAGTGTCCATTTCTTCCTTAGACAGGAACGCCAATAGTCCTGCAGGCAATGTCACTGGCAAGTCTGTTGAGTCCTCTCCTAACTGGGTTTCCTCCAATGGATACTTGAGTGTTTCGCCTACTGCTGCTGGCGCTGCTGTTGTTGCTGCTGGGAGTCGATCGTTATCCCAGAGGGGAAGTCGGAAGACCACTTGTACTACTTCCAGTAAGCAATTGACTGTCCAACAGTCCTTTGCGAGGAAGATGAAATATCACAGCAGTCATCCTGTTGCAAAGCGGATAACTCAGGCCTTGGCAGCTGTGTTGGTGTTAGACGTGTGTCCGGAATCCACCGTTAATTCACAGGGACTTAGAAAATTTCTTGAGGTAGTGTGTCCCCGGTACCAAATCCCATCTAGGTTCCACTTCTCTAGGCAGGCGATACCGAGAATGTACACAGACGTTAGAAAAAGACTCACCAGTGTCCTAAAAAATGCAGTTGTACCCAATGTCCACTTAACCACGGACATGTGGACAAGTGGAGCAGGGCAGACTCAGGACTATATGAATGTGACAGCCCACTGGGTAGATGTATTGCCTCCTACAGCAACAACAGCAGCGGCGGCACCAGTAGCAGCATCTCACAAACTCGTTCCTAGGCAGGCTATGCTTTGTATCACCGCTTTCCATAAGAGGCACACAGCTGACAACCTCTTACGGAAACTGAGGAACATCATCGCAGATTGGCTTACCCCAATTGGACTCTCCTGGGGATTTGTGACATTGTACAACCCCACCAATATTGTACATGCGTTACATGTGGAAAAATTCCAGCACGTCCCATGTTTTGCATATACAATTAATTTGGTGGTGCAGAATTTAAAAAAAAATGACAGGGGCGTGCAAGAGATGCTGTCGGTGGCCCTAAGAATTGCAGGCCACTTTCGGCATTCAGCCACCGCGTGCCAAAGACTGGAGCATCAGCAAACACTCCTGAACCTGCCCCCTCCATCAGCTGAAGCAAGAGGTGGTAACGAGCTGGAATTCAACCCTCTCTATGCTTCAGAGGATGGAGGAGCAGCAAAAGGCCATTCAAGCCTATAAATCTGCCTACGATATAGGCAAAGGAGGGGGAGTGCACCTGACTCAAGCGCAGTGGAGAATGATTTCCATCTTGTGCAAGGTTCTGCAACCATTTGAACTTGCCACACGTGAAGTCAGTTTAGACACTGCCAGCCTGAGTCAGGTCATTCCCTTCATCAGGCTTTTGCAGAAGCAGCTGGAGAGATTGAAGGAGGAGCTAAAACAGAGCGATTCCGCTAGGCATGTGGGACTTGTGGATGGAGCCTTTAATTCACTTAAACAGGACATGCCTGTGTTCACATGACCACTCCCCGTTACCACCCCACAAATGCTGCGTATGTGCACTGTGGCTCATACACATGCCACTGCGAAACATTGATCGATATGTGTACAACCAGCGCATTGCGCCTGCACCAAATAATACTAGTCCATCCAACAGATGACATTAATATACCCCAAATACACCACTAGCCCAGATACTTACCTCCCTTTAAAGAAGATTATGTAGTCTGCATGCGCAGTTCCTGACCATTTGGAAAATGCAGTAAGTGTTGCTCCCTTTCTAAATTAGGCCCTCAGGTTATCAATTTGACTAATGCCTGGATTAACCATGATGTACCATGGTTGGGCCATGTAGTGGCCTATAAAATGTCACTTATGCTGAAACTGATGTACTTATTCTGCACTATTGGCCTAATTCAGGTTGGATCGCTATTGAGATAGAAATTGTGATTTTCTCAATCCTGCTTCTGCTAAAAAATTAATGTGAAGAGCCAGCCAGAAAGCTAAAAGACGCCAACCGATGCATTTGCAGATTTGTGTATGCAGTTGTACAATTGCAATGCATACGTAGAAACGGAGAACCACCGGCAACCACTGACAATAGTGGTTGACCCATGCCTACGCAAGATATACGCAGCTGCAGTCACAGTGGTACCATGTTTTTAATCGCAGCAATCAAAGTTGACGTCAGATGCATGCCCCAACAACGTCTATGACACACATACATTTTTCCAACCACTTCCCGCAAACGCCATGTAACCTCGAATAAATGGACACTTCCTGGCAATTGCTGTGTGATCAAAGATTGCTGAACCTGCGATTGCATTGCGTTCACAGCTCAGCCTTTGTGCATGTGCGGTCGCAGCACATGTGCAGTTATCCGGTTATCGGCCAATTTGCGATTTTGCAAAGTTGCACCTGAAGCTGAATAAAGCCCTATATGCCTAATTTTCCCCCAATAAACTTTTACATTCTTTGAAATCTATTATGTTAAAATTTCTATTGAAAAAAACTTCCCACATGCATACAGTACCTTCCATCTGTCCTGATTTTGTCGGAATGGTCCCGTTTTCTGGGACTGTCCCACCCATGGGTCGCAGTGTCCCATGGTGGGGGGTGCAGTTATGAGAGCAGTGGTGCTTTGCAGAGCAGTGGTGAATAGCCCCCGTGCGCATGCACACAGTGTCTATTCACCAGTAGAGAGGTATAGGGGTTATGGCCATCAGCTCACAGAGCACTGGGCATGCCCTTTCAGCTAATGATCGCATCATTCCCATGTAGCCATGCCCCATTTTCCTGAGGCCATGTGCCCTTTTCGGAGGCGCATGCCTTCGGCACGCAGAAGAGTCCCTCTTTCTTAGGACAGAATGTTGGGAGGTATGACTCATGTATCGTGTTCATCTTCCCCCCAAAAAAAGGCTAGGCTGAAAGTCAGTCTTCCAGCAATCTCTGATGTTCTTCAGATATGGGACAGTAAGGCGTTATATGGGGATAATTGGTGATTGCTACACAGAATCCAATACTAAAGGCTCTTTGCTGTTCAATAGCCAATATGAAGTTACCCACCTGGCAGACTAGAGGTCTTTCTACATGTACTGACACTTTTTCCTCATAGGCACTTTTGCCCAATTTCAGGTTAAATTAGGTTACCCTTGGTCCAAATACTTTACAGTAAGTACCTCCAGCTTACACATTGGTTTAGAGAGGCACATAAAACACTTTACCCCACATTCTACATCAGCCTCATCCCAAATTAAAGAATGGTTTCCCTGGCATTTGTTGTTAATGAGGTAATAAAGCATCTGCCTCTTGCTTGTAGCATGGTCTTCTGTCTCTGCCTAACAAGTTTAATAAAACTCCTCTATTCTCACTGGGTCTGTTTATATTGTACTTGTGTCTTGAATACTGATTCTATTTTGATTACATTTTTTATTTGTATTAACCATTGTTGTAATTTTGTTTGATGCTGGTTTCCCCTCTACCCTGATTGTTTCTTTTTTTATGTACCCTCCTCCCTATGCTTGAAAATCTGTTCAATAAAAATGTAATGAGAAAAAGCAGTAATGTGAGTATTATGGAATTATATGTTCCATATACTGCTTCCACACAACTGTATGACTGCTATAACCTGCTGGTCCCCTGCTTCTATACTGTCTACTGATGTGTTAAAATAGGTATACGTTGTAGTAAAGCCAAATTGTGCTTTGCACAGCAACACACAATGATATTAGATAGTTTTGCAGGGGGGCAAAAAGTAGTATAGCACCAAATGTATCCAAGCACATAAACCTAATTTTTAAAACTCCAAAGATATGCTCTATCACAGACTTATATGTCTGATTAAATGTTTGCTCAACAGAGGTGTAATTAGCCAAAAAATAACATCCATAAACTGTATCACCTGAAATGATACTTAAAATACTTATTAATAAACATTCAGTACTGTATATTGATGTTCACAAATGTAAACAATATAAAAAATGCATGTTCAAAAATAATGATTGTATTACATATCCAGTTGTCGTCCCTTGGGAATTTCACCTCTCTCAAGCATGTTTTATTGTATAGGAATGACTTGCACAGGATATAGGAGTCAAGCAACGAACCAGGATATCATACTGCTTACTCGTGATGATCAAAATTGCATCACAGACCACCTGTACAATGAGGGGCTAATTCAGAGTCGTATGCTGCTGCAGCTGATTTAGCATCTATTGCCATAGTCACATACAGTATGCAACTTTATGCTAAAGCCAGTATAAGCATCTTCCCTGGAGTACAATTATGCATCTGAATGTGCAAGGACCATGAAGCACATTTTGTGCATCTCTAGAAGTAACAATACCTCTTGGTGCATCTTTAGACACAGCCATCAGTCACACCATCAAAACTTGCTACAGCCCCATGGTTCAGAGTATGACCTCCAATAAAAATGCTTCTAAGTTCACACCCAGGTAAGCAACAAACCTGGAACACTCCCATAACATGCCCATAAGACAGTGCAGCTCTGTACAGTTACCTCCCAGTCACCACCCAAGGATGCCCACTACATTTCCAAAACCTTTCTGAGACCAAGCGCCTCAAACACTACTGCACCTCTTTACGTACACACTATGTCACACATGCATTTTGCAACATTTTAGTGACTTAGATGCATGCATGGTTGATACTAGAGATGAGTGGGAAAACCAAGCCCACCCAAACTTCCGGGATCTGAGGGAATCTGAGTCCTGGCTCGAGTTTTCCTGCCAGGCTCGGATTCCAAATCAAGGTAAAACATCATCATCCCAGCATCTGAACTTGTGGGTTTTGGAATTAATATAAGTCCCTGCAGTGGTGATTCGAGCACCATTTCATAGCAAACGCTAGGGAGCTGCATGCTGCTGACGGTCTGTGATGCCTCCACTCCAGTGCTGAGCTGAACTATCTGTCCATCCACTCTAGTGCTGAGCTGACCTATCAATACCCTTATTATTAATAATAATGGCCAAGCTAGATACTGTAAAGACAGTTAGTAAGTCATTGTATATTACTTTTTATATTGCAGGAACTTGGAAGTTACATCTATTATCTAAGTGTGTCACACTGGTGCTGCTGTGTAACCCTAAGTGTCACTGGTGTTGTATTTTTTGTCACAGCCCACAGTGCAGCTGCAGCCCAGATCTAATATTTTTTTGTACAACTGTTGTGTGCTGTAGGTTCCATGCCTCACTGCAGTCACATAAATATAAGCACTGTCACTCCACAGGCCATACCCCACTGCGTTCACAGAAATATAAGCTCTGTGCGTCCGCTTTGTGAGTGTCATTTGCAAAATAAGATCAAATAAATACTTTTTTTGTACAACTTGTGTGTGCTGTAGGTGCTGTACCCCACTGTATTCACATAAATATAAGCACTGTGAGTCCACAGTGTGAGTGATTTGCAAAAAAGTTCAAAATTATTGTTTTTTTTGTACAACTTGTATGTGCTGTACCCAACTGTGTTAACATAAATATGAGCTTTGAGTCGATATGAATCACAATCAGTTGATAAAGCAGGAGCAGCAACCAAGTACTAGTGCAGTGACTGCTGACAGTCATGACAGTACTACAACATCTAGTAAAGGTAGTCCAGGGAGCAGAAAGCTTAGAAAAGGGCACCTGAAATCAAGATCTATCACACTGTTAAAAAAGGGGTTATAGGTGTCACATTAAAACTGACAAATCAGTGTAAAAAAGAACAGTAAGGCTGTAGAACAAACTGTGTGTTCACAAATGCCTAAGGAGAGTCATGGGGTGTCCACGTTAGCTATGTGTGAGTGACATTTCTGTACTTTCTGGTGCTAATGAGGATAATGAGGATGAGAATGTTGATGATGTTGTTTGTTCAAGTCAGCTCCTGTGATAAAAACAAAGCCACACTAATGCCTGGTCATAAGACCAAAAAAGCCATCTCTTGGGTGTAGGATTATTTTTACCCAAATCCTGACAAAAGGGGTGATTCAGACCTGATCGTAGATGTGCTAAATTTAGCCCATCTATGATCAGCTTCCCAGACATGTGGGGGGACGCCCAGCACAGGGCTAGTCTGTCCCGCATGTCCGTCCCGACCCCCCCACACAAGTACAAAAGCATTGCACAGTAGCGACGCTTTTATACTGGAAGAGTAGCTCCCTGCCAGCGCAGCTCCTGCACGCTGGCAAGAGTTACTCATCACTATGAGGGTCGCAGCGGCTGCATGTGATTTCACGCAGCCGCCATGGCCCGCCCCCTCAACGGTCCAGGCACGCCTGCATTGCCTGAACCGCGCCACCATAAATGGCGGCCAAACACCGCCGGCCCGCCCCTTCCCGCCCATTGACTGCCTCTGCCTGTCAATCAGGCAGAGGTGATCACAGGGCTAAGACAGCCGTCGGCTGTCTGGCATGCGCAATGTGGTGCCGGCACATGCGCAGTTCAGACCTGTGAATACACACAGCACCGATCAGGTTTGAATTAGGCCCAAAGTTTGAGAATAAGAAAAAACGGATAATTCGAGACAACAGTCTCAAAATTCCACAAACCGGCGCTGATTAGTTATGTTTCATTAAAACCAGTGTCTCTTTAAAGCTGCTGAGTATAACAGCTTGCTAAGCTGCACAACAAAAGCAATTGGAACAAAGAAAAATAACTTGCGCTTAGAGACACTTTATGGATTTATATACGTGTGACACCAGTGCAACTATATATAAATACCTAATAGGAGAGTAACGTTTTACACCTTGTTATGATGTGTCTATAAATATTCAATTATACCTTTATACAAAGTGGAATTTTTAGTGCTGATTTACAAGCTTTTAACCATTCATTTACTATTAACTAGATCTTTTACGTATAATAGCTACTAAATTACTAATACCTGTATGTTGTGATAAATGTTACATGTTAATAATCTTAGATAAAAAGTATTCATATACAAAGTCTCACTGAGTTATTGATTCTACATGACAGACCACACGTATATAAATCCATAAAGTGTCTCTAAGCGCAGAGTTATTTTTCTCTGTTCCAAAGTTTGAGAAGGCATCTGTTCTATTTGTGAGGCCAAAGTTAGTAGAGGTAGGGACATTAACAATCTAAGCACTTCTTCCATATTACGTAATTTTCAGTGAGTTCATGACATTTGTTTTACAAAATTATAATAATTTGTTGTAATTAACACCCTCATTATCAACCTCCTCATTAGTGATCAGAGGTAGTCTTTAAAAAAAAATTGTTTTGTGGGGGCTCAAACAAACCAAATACTCCAGCCAGAAAAGTAGTAGCCCTTGTCGCTGAAGTGTTTGGTTGGTTAAACTGTGCATGTACTTTTTGTTTAAAAATGACTATTTTGCAGCAACTTGGGAGAGAAGGCCATAACAGAACACCAGAATAATTGACTTATTAATTAAAATTAACATTGCACACGTCATGCGCAGCCGCTGCGACCCAGGCAGCGACGAGTAGCTCCCAGCCAGCACACAGTAGCTGCACTGGCCGGTAGCTGCTCCTGAAGTGCAAAAGCATCGCCGCTGTGCGATGCTTTGCACTTCTGCGATGGGGGTCGGGCCAGACATGTGGGGCGGGCTTGCCTTGTGCTGGGCATCCCCCCGCATGTCTGTGTTCCTGATCGTAGCCATGCTAAATTTAGCACAGCTACCATCAAGTCAGAATTACCTCCTGAGAACCACTGTTACACATGATCTAAATTTTCAGAAACCTGTTGTAACTCTTCCACTGAAACTCAATAAAGTAATGAAACTCCAAACCATTAAGGCTGACACCTGAATAGAAGTGTTCCTTGCGCAATGCAGATATGTTATACCAATACCACACTGTTATTAACTGCAGATTTAGCACACATGCAGTCTATGCAACTGCAGGTCTGAGCAGTTATGTGGCACACCCATCCCACTAGGTTCCAACATCCCTCTCACTCCCTGCATCAGGCCTAGCCAATCTGTGGCTCTCCAGCTGTTGTGAAACTACAAGTCCCAGTATGCACTTCTATACTTTCACTATTAGGGAATGCTAACGCTGTGGCAGACATGTTGGGATGTGCAGTTTCATAACAGCTGGAGAGCCACAGGTTGGCCAGGCCTGCCCTACATCCATCTCATTCAGTATCCACATTCAGATCCCACACACCCATCGCTTTTCAGTCACCTTTCAAATAGCATCCATTACCTGATTGCAACAGCACCTTTGTAATGCTGTGGAATGCATGTGCCTTACGGGTCTTCAGAAATTTCCGCGCCTGCGCAGTTGCAACTAATTGCTCAATTGCAGGAACACTAGCATTGCATTCAGATTACGTGCAACTCAGAATCAGACTTGGAAAATATCCTAATCTGGGACAGAAGATGCAATGTCTTGTGGATAGATTTGTTTGGTAGTTATAGCATTTTACCAGTACAGTACTGTATTATGTTCTTTGCTTGATACTGTACAAAATACTCAATGCGATTCTATCATGAATAGACTTGTTTTGCCGATGACCCTCACTTATGTAGTAACATAACTGCAAGTAAGTTACTGTATAACTCTCTTTAACATATTGGTATTCAGAATGCTAAGTAAATGTGCTAATTTAAATGACATATCTTAATAGAAATATGTACCATTTTCATTCTTAATTGATGCTATAAAGGATTATTAACTAAAAAAAACATGTTATGTCACATAAGCTGAGCTTGTTAATGTAAAATGCCTAATTTTTAATGCTTCATTGTTAGGGTCTCCTGCCCTGTGCTGCCACGTCGTCATGGCAACCGGGAGACAAGTGCTAGTGGAGTAACCTGAGCGCAGCTGATACTCCGGTTCGGGTCTTTTGCTGTGCAGTGGTTATAGGCTCTGTGCACGGCAGGGGATCCGGTGCTGGTTTTTGTGCTCACAGTCTGTGAGGTCTGAGTGGGGCGTGGACAGCACCTGCTTTATAAGGCCTCTTTTCAGGGTAAGCAGATGCTGCTGAATCTCTGTTGGTTAGTCAGTTCATGAAAGTTAGCCAGTACTGTGTAGCTTTGTATTTGTTTGTTGCTTACTGCAAATAGGCCTGGGGATTTGGTATTACACTCTGCCAATCCAGACCTAGCAGTAAGACTGGAGTCAGTCGTTTAGCTTGCTGGGGTTCTGTTATTACTCTGTGAACTTAGCAAGTTTGCGGCTGTATTCTAACACTTGCCTGTCTAATCCTGTCTCACTGTGCTAGGTGTCAGGGGTCAGTTTAGTGGCAGTAAGCTTAAACCTGTGCACTGCAAGTGAGAATCAGGATTGTGGAGGCTCTCCTTGTGTCTATCATTCCATCTCTGACCAAGGAGTTTACTGCCACACCCGTTGGTAACCCTTTAGGGTTTTGCTGTTGCCCTTAGCAACAGCATTTCGGGTTCTCTACGTATTAAAACACAACATCTTGCTTTTTACATCTGAGCAGTTCTAATACAAGGGAGATACCCAGTTCCTTAGCCTCTGGGCTTCTCTGTTCACTGTGTGTGTATTTTGTTACCCTATCACCTTCTGTGTACGTTATGTCATATTCCCCAGTTTGTCTGTGAGTCCATTTGTTTTGCATAACAGTTCTGACACTAGTACTTTCCTGCAGGCACTGGTGTGCATAACATATTCAGCAGCCTAATACTCCTGTTGAAATTTTGTGGGAATATGGAGCATACCCCTCAAAATACGTTGCAACAGGTGGTCGATCAGGTGCAGGTCCTGACTCGACAATTTAATGATTTGTCCATTAAAATGCACACCTCCCAGGCTGCTGGCGGAGCTCCCGCAGCAGCAGCACCTGCAGGGGTTAAGGAGCTGAAAGTAAATCTCCCGGATCGTTTTTCTGGAGATCGCTCGCAGTTCTTTTGTTTCAAGGAGAGCTGCAAGCTATACTTCCGGCTTAGGCCTCAGTCTTCTGGGTCGGAGATTCAGCGGGTGGGCATAGTGATTTCCTTGCTACAAGGACACCCACAGGTCTGGGCATATGGGTTGCAGCCTGACTGTCCGTCGCTTAAAAGTGTTGATGCTTTTTTTACGGCACTGGGCATGTTGTATGATGACCCTGACAAGACGGCCTCAGCCGAGGCTCAGATTTCGATCCTTAAGCAAGGGCGAAGGCCAGTTGAGGTTTACTGTACGGAGTTTCGGAGGTTGGCCCATGATACCCAGTGGAATGACCCAGCCCTGAGACACCAGTACCGAAGAGGTCTTTCTAACCAGATAAAGGACCAACTGGTACAATATCCCTTGCCTGATAGCTTGGATCAGCTCATGCAGTTATCCATTCGGGTGGATAGATGGCTGAGAGAGCGTAGGCTTGAAAGGGAGACTGAGATTTCCTTCCTTCCCAAGGGAACCTCAGACTCTGAGGAATTTTCTGAGGAGCCTATGCAGATTGGGGCTACCCGCCTCTCCTCG